>NC_058414.1:70554898-70876299 GCF_002201575.2 Neomonachus schauinslandi
AAGAACTATTTTAAGAACTATTTCAAGAAGAAACATGTTGTAGTTTATTTTTTTTAAAAAAGTAGTGTTCAACTTATGAACAGGCAATGTTCCAAATTTTTTTGTAACCCAGAAATTGCTGGAATTTGGGAATCATTTTCCCCTAGCAGCAATGGTATAAATACTAGTTTCTCTGGTTAGTGCCCCAAAGCTTATTGAATCTATAATACAACTAATTTTGAAACTTTTGTATTAGCCTGGGTCCTGGCAGCAGAAATGATAATAAGGAAATAAAGCATTCCTCCCTTAATCTTGAGCGTAGGACTAGCCATATAGAAGTTTTAAAAGCGATATTTATCACCAATGTCATTTTGAGTATCTATGGAGGGTCATCAACTGGGACAGATCCTTATATATGTTAGCTAATGTAGTTCTCATAGCACCTCTGCCAAGTAGAAATTATTAACCCTATTTTGGCCTTTGTAAAAAGGGTACAAAATATAATTTATCCAAGTGTACACAATTAGTAATTAGACTGAAAGCCCAAATCTGCCCCACTTTAAAGGGTATGCTGTTTCCATTATGCTTCATTGTTTATGGAATCCACCTTTTCTGCTGAACACACACACACACGCACACGCGCACACACACACGTGCACACACACGCACACACGTATATAAAAATTTCAGGCATGGTTTCAAAGTGAAGTGTCAGAGCTTAGAAGATCTTTTAAGTCTATCAGGTCACTAAGCAGTCAGGCCCACCTCAGGGGTCTGCTCCTGAAGTCATTTCTCATTATTCCTGTTGGGGTTTTGATCTAAAAACTTAGAACAGGGACAAGAGTCACAATCAGCAAAATTGGAAAAAGTTGAAAAACTAAGTGTCCCAATTCATAATCTTTTTTTTTTTTCTTGCCTAGAGTTTTACTGGCTCAGAGTGCTTGGGCCCTATAAGAATTTTTATAGGCTTGGGGCGCCTGGGTGGCTCAGTCATTAAGCGTCTGCCTTTGGCTCAGGTCGTGGTCCCAGGGTCCTGGGATCGAGCCCTGCATCGGGCTCCCTGCTCTGCAGAAGTCTGCTTCTCCCTCTCCCTCTGCTGCTCTCCCTGCTTGTGCTCTCTGTGTCTTTGTCCAATAAATAAATAAAATCTAAAAACAATAATAATAATTTTTACAGCCTTGCAGATGGGCTTCGGGTGTGAAGTTCAAGTTTGTGGAGATCCAGAGGATCCATGTTAAGAAATGGCATCCATAGTGATTCCCTTCAGCTAGAGCTTGAGAATGATGAGACCCTCTTGTTTCCCTTCTCTTAGAAAAGGTGACAAAACTACACCAGGGAGTCTGGGCTTCTAGGGGGATGGATTTACAGAAAACCAGGAAGCCACAAAGCCCTGGTAGATCTCCAAGGAACTAAGCTACTTGGCTCCTTGCTGTCAACCAGATGGCAGCTTCCAAACGGTCCTCTTGACGGGTCCTGTGCAGCTGTGTTTTATGTTTCCATATGGCCTTGCCAGAGCTCCCCCCCTTAAGCAGACCTGGCTTCCACAATTAGTACGGACTCACAACAAGTTAGTTATGGAATACATTAAGTCCTAAAGGCCTCATGGGGCTATTTACACCTCTTTGGACTATTTCCAGGATCCCAGATTATACTGTAAGTGTAAATTAAGGAAGTCTCACGATCCAATGCCTCTGACTGGAACATGCAACATTACCATATCTTCTGCTCCATTTTCCAGTGCTTTTCTTGGCCTCATTTTAATGATTTTATACCACCCTGAAAGGTAAACTCTGTAATCTTAAAATCATGCTTTAGAAAGTCTTTCTTTCTTTTCCCTTCTTGAATGTGCCTGATTCTATTTCTCATGCACAAAAATTGAAGACTGATCAATTTTTTCCTTTGGCATTGAAGTCTTTCAGGAATTTATTTGCATTCACCTGGCCAAGTTATAAATACCATCCAACACCTATATCACGCCATTTCTTTACTTAAAATAATAAATTGGTTTCACTTAATAAAATACAAAACCAGATGAAGTCAGTCTGTGTACCCAACGGTTGGGAACATACATTTAGCAGCTGGTGAGGGAAAAAAAGTTCACTCCCTTAGCCCATGCACAAGATCAGTTATAGATCACATATTTTAGAAAACCTGAAACATAATGTAAATGGTTCTTATTTTATTTTTTAAGCATGGCTTCCATTGTGTACCCAAAGAATTGGGGTTGATATTCTTTGTCGCTTTCTCTGTTCTCAGTCCCTGTGAGGACTTTTTCTTTGGGACCTCTCCTCATCTTCGCAGGGTCATGTTTCTTAGCCATGTTTCTCATGGATACTGGTGCCTAACAACACTCAGGTCCTTAATAAACACTTGTTGAATGAGTTTTGGAACCTGAACAAGGTAGACTATGATATCTGGAGAAATAATGCAAGTCCAAGAATCAGAAATTAATTAGCTGAACAAGGTTTGATAATGATGATGGCAATTATAGTTGGCTTTTGATGACTACTTTATATGTGCCCAGCACTGCACTTAAAGCTTTAAGAACATCTAATTTTACGTTAATTGAATTATCACAATGTCAAGCATCATTACCCCTATTTTACAGATGAATAAACTGAGGTGCTGCGAAGTAAAGTAGTATGTCCACAGTCACAGAGCTATAAGTATATATTTTACTGGGATTAATATACAAGTCTGTTCAATGCCAAACTTCATGCCTTTTTTTACCCCTTCCCATCTGGTCCTCCATTTTATCATCTAGTAAATGTGGAATATTTAATAGTCATTAAGATAACCAGTTTTAAGATGTTTCAGATATAAGGTGACACACATCTCGGGAAAAGTTAGAATATAATTAGTTTTGCTTAATGATTAAAGTCCTGTAAGAGACCAAGAAGTGGCTCTCCAAAGCTGAAAACTTAGGAACCTTGGAAGGAAAGAGGAAGGAGATTTTGGGGCAGGATGAGCCTTTCCAGGGTTTTTGAGATCCATCTAAAGCTAAAGTTAGCCCTGTCTTTTTACACTGATTAACATTTACTGATAATTTACTATGTTCCAGATACTGTGCCAAAAATTTATATGTATTATTTCACAGAAATCTCAGCCAACCCTTTAAGATAGTACTATTGTTATTCCCAAAACAGATGAGGAAACCAAGCTTAACTTGCCCAAAGTCACCTGCTAGCATGGTGGAGCTTGGACTCAAAGCCAGATATGTTTAACTCGGAAGCCCATAATTTTAACTGCTTCTGAATGCTATTTTTAGCTTATTTATCCATGTACATTTAAGGTAATTTATATCTGTGTCATTTATTTCTTTTGGTCATTTATTTTGAAATAAAGTCCATGGGATGAGGATCAGCAATCTGCTTAGTTTGTTTGCTAGCACATACAACTGTGCCATGTGTGTGGTGACACTTACCAAGTATCTCCTGATGTGGGCCTTTTGGTGCAATTAAATACCTCTGGGTCACTCTCAGTCACATGTCTACAAGTAACAAACTCTGCTTTCCTCTCACTCTAGATATTTCTTTCTGTCGAAGTGGATGGATTAACAAACATCAAAGAAAATGTAGAGATTTACAAATTCTGACCTGAAAAAAATCTCCATAGAAAAAGCATAGTGTCTAGGGTGATTGACACAACAGAAATCCTACCTCACTAAGTGTATTCCCACAGTTGGTTCTGTACTTATTAGAAGGGATTATTGATGCTTTCAGAAGATACAATCTCCAGGACACTAATAGCAAATTAACTTTGGTATTAAGAGGAATTCAAGTTAGAAGTTACTGTCTACATTAGGACAGCTTATTTTCACTTTAACTCTGAGTTATATAACCCACTATTGTTAATTACTTGCATGTATGAAGCAAAAATCCACATAAATTTCTCTTCTGTATTTATCTGTTGGGAGAAGTGACCTCCAAATTAAGCTATGGAGGAAGTGTGGAAACATTCAAAAAAGACCCATTTAAATTATGTAACTCTTTGGAGGGAGAAGGATGTTTTAGAAGCTATCACTTTTTGATCAAATCAGTATTAGTTCACTTTTATTTTAGCCAAATACACATTTTGTAAAATAACACTAATAAGGTATGCTATTTTTCCCTAACTAAATTCTTCACAATGAAATCCAACTGCAATATTCATTTAGAAATTTGATAATGCTCTCTTGTGTGAGTTTTAGGAATATTTGAAACCCCATTGCATATAAATTATATCATGGAAAAGCTGTATAAATATTCTATTACGGCACATGCTGTTCTAAGAATCTGTCAGGATTTCCTTTATACACTCCATTTTGAGTGGTATATAAATCAGATATAAAAATTCACGTTGGACTGAAACTCTGCACAAAAGGCCTCCTCCAGAGGCAAATGCTTTTTTCAAAATGTGGTTTGAATTATGTTGGTCATTTTTAAGTTATAGAAGTGCAGAAAATGTATTTGTGGTTTTGAAGGAGAGAGATCTTTTCCATTTTTATAACTCATTAGGAAACTTTACAGGCCTTTAGACCATTTTGTGGTTTAGTTCTTCTCAGGTTTTTCCCCAAAGCAATATTAAAACTTGAACAGTGTCCGCTCTGAATCCAATGATTACTGTTCTGAATACATATGTGTGTATGGATATATATAGTTATACATATCTTAGAGTAGGAGAAGTTCCAATAATGTCATGAGTGGGGTAGAAGATTAGGCCTATCAGTGCCCATTTTTGTTCTTGGAATCAAGTCAACTTTGGCCTATCAAAGGAATCCCCTATTTTTACCAGTTCAGTATGTATTGCTTGTAATTTTAAAGCTGCATCTTTAACTTCAGAAAAATCCTCTGAGTTAAACACTACTTCTTCTATTAGCTCTTTGACAATAAGGCTATGACTTTTCTAAATTTTGCTTCTCTCTAACAAAGAGAACAAGTTGCAGCACATTTAATAGATATTCACTGATGATCTCTTTTGTAAAGTATTTAATGTGTACGTTTGTGTATATGAATCAGTTTGTTAAATAGTATTGAGTTTATTTTGTCTATATAGCTAACATGTTCCTGAGTAATTTCATAAACATCTAAGTTACTATTTTAGCACATGTAGAGATTATGTTTATATTATTCTCTTAATAGCATCAGTTAAAATCTGAGAAAGTTTTATTTGGACTAAGAAAGTTGGCAAAATTCACAAAGTTGAGTAAGCCAATCTTTCAAATGACTTTAAAGGATAATGAAAATAGAAATATTTTATATGATTGAATTGCTTCCACCTATGTTATATTTAGTTCATTAATGCATGAGACTAACACACTTAGTAGTTACTATTTACTGTCATATAATAGATCAAGGCATTAAAGCATAAAGAGGCTAAAATTTTTCCAATGTCGTTCCTTATGTTTTTATTAAATTCCACTTAGAATCTCAGTGTCTTGATTCCTAATACAGTTCACTCTTCATCATATTACAGTATTTCTGGTGCAGTTGCTAGAATCTTAGGTCTAGTAACAGTTAGGATGGACCACCCAGAGGACAGTCCAACATTTGCCTGTGACTTGTGGAGCAATGTGGACTTTTCCACTAAGACACTTTGAGGAGCAGAAGTGATCTATCTCCTCCTGGATGTTTTATCTGCTAACCCGGTGTCATGGAAATTAGCCAACTCTACAATAGAGAGAGCTGAATGCAGTTTTCTTTCTTTCTTTTTTTTTTTATATTAACAGGAGAGCAGGGTTACTAATGAGGAATCATATCCCAAATCTCTAATCTGTGAAGCTGTACATACTTATTTCTATTTGGGTCATTTTTTTTAAATTCTCCATTTGCTTTTACTAACTTATACTTCTTTGTGTTCTATAATATTATATTTGGTTGTAACTATAAAATTTTGTGTGTAATTTATACATAACTCGTATACTTTTGTCTTTCTCTTGGTTTGTCACTAAAGTCATAGCTCTTATGATTTACCTTAACATGTACTCCAAACAGCCCTATATGACTCAATCATTAAGAAATTTTGGGGGAAGCCTATGAATATCTGAGTACTAAGAGCATTTTGAAGCACAGTTTTATGTTAATCAGAAATGTTTTGAAGTATTGCATAGACATTTAAAACCCACTGAAAATAAACATACTATAAATGTCAAAATGAAGTGTTACATGTTAAGAATCCAGATTCCATGGTTTGAACTTAACAATTCGTAAGTCATTAGGCAAGCAATATGCACATTGTGCTCCCCTCCTCCCCCACCTACTAAATTATACCCATACTTTTCCTTGCATTTGGAGGAGCGATAACATGGTGCTATTATTTGAATAGCACTGACCTTGTTAAAGCCTAGCACCATTGTTTTATATATGATGAACGGTATATTTTTAAACAGAATGGCTACTTCGTACAACACAAGAAATAAAGAATGACATAAAAAGACTTTAAGATTATGAAGAGTAAAGAATGTAAGATAGATCCTCACCTTGATTTTACCTTTAAACAGCCTTTTATTTGTCTATTAGGAACTTCTTCCCGTGGTTTTACAGGCTTCGGCTCTTGTTCTTTCTTTTGACAAATCAGTATATAATTTGTGCCATTATTATTTGACCAAAATGTACCAACAGAAGTTTCATAACGTATACAAAACTCAACTTTACTGCCATCTTTTTGATAAGGGGGAACCAATAAAATCTTAAAGGAGAACTGGTCAGTTTCACCATCACATGAATTTGGGACATATTCTGCTAAAATGTCATAATGTGTCTGCCAGTCATCCAAGGACATTCTCACATATACTAACTTCTCAAAAGAAATATTCAAAACTCGAATAATGCCCTTCATACTTGTAGACCCAGGAGGATACTCAGTTGACTCCAGGATTGCTTTCTGTACTTGAAGTTGCTGCATAAGATCTTCTTTTGAAGAAGGCAAATCAAATAGTGGAGATAAAACATATTCTTCTGTGTGAAAAATGTCCTTCCTTAAGTCAAAACCGGTGGAAACACTTGGTAAATCCCAGCAATCAAATTCTTTGACAGACACAAGATTGAATCCAAAGGTGTCAGCGAATGAAACTCTTCTTGCACCTGAAGATGGAGTGTCCAGGTACATATCTTCAAAAGAATCAGAACCTCGTCTACTAGGTTGAGGCGAGAAGCCAGGTTTGAAAGTAGCTTTAACTTCCTCATCTTCAGAAAGAGAATCAGATAAATTAGGAACTTCTAAAAAGTTATCTTTGCTAATCTGACTAGGTTCTTCAGAAGGCTCCATTGGGCTCTCTGATATCAAATAAGGGAGGACTGTACAACTAGTAGAGGCTGATATTTGAGATACTGAGGCTTAAAATAAGTATTATGTTACAGTTGACATTGCAGAGAGGAGTCAGCTCTATAAATAGGTCCAATGGCGTGTAAACTATGCTAGCTTGCCTCCAAAGGCCTTTAATATGATAGCATCCATGTTACTCTCACCAGTATGTTTCAGATTTAACTGTTTTTAAATTTGCATGTGTTTATGAGCTGAGTTCCAAAAAGACAATTTAAATCATTTTTTGCTGTGTTGAAAAATCTGAAACTCTATTTAGAATTTAAAAAATTGTTTTAACCAGTTGATCTTAAAAATAAAAACATGGACGCCTTATTTTAAAGAAAATAAAAGTAGTATCCAATACTAACATGTAGTTTTGAGCTAAATCAATCCATTGTAGCAGACAAGGGCAGACAGGAGAAAAGAAGAGCATTTATAGAGTGGGGAAGAATCCAGTGCCTAATAGTAATGATAGCTACTATTTAACAGGGACCTTCAATGTAAAATGTGAACTATAAAAGGGTTAAATAGAGGCACTGGGAGTCCTGAGGAAACATGATTTAGATGAAGAAGGTATCATTTGAAATAAACCGTGAAGGGTAGGTAGGATATAGACATGCAGGGCTGGAGTGAGGTGGATTTTCCAGGTGGAAGAAATGGACTGCGCCAAGGCCTAGAACAAATAATTAATCAAATCTGTTATTTTAAACATTTGTAAGTTTCTTTTAATTAATCTATGGAAAAATATACGCAAGTAATATGTTATTGCCTTGAAAATATAAATGGGCAATGGTAGGCCTGGCCCAGGAGTGAAATATTTAAGTAGAATAAAGTGTTCATCTTTGGCAAACTGCCATTTTTATGCCCACAAAACAGAAGTTAATACCATGACATCTTGGAGTTTGATGTGAGTTTTAAAGTGTGAGCAGCCTGTTTAGACCACCACATTTTTTGTGTTAATGTAAAATCCACTCTGGAATGACAATCATGTAAATACCTATAAAAAAAATTTTAAACATACATATGCTTTGACCCTGAAAGTTTCCAGCTAGAAATTTACCCTATCACTGTAAGTATACAAAGATAAATATAGATATATGTTCATAACAATTGATTATTTTAAAAACTCTAGAAATTATCCAAATATCCACCCACAGGAAACTGGATAAAAAATGTGACACCCATACAATAAAATGTTTTATAGTCATTAAAAAGGCTAACGTAGCACTTTATATGTTGATGCAGAAAGATAACTAAGATGAATTGGTAAGTGAGAAAAGAAAGTGTGCACAGATATGTGCCTAGAAAATTCCTAGAAAGACAAAAGAAATTGTTAGCAGTGGTTATCTCTGATCATAGAGGCTGAAGGTCATAGGGGAAAGGAGATTCCTATTCTTCACTCAATTAATTAAATTGTGAAAGGAGATTAATTTTTTTTTAAAAAAAAGAAAGCTGCCCAATGGGATTTCTTTAAAATTACAGCTTTGTAAATACATTATAACTTATTGGACAATTTGAATTGCATAAATAGTGGCTCACGAAATTATTTTTTAAAATTAAAAATGAGCGGTGTCTAGAATAAGGAAATGAAATTATTTGGGCCTTACCTCATCCCTATAGCAAGAATGAGTGGTGACCTCATGTATTGTTCAAGAATGGAAAATGGCTATCCCTTGCAAAGTTAATGACCGTGAGCTTTGAGTAGCAATATTCCGAGGTACCTACAATATATATCACTAGGTATTCAAAGAAATTAGTAACAAAATAATTTATAGAATTAGTCAATAATCCATACAGTCATGTAAAAAATTGAAGAATGAAAATTCACAGATACAATGATGTACCAAAGTAATCTAACTATTTGAGGGTTACAAGCAGAGGCATAGAGCTAAAGACCCCTGGGGTTGTATTCTGTCTCTGCTACTTATTAGCTGGGTGATGTTCAGAATTTTGCTCAAACTTTTTAACCCTCATTTTCTTTCATTGTTAAAATGCAATGTTAACAATTAAATGAGTTGCATGTTAAATGTCTAGCACAAAACCTACAGTAACAGTGGCAGGCATTATTTTTATTTCTAAATACGCTTGTGAAAGGCTGATTTCTAAGACACATTGATAGATAATAGACCATAGAGAATCCACATATATAATATTAAGTAATAATCTATAATTTGATTTTTGTGTTTTTCAAAGACTCGAGTATGTAACACTTAACTTTATAAGACATAAAATAGCTCTACTTTAGAAAATGGTCCTATTATTTGAACTAAACTTTTCTCTTCTTACTTTGTGTCTTTACCCAGAGCACTGCTCCCTTGATTTGTAGTAATCACTGCCTCTCTTTTGCAGTTTATAACCTTTGCATAATTGTAGACAGTTGAATGTTCCCCCTTAGTCACCACTTAGCTAAAGCCCAGTGATTTTTAATCTCTTCTCACATGTCAATCCTCCAGCTCTTTCTATCATTTTGTTACTCCTCTATGAACCCCTTCCAGCTTACCTATATTATTCTGTTAATGAACTGCCCCCAGATGAATGCAGTATCACAGATCCACTGTCTCTGGAGCATGTAAAGAAACAATACTGGTTTCAGCCTTGTGACTTGGTGTTTGTATTCAGTTAAAATTCACATCACCTTGCTTCTTTTGCACATCATAGATCAGATCAACATCCCATTTTCTCATATTCACCACTACTTCAATTTTTTTTTTTTAAAGATTTTATTTATTTATTTGAGACAGAGAGAATGAGAGACAGAGAGCATGAGAGGGAAGAGGGCCAGAGGGAGAAGCAGACTCCCTGCTGAGCAGGGAGCCCGATGCGGGACTCGATCCTGGGACTCCAGGATCATGACCTGAGCCAAAGGCAGTCGCTTAACCAACTGAGCCACCCAGGCGCCCCACCACTACTTCAATTTTAACATGACTTGTACCGTACTCTTCTTCAACTGCTTAGGTGTACTTTTTTTTTTTTTTAACAGAACTAGGGCCTTTTTTTTTCCCTTAACAAACTACAGCTCAAGTTTTCACGTATTCCACTTCTTTGTATTAATCAAAGATTCTCAAAGGTAACTTTAACTTAAAGGACTGTATCAGTCAGGATCCCAGGAAGTGGGAAATCAACATCATGCTCAAAATAAGATAATTCCTTCCAGAAGGGCTTATTTACAAGCGTCTATTTAGAAAGTATAAATGCAGAAAAGCCCTAAGGACTAGTGCGGTAAACAGGGGGCCAGTCGCATCAGCATTGTTACCATCCTTCAAGGGATGAGGAAAGGGACAATCATCTGAACCCAAAAACAAAGAGTGCCCTGAGCTCCCTACTGGCTGAAGAGGATCAATGATCTTTGGTCAAGGGACACTGCCAACCAAATATGACCTTGCCAACAGAGATCCAGGAACAAAAATACACTGAACTTACTCTTCTCCTTTCCTGTGATGTCCTACCAGGGCTACACATTGGCCAGAGGCTACGGGGACTATAACAATTCATTCAGGTCAGCCTCCTGGTATAGACAGCAGGATGGAGAAGGGTGAAAAAAAGTAGCAAGTGGATTTGGAGGATCAAACAAAGATATCAGAAATTAAAAGTTTATTATTCAGTTATCATTACATGCTTATACATTATGTTTAAACATATATAATTTAAAATATGCATATATGTTCCTCTTGCTTAATACATATTCTATCTCAATGCTAACTGAGTTCCTGTTACCTGATATTTTATTGTTACAGCCAGAAAATTTGAAATATCTAGCATTCGTAAACTGATCCAGTGGAAGTCATAAATAAGAAATACTGAGTTTATCCACAGATGGCTAAGAAAGAAGTAATCTTTTTTGAGACTAGTTATAATGTCACATTTGTTTCCTGTTGGCATAAATCTTTGCAACCTAAACTCAAGAAATATTTTGTCAAAAGAGAACCCAGAAGAGTGATTTTTAACCAAAGATACATATCAAAATCACTAAGAGGTGTTCAAACTACACAGGCTCAGGTGCATCATCAGATCTACCGAATAGAGCACTGAATAGAACTTCCAGGTTGGTGATAATGCACAAGTGATTCTGTTAAAGATTGGTGAAGATGCATGATCTGTGAGTCTTTTGGACCCTATAGGGTCAAGGAGTCAGGGACTTATGTTCTAGTTAGAAAGAATCATAGCTATCATCCCTCAAGTATTATGCGGTTTGTTTTAGGTTTTTTTGTTTTTTGTTTGTTTGGTTTTTTGGGGGGGTTTTGTTTTGTTTTTTTGAGAGACACAGAGAGAACATGCGCACAAGTCGGGTGGGGGGAGGCAGAGGGAGAGAGAGAATCTTAAGCAGGCTCCACACTGAGCCAATGTGGGGCTCCAGCTCACTACCCTGAGATCATGACCTGAGCCAAAATCAAGAGTCAGACGCTTAACCAACTGAGCCACCAAGGCACCCCTGTGCTTTTTTTTTTTTTGTATAGAGTCTATAAAATAACTTTTATAAAAAATGACATAAAAATTTAGTAGAGTTATAGAGTAGCAGAACTTTAAGGCACTTAGCGATCATTTAGGCTGGTCCCCTCACTTTCACATAAGAAAACTGAAATCTGAAACAATGATGATCCCATCATTTAGTAACTGAGCTGGGACTTGATCTCAGCTCTCTCTTGCTTTGAGTCCAGTGTTCTCCATATTATCCCATACATTCACCAACTTTTAGCTTTAGAATTCAAAATTAACAAAGTAATCATTTTTTTGAAAAAATAGACATTAAAATTCATTTGTTCTAATCCAGTTTATTTTTTTAAATCAATTAACTTTTTTGAACTTTCTTTTTTCCATTTGATGAAAGATCTCCAGAGTGTCCAGATAATTTTTCTTTATGACAGAGTCTCTCAACCTTTTTTAACCTTTGCTGCCTTTGGTACATATAACATCTTACACTGTCCTCTCTCTCCCTCAGAGACTCTGCTGTACTCCTATTTGGGAATTACTGATCTAAGTTATAAAAATGAATTATATGATCTTTTGATAACTAATATTGATACTTAGTATTTTAAAGGACTATTAGTTAAAGACACAGGTTGGCTCATCAGATGGCAATTACTGGAAAAAATCCTCTGTAAAGGTGCATATCTACCAATAGAGGATGCACAGATAAATCAGCAGAAAGTGGAAATTTTGCCAGGTGAAGATAAATTTTTAAAGGTACGTGTCGTTTATCCCATGGAGAGATGAATGATTCAGTGTAGGTAATTGATCATGTTATAGCAGAAGAGTTTGTCACCAAAAGCAGCATCCTCATTCTTTAGCTTAATTTACAAAAGAAAAACTAGTATAATATTCAAGCACCAAGTGCTTATTTTATATGGATTAAATAATGCGCTTTAAACTCCTTTGATTGAAATAAAAACGTATAAATACAGAGTTAAAGAAATCTAGAGTTCGAAGTTTGCTAAGCAAGCAAGCATCAAGGCTAAACACTTCATTTTACATATAAGAACATTGAAATCTAAGCTGGACTCTTACCTTGGGGTATGGATGAATCCAGCACTAGCCCTAGAAGGAAAATATATTAAAAGCTTCTCAAAGACAAGTATAACCTAGTAATATCTTAATAAATTTTTAATTGATGCTTATGGGTCATTTGGGTTACTTAATATAGGCAAAAATTTAGCATTTACTATGGCTTTCTCCCAAAGTTCCAAAGATACGTATTTGCTTTATGCAATGTTTGGCACAGTTTTGGGTAAAGATGAATACCTAATACCTCAGTAACAACTTAAAGAATCTTAAGCTGAATTTGCCGTGCAGGTTACGGTGCTTAATAGTGTTTAATATTATAAAAAAGCCAGCAACACTGTCAGCATTGCTTAGCTGTAGTTGTCTCAACTGTACATATTAGTTTAACAGGCTAGGAGCTCGGAACCTGTGGTATATAGACCTTGCAGGGTAAGGGGATGGAAAACAAAGGATCTGAAAATTCTCTAAAATTATATGTTAAATTTGTGCATGTCTACATTTAACTGTGTTGAGTATACAAAATTTACTTCCTGGGTCTCTGAGCCAAAGTTTTAAGAATGATTGATATCTGCAAATGATGATTTGACAATCAGGAGGAGGCGGTCCTGTGAATTACAAGTAGAATATGTGCCAGTCTGTCCCTTTCATGCACCTCAAGTTCAGCCCAAACTGAATCAGTACCCATTATAAAAATCTCTTTGCTATGCAATATGAAAAATACATGATGATGTTTATATGAACACATACACACATTATGCATATCTAATCTGACTATTTAGGTGAGAAATAAATAGAACTTGCTTAATTTTTCATAAGGCACTCCCGGTACAGTGAATAAATATATTAGCATCATTTTAAATTTTCTCATGGCAAATCATCTTTTATCAATAGAGTAGCCAACTGTTTTGGATTCTTTTAGATTTTTCTTAAGAATAAAAAAGAAATCTAGACATAATCTCTTGCTTAACCCAGTAGCTTAGTCATCTATATTTTTTAAATCCTATAACAAAGAATTGTAAAATATGTAAGGAAATTAGAAATATATGTTCTTCCAGGTGGAATCAGCTTGAAAGTTTAAATGATTTGCTCACTGATGATCAGTGTTTGGAAAGTTATTTGGTAGAACACATTTGGGAGCATGTGTTTATTCATTATGGGTTAAAATTGTATCTCCTAGAGTAGGAAAGCTCCCTAGAAATCATTCTGTCTACCTCCACCCTTTAAAGACTCCCTTTTAAGATTTATTAATAGGAGGGCGCCTGGGTGGCTCAGTCATTAAGCATCTGCCTTCGGCTCAGGTCATGGTCCCAGGGTCCTGGGTCGAGTCCCACATTGGGCTCCCTGCTCCACAGAGAGCCTGCTTCTCCCTCTCCCACTCCCCCTGCTTGTGTTCCCTCTCTCACTATGTCTCTGTCAAATAAATAAATAAAATCTTTTTTAAAAAAAAGATTTATTAATAGGCATGTTTCTATCTTTATCTTAGATGAATTTAGTGATAGCAAACTGCTTCATAAGGCAACATATTCCACTTTTGAAAAAAACTAATAAAGAGTTCTTTGTCGTTTCATGCCACAATCTAATTTACATTAGTTTTTGCTTTTTTATTTTGATTTTGGAAGCAGCATTTGATATTCTCATAAAAACTTACTATGCTAATCAAAATCTTCATAAAAATGTCAACTGAAGCAAAACTTTTGAAGTATTATATTCATGCAGAAAAGTTCACAAATTATTAGTGTACAGCTCATTGAATTTTTCCCAAAGTGAACTTAGCCATTTAACCACCAACTAGTATGAAAAAATAGATTACCAGTGCTCCAGCCAGAAATCCGTCTCCTATTCATTCCCAATAACTGCTTCACAAAAGTAGCCACCATGGTGACTTCTCACACCACTGATTAGTTTTCTGGTTTTTGAGCTTAAGTTAAATGGAACCAAATTCATCACAGCTAATTAGTAAAGGATGGAATTAGTCCCAAAGCTAGTACCCTTCATCTACTCACCACTTTACAATAAATTCAATTCAATAAAATCCACAGAGGAGAGAGCAGCACATTATGAAAAGAACACTTGAGTCAAGAAAATTCTATTTAAAATATGGTTCATGGGGATGCCTGGGTGGCTCAGTCAGTTAAGTGTCTGCCTTCAGCTCAGGTCATGATTCCAGGGTCCTGGGATCGAGTCCCACATCAGGCTCCTTGCTCATTGGGGAGCCTGCTTCTCCCTCTCCCTGTCGCTCCCCCTGCTGTGTGTGCACACTCTCTCTCTCTTTCCCTCTCTCTCTCTGACAAATAAATAAACAAAAATCTTTTTAAAAATAAATAAATAAACTTGTAAAATATTACACTTTTCAAAGCACAAATTCACTAGATATTATTGCTTTTGTAATGAATGCTTTCTTCTCTTTTTGCTTGTGTAACTTCCTTTTAAAGACAGTACCTTACAGTGTTCACTTTGCACTTGAATAACCACAGAAGAGAAAGAAGAGTTGTAAATGTTGTATTTTTTTCCATTGGAGATGTCAACTCCCAATTTTTCTGTCTCCCACCCCCAAATCCCATAAGCCCATCTGAAAAACACTCACACAAACCATACCAAAATAACCCAAAAGAACCTAAGAAGTTTCTAGAGGCCTAAAGGGTAAACAGACAGGGATAGGAAGAATCTGATAATATCCTTTCTACACTTCTGGAATTTAAACTTATTTTAATTTGGTAATTCCCTCAGAAAGGTTAAACATAAATTCTTTCACATCCCTAGCTCCCACAGAATGAGAATATGATTTCTAGTCATGTTCTCTCATTAAAATAAAATTTCAATATCATAAAACAATTAGACGATCCCCAAGGTCCTTTTTAATTTTCTAAATCTGACTCTTATGACCCATGAAGTTTATTGCAATGTGCTTAAACTTGTGTGTTGAATTGTGCCTGTTTGTTCATTGTGTGAGTAAATGTGTGTGTTGGGACAGGCACTATCGATTGACTCCCCAAACTTCCATTTTGTAAGGCTCACTTCAGTAAATATTAATACTCTTACCCTCTGCCAGGGTGGATAAGAAAGTGCCCTTGCCTTTTTATAACAGGACGTGTAACTTAACTTCTCCATTATGAATTAGACAGTTTTTTTAGGATACCACAATTAGTGTTCATCCTTTTACTTCCTTAAAAGTGTATCAGCCTGGGGCGCCTGGGTGGCTCAGTTGGTTAAGCGACTGCCTTCAGCTCGGGTCATGATCCCAGGGTCCTGGGATCGAGTTCCACATCGGGCTCCCTGCTCTGCGGGAAGCCTGCTTCTCCCTCTCCCACTCCCCCTGCTTGTGTTCCCTCTCTCGCTGTGTCTCTCTCTGTCAAATAAATAAATAAAATCTTTAAAAAAAAAAGTGTATCAGCCTGTGACTTTAATTTTAAAAGTTTTAGTTGATAGCTTTCCACACATTATTTAGGTAATTTGTGTACATCACATATACATCTGGCTGAACCACACTAGATTGCTAGAGTGAATGGCATTTCACTCTTTACAGGCAATCTGCATGCCCAAGAAACAGACCATGAAGATATAGTATTGTAGTTATCATCAAATTCACATCAGACAGCATTATTGGGTTCTTACTTGCATACTATTGCAGGATTGACTCAAAATTTCAGCTCAATTTTCTGTACTATTTTCATAGCATGAAGTAAAGGAGGGCTAGCTGTTGAAGAGCTGGAAAAGAATTTATATGGTATCATGTCTCCCACAGCTCCAAGCGCACAGCCTTACCAGAAGATGTTTGTATACTACAATATATATAAGCGGGAAGGGATTCTAGAAAGTCTGTAGACCCTCTGCTATGTTGTATTGTTTTTGGGTTTTTTTTTTTAAAGATTTTATTTATTTATTTATTTATTTGACAGAGAGAGACACAGCGAGAGAGGGAACATGAGCAGGGGGAGTGGGAGAGGGAGAAGCAGGCTCCCCGGTGAGCAGGGAGCCCGATCGGGGCTTGATCCCAGGACCCTGGGATCACGATCTGAGCCGAAGGCAGACGCTTAACGACTGAGCCACCCAGGCGCCCCTCTGCTGCCTTGTATTGTAAAAGAAGCATGTCTACAAGGAAGAAGGGAAAATTTTTCCCCTCCTCTTATGAGAGCACTAGCAGCATAGGCAAAGCTAGCATTTGGTCAGCTGGCTCACAATTCAGTGGTCTTCCCCCTCAAACCCTTTAAGTAAATCTTGTTTAATATTCAAAAGAAGTGCTTAAAATGTGTCCCTCTGCCACTCCTGAAGGTGTCCTGATAAGCAGCTGAACCCTTCTTTTCTAAATATTTTTATTGCATCCATACGTAAGACTGGGATGGTATTTAAACTCTAACTCTGAGGATCAGTCCAGTCCCCTAAAAGGGAGCGGTATCTATCCTCTTTACCCAAGCAATCACACTGGGATCTTTATCATACTCCAAGACGATGAAAAAGTCTACAGGTGATTCCTCAATTGATAAAGGAGTCCTATATCACTGATATATCATCATTTCTCTGCTTATCCTCACTTGGAGGTGATTTCTCCACTTCCTATCTGGAGTCTAAGGAAGAGTGCTTTGTGTATTTCTGAAAACCTCTTTAAAAGAACGACTGAACAGGTTTAATGTATTAACAGTCGCCACAGAAGGTCTCATATGTATGAAGTTGCTTATCATACTCATTTATATAAGAAGCCCTATAGGATAAATTTCCATCGTGTATTATATAGACTTACTTGGAAAAACCTTAAAGAATAATAGAGCACAAAAGAAAAGAGACTTATCCATGAAGAAGTAGACTACATTAGATCATTTTCAAGTATAGTTTCACATAAAATATAAAGATGTGAGGGAAATGATCCATTAAAAACCAATATCAGGGAATTAGAACCATTAGAGGAGATGTGATAAATATATACTGTCACTACTTCTCCCTGGTTACAAAAATTTTAAATTTAGGAATGGCCTATTTCCTTTCCCCAGGAGAGTAATCGGAATTTAAATTGGGGGCGAGGAGGTGCCTCATAAGATTTCCTATCTAGAACTTTCCCAGACATGGAGAGAGGGGTCAAAAATATGTGTTAGCCGGCTTGGAAGGTGATATTTTCTTTCACCCTTTAAACACTGAAACTTATGGCCACTGTAGGAAAGAATTAGGATTAACCATCTTATATAATTATAGGTTAAATCTTCTGAACATAGGTGAAGTGAAAATAGAATATGAATAAAGTTCATCTGCCCAGCCTAAAATTCAGGAGTGGCATAGCAATCTCTGTTTCCAAGGCTCAAATTACTACAATTATCATAGCATACATGGTCTGTGGCCTGACACTGCAAATTTCAAAAAGGAAACCAGAATATACAGAGTAATTTTCTTCTACTCCATGTGTCCAGGTGTCACTCATTCGCCCTCTACTGAAAGTTGGAGTTTGGAGGCCAGGTAGGTGAATTTACTTTCCACACCATCCCTATGAGCTTTTGTCTAAATTATCTGGCTATACAAAAGATCAGCTTGAAACTTACTGCTCACTTCTTATCTATTCAATGATTTGATGGAACAGCAAGGAATATCGTTAAAGACAATGAGGCATCAACTCCTTTAATTATTCTCTCTTAAGAATGTGCCATTTCAGACCCTCTATTTCAGATTTGGAATCGTGACATTTTAACCTCTTCTTGATTAAAGGTTTCTATCTCCATCTCAAAGAATGCTTACTTATATGTAGTTTCTCACAAATGGCTTAACCTTTCTGCAGCTCAGTTTCATCCCTTATAAAATAGAGATAATTACAGGGAGTTCTATTTGCCCAGCATGTGGCAGGCATGCTCCATGCATGGACGCCCCATACGGTCTTCATATGGAGTTCGAAATATGTCATAAGAACAAAGACAGAACCGAAAATAGAACTGGGACTAAAAGCAAGACAGGGTATCAGGCATAGGGGAGTTGAATGTTGGTGTTCGAGAGTCCTTTGGTCCTTTGGGATCCTTCTGCCTTTTACATGTTTCATTCACCTACCTAAACAATTATAAAAAAACATCATGCATAATAAGCAAATAGAACTTTACAACTAGCATAAATTAAAACTCTCAAAATGTCTCGTTAGGCTTAGAAGTAAGGTAGTACTTTACATTTTCTTAACAGTTACAGAAACAAAGTTGGGAACTTTGGATGAGATTTTAGTTTTCAGTTATTTTTCTAAGGGAGATAAAAGATGTGGCATACTGATACTTCAATGAAGAAGTGAATTTTTATCCCATGATTTCTCCATTAAGAATAAAAACAGCCTGCACTTGGAGAAGGGTTTGTATAAATTTTTTAGAAATTTTAGTTTTGAATGGCATTTATGCTTCCATTTTTTAATAATACAATTTTTATTTTGTCATTGGTAAGTGCAAAGTTGTAGGCAATTTTCTCCATCAATCATTAGTGATTATTGGTTTTAATCTATATTGGTAAATATTTTAGAAATGTTTCTCACGCAATATAGATAATAAATAGTAAATCACCATAATTATGAACGCATCCTTGAAATATTTTCTTGGTATTAGAACTATGTAGAGCTGTTACTAGTAACATGCTATCAAAATGTGATCCATAATCAGATATTAATTCAATACTATTGATAAACACGCAGAACATTTGTATGACTTCAGGTTTTTTGACCACAGTATTCACTATTAGCAGAATGTTGGCAGCCATAAAGTGTCCCTTTTATGACTTACCTCTAGTTAATAGAAAGCCTTACAATTAATTTTAAAATACATATGCTTAAACTAAAATATTTTCACATGGTAATATCTCCTTGTCTTAGATAAAAAAGCAGGACCCAGGCAAAACAAGAGAAATTGATTCTATGTCAATAAATTATGACTTTCTCTTTCAATAAGTGGTTAAATGGAATGTTTTTATTCATTTTATGTGAAGGAGGTTGAAGTGGAAAGAAGTTCACTAAATTATTATTGACTTACCTATTATTTTTAATAGGCTTAGAAAATCAGATCCTGATAGAATTTTGACAGGAAGAAACTATTTGCCAATAAATAAATCCTAGTGTGAAATTAATTTACTCTTTAGTTTGGTTGCTGAAACAAAATTCTAAATCTTTAAATTTCCTTCTAAATATAGTAGTTCTTTGTGGTAGTAAACATGTAGTTAATATAGTTCCATTTTGTATTGTATCTTCTAAGAAAAATGGATAAAACCTTCTATGTATGTTGCAGCTCTTTGAAGTTATACTACTACTTTCAGATTTGATTGTGAGCATTTATTTATTCCAGTTTCATTATTCTTTCTTGACCAGGTAGTCTTTTGTCTTTATTTCTTTCTTGTATCAAAGCTACTAGCAAGTGCAGTAATAGCATTAGGGACTATATGTATAAAGGCATCACATAATGGGGAAAGTAGCTGATCATTTCTCCAGCCTTCTCCACTTAACCCCAAACAGGCTCTCACTGACTAGAAGAATTTTAGGAAGAGTAGTCTTCTTAATTCTGATCAACAGAGAGCACAGGGTCTAGTCAGGAAGGGCTGCCTCCCCTGTATCTCCTTGAGTGTGGCCAAGTGTTCATAACTCCCCTCGACATGCACACATGATCCCAATTTTTTCCCTGAGGTGGAGATAAGAGAAATAGATTTCCATGCACATAAAAGTAAATAGCAGGATAAATATTGTCCAAAATTTTTAAAAGAGTGAAATCATTTATTTTGAAGCAAAGGTCTATAACTACTCTTAGAAACCTTATAGTAGTGTCAAATGCTTTTAAAATAATTTATTTTTTATCCTTTTTTAAAGATGTATTTATTTGAGAGAGAGAGAGAGAGCACAAAAGGGGAGGGGCACAGGGAGAGGAAGAGTGGGAGAATCTCAAGCTGACTCCACGCTGAGCATGAAGCCTGACATGGGGCTTGATCTCATGGCCCTGAGATCATGACCTAAGGTGAAACCAAGAGTCGGAGGCTTAGCCGCCTGTGCCACCCAGGTGCTCCCTTTTAAAATAATTTAAACTAAATAAAGATTAAAGGAAAACTCCATAATCTTTAAAACAGTGGTCAATAAACTAACTTCTCCAGTGGGAATGATAGGGCAACATGGAGTTATTTCACACTGAACTGAATAAAAACCATCAAAAACAAGGGCTATTCTTATGTTTAATTATCAAAGCAATTGATTTGACCTAATATAACTCAGAATACTTGATAGTAATTATTTCACACTTATACTCTTATTTAGTCACAACTATTGATAGGAGC
This sequence comes from Neomonachus schauinslandi, assembly GCF_002201575.2. Lineage (NCBI taxonomy): Eukaryota > Metazoa > Chordata > Mammalia > Carnivora > Phocidae > Neomonachus > Neomonachus schauinslandi. The sequence goes on from NC_058414.1 coordinate 70,575,908, forward strand.
TGGTCATCTTTCCCACAATAAAATCATGTTCCTGACCTATTATCAATACACATAGAATATAGGAGTTATTTTTTAGGTACCAATGATAGCTTTGACCTCATTTTAAAACACCTCACTTCATTTATCCTTAACAAGGGTCTAGATGAATGACTACAATTCAAGGCAAAATCTCTGGCTAGAAACTCAAGAGCCAGAATAGCAAAGATGTTTGGTTCTTATACCAAGAATAACTGGCAGATAGTATCTCCCAGGAGCACTGTGTTGAGAAAAATTGTAGGTCCAAATTCAACTCAGTAGGAAAAATGTTATGGTAAAATCTTGAATGAGACCAAGAAGCAGGGAGTAAGCTCTGAATAGGTGCTGGTTACTATGGATTTCATTAATATTTATTCAGCACCTACTATGTGTAGGGCTCTGAACATCACTGCAAGAGACACAGAGATAAATCAGTTACCGCCCTTGACTTCAGGAAGGCAGCAGGGTGAGGGAGGAAGAAGAGGTAAACCAAATCAAATGAACTGAATGATAAATGTTACATATGAGGAGAACAGACAAAGTTCTAATCAGTTTAGGGGTTTAGGGGAGAGAATTTTAATTCAAAGGATTACTTTAAGATTCATGGAGGAAATGGTAAAAGATTTCACAAATATTGTTTTGAGGTGAAGAATGAGTCTTATGCCATTTCCTGAACACATGAAAAGCCTGCAAGTTTACCAAATTAATCCAAGTATTAAAATCGAAATTTGGCCAGTAATTATAGTTCAGTGTAATGGAAACCTGTCCAAACTTCTATTTAACTATTCTATGATAGTCTAGATTTGATTTTTCATTTTTTGTTTTTAATTCCACAGCCAGACTGTATAGTATGTTTCTTTACTTCCCCCTCTAAACTGCTAGACTTGCAGCAGACGACCAAGGCTTAAGGATTTAATTGATATTTTGAATCTGTCAAGAACCCCTCATTTGGACTCTTGAGCCTCTTGGTCCTATTTCGAGGGTAGCCTGCCCCATATAAGCCATAATACAGTTTGTAAATTGTCCAACTTAGCTGTTCAGCTGCCGTAGTCTAAAGTTTAAAAATATGTAAGTGGGTCAGTTCTAAAATTAATTCAGCCTAACTTTGTCTGAAAACACTAAGAATATGACCCATCACGAGGGCCAAAATACCAACCCCAAGCAGACAGAAACAGTCCCTAACAGTCCCTAGAGAACAAGGGCCCAGAATGATGGCTCTGTGACATGCTCACTCTACTGCCATGTCTGCAGCCCTTGATTATAACCCAGGGTGTGCTGATCCTGCTGGTCAGACAGGACAGGTGCTGGTTTTAGCTGATGCACAAATGAAAGTAGTTTGATCAAATGAAATGTTTAAATGTTAACAATCATAACTAACATTTATTGAGCATGTATAATTTACTGGACATGCATTTAATCTTCTAATAATTAAAAAAGAGGTGTTATTATTATGCCTACTTTACAGATTTAGAAACTGGGTCTGGATAAGAGGCATAGCTGGAAGTAGAACACAAAGTCTCAAAAGTCTGTGACTTTTCTCACCACCTTATACTACACTGTGCATGTATTACTTTCCTTTGTATTTTCTCATCATTTATTAAACATTACTATCTTCAGTCACCATGCTAGGGATTCAGAATATAATGACAAGGTCCCTGTTTTCAGATAACTGATACAGTGATGGAGACTGCTGTGGACAGAATTATGTCCCCTCCAAATTTATATGTTGAACACCTAACCCTCAATGTGACTGTATTTGGAGATAGGGTCTTTAAGAAGGCAATTAAGATTAAATGAGGTCATCAGAGTAGCTCTAATCCAGTAGGATTGGTGTCCTTATGAGAAGAGCAAGGGGCGCTAGGAGTGTGCAAGCACGGAGAAAAGGTCATGTGAAAAGATAGTGAGAAACAGCCATCTAAAAACCGACAAAAGTGGTCTCAGTAGAAACCAACCCTGCTGACACCTTGATCTTGGACTTCCAGGCTCCATAACTGTGCAAAAATAAATTTCTATTGTTTAAGTCACCCAGTCTATAGTATTCTTTTAGGGCAGCCCTAGCAGGCTAATACAGAGACAGATACATATGTCATTTTCTATAAAAGAATATGAAAAGAACTAACAGATGCACAAATATATGGGAAGAATAAATTTTAACTTACTTTAATAAAAATATGAAGATGGGTTACAAAATTTAATTCCTAGAGAATATACAGTTTCTTTATTTTTGTCTGTAACTAATCTAGTCTTCAAGAGGCCCCATCTGTGGTTTGTTGGGAGAAGCATTAACTAACTGTCCAACCCATTTTAAAACTTAGACCAATATGACAATAGAAATAACATGTTTGGATAATATTCAACAACTCTGGGAAATGTTTAGTCTCTCAGATTTCTTACTCTTTGTACCACTTCCCAGGCTCTTCTCCAACATGACATCTGGGTGTGGGGGAAGGGTGGCGGGGGTGGGGGGACATTCCTTGGATGAGGTTGTCTGGCTCCTCCAGCTCCCAGTGATGCTCCTTAATTGCCTAGTTTCTGGGTGCTCTATGGTCCTCCCATGCTGAAATCTGAGCAAGTAAATGGTGAACCATTCTCTTGGCTTCTCCAATGTGCAGATTGCTCCCCTAGTAGGTTCAGCCTCACTTTTACTCATATTGCTGCTATAAACACTGAGCTGAATATCCTATTCAGTACCAGCCTAGGTGGTCCACTCACAGAAATACATCACACTGCCAAGTCTTGGCAAGTCGCCAGTCAAACTCTTAGCTACCCAGGGGGCCTATAATACACAGGAAAGGGTAAGAGTGAATTGGAAAAATAAAATTTCAGGCTGTGCCTTCAAAATTACTCTGTTATAGCTGAGCCCCAGCCAGAATGGTACAAGAAAGAGTATGAGAGCCACTCCACCCATAGTCTCAATCGGGAAAGCCTTACTCTTTGCAGTGATATCTTTACTCATAGGAGGGATATATCTGTTCAGCATATTCTCCCATTCTCTCTTTTCTTGTCACATTTCTCTAGGATTAGAAAGGGACAGGTTTTTTTCTCCATCCTCTTCCTGTCTAGAAAACTTACATAAATATCTATGGACTAGGTCCCTAAGTCTGTGTTAATGATAGACATAATGGAATTTGGAAACTCCAATTCTCAATCACTGAAATCCAGACTATTACCTTGCCATACATTCTACTCTTGAATACTAATTACTACTTCTTTCTTTTCCTTTTCATTCCTTTTGGAAGAAATCTTAACCTACATCAAAGCAGAAAGATCTCTTCAATGGATTAGAGCTCACAAAAGCAAAGGAGTAAGCCACAGGAATAATATTCAACATAGAGATCCCATTAAACATTTGCCATGTAGCTAAAGGTGAATGATTGATTCTGACTTAAAAATTATGCTTCCCAGAAGAGATAACCTTTGAGCTGAATCTAAAAGGAAAAAAGGAATATTCGTTAAAATATTTTTAGGAGTGGCTCAGTTTAAAACTGCATAGCCAGTGGTTCTTTTCTAAAGTGGGCATATTTTTGTAATACCAGAGAATTCACAGCAACAGCAACAAGATAACTTGAGAATCATACCCCATAAATATGAAAAAAACCCAAAACTCTTCCATTAGTTCACACATACTATAAAGCACCTATTACATGCTAGGAATTGTACCAGGTGTTACCCAAAATGAAAAGATGCACTCCCTACCATCAAGCAACACAACACACGAGCATATTATTAAAAATGTTTAGCGTGCAGTAGGGCATATACATCTTAGAAGAAAAGAAGAGTTATAACCACTAAGCGTAAAAATAATTTTCCAAATGACGGAAGTCAAACGTTTCATAGTAAAGCCAGGACTGACCCTTATGCTAGGGTCCCACCTATCCAGCTGTGCAGAGGGTCCTAGTGGCACCATAGATGACACCTTGCTTGCATTCCATAAGAAGAAAGATGCTAAAAGATTAGGACCAAATATGTATACAGGAAAGCTTATTGAAAGATTATAGGTAGAAGAGGATATTTTGGCACAAATGATTATTATTGAAATTATGCTTTCAATGATCACTAAGACTTAATTGAATCTTCAATAGAAATTTTGAAGTTTATAAGAAAGAAGTTACATACTAATTATTCTTTAATTTCATAGCACTCTAGGAAAACTTTACAAAATACCATTCTGAAAACATAATGTATAATCATTCTCCATTCATAGAGTAAGGAGTCTCCTTTCTTTCTCTTAACCCATGACCTAATTTTTTTTTTTAAGATTTTTTATTTATTTATTTGACAGAGAGAGACACAGTGAAAGAGGGAACACAAGCAGGGGGAGCGGGAGGGGGAGAAGCAGGCTTCCCGCGGAGCAGGGAGCCCGATGCGGGGCTCGATCCCAGGACCCTGGGATCATGACCTGAGCCGAAGGCAGACGCTTAACGACTGAGCCACCCAGGCGCCCCCCCATGACCTAATTTTATGTAAAAATCATATTATTGAATACAAAATAATATGATATAAGTAGAAGTGAGGCAGGTAGTAAAACCACCTTACATAGCAAGCATGTTATGACTAAATACATATATTGTCTTTGATTAACTAGTCAATAAAGTATTAAAATTATCATCTGTAAGTATTTTTAAACTGATGACATTTTATAAGTTCTGACATTACTGCAAATGGTGGGCACAAGATTGAGTTTCAGAAACACATAACACTTTACTTCTGTTCTGTTCTATTGACCCTGTAATTTTAGTCCAACTGTAAGTAAAAGTAGAACTTCCTCTTAATACGTACTGAATTTGTGGGCGCCTGGGTGGCTCAGATGGTTAAGCGTCTGCCTTCGGCTCAGGTCATGATCCCAGGGTCCTGGGATCGAGTCCCACATCAGGCTCCCTGCTCCTTGGGAGCCTGCTTCTCCCTCTGCCTCTCTCTCTGTCTCTCATGAATAAATAAATCAAATCTTTAAAAAAAAAAAAACGTACTGAATTTGTATCCAGCAAAGTCTTGAATATCCTTAATGAAAGTGGAATCTAGAAATGTATACATTAGACATCCAGTGGTAGCTTCAAAATTCTACATATGTGGGGCTTCAAGGCAGAAATCCAGCTAAGCCAGGGGTCTTGTGTTGAAGCTGCATTTACAGAGCAAATATACTGCCCTCTATTTTATTGACTATACAGAACAAATCCACTGTTCTGCATTTTATTGACTATAAGATAGTCAATAAAATATCAATTTTTAAAATACTAATATTTTATAAAATTTCATTTGGCCTTTACATAAATTTAAGAAAGTATACATTTTCACAGGAAAAAATTACCATTCTTTTTATTTAAGCTTGAATTTAAAGTATGGCTGAGAATTAACATGTTTTCACTCCCCAAGCCATTCAGTGGCACTGCCATTGTAGACAAAATCCTATGTGGATAACTCCCCCATCTTTCTAATGCTAACTCTCAAGAGTTGTATATTTACCTTCAGTCTCAACGGCATATTAAACTTCCTATGTCCAAATCTATGTTATGTTTATAACTTACTACACTCTCCTCAAATATTTTTCTCTCCCAGATTTTCTATTTTAGTTGATGGCACCAGCAGCCAGCCAGGCATCAGACTGGGTTTATTCTTAATTCTTCCCTTGGCCTCATCTTCAATTATTAATTCCTTCCATATCCCATATGAGGCATCAGCATCCATTCAGTGATACAGGCCAGGAATATGCAGCAATTATGTCCAATACCCCATCTATCTAGCTAGAGAGAAAATGATAGTAGCAATGTGGATAGTACTCCCTCACCCCTGATGCAATCAATTACCAGGGCCAGTAGATGTTACCATCTGTAAAGTGTCTTGAACTTAGGCTTTCAGGTGGTAGAGAGGTAAATCAAGCTGAGGTATGTGTGAACTTGTATACTTGGAAGATTCAAGTATACAAGTTCACACAACTTGAATAATTTCATAGCAGAACAGCATGCAAAAGACAAAACTGGAATGATGTCCAGGTAACCAAAATAGAAATATAGAGGGACTAAAAAGGTCCTGGGAGTGAATCACAAGGCAAAAGCTCAGTCCCTAAAATTAGGTATAATACCTGAATGAATCAAGAATAGACAACAATAATGTGAGACTCTTTACTGTGAGACTAGGATCTTATAAATTTTCCCTGACTAGGGACAAGATTAGTTAAAGGATCAGAGGCAGAACTGAACAAATATTTATGCATATATATATATAAAAACATAAATGCATTCATATATACATACATAAAACAAATTCACAATATACAACAATACACAAAATTGCAGAAACAACCAGTTATTAGTCTTCTTCAATGCATAAGTTCCAAAGTCCAAATTTTAGGTTCTAATTTCTAGGCTCCATTTACTTAATCTCTACCATATGATGTTGGAAGAGTAACCTATGTACTCTGAGCCTCATCTGTAAAATAAAGATTATAATACCATCTACCCCATAAGATTGTTGAGAGGTTTAAATAACTTCAGGGGAGTTAATAAATAACAAATTTTATTATTACCATTATTACTCACCAAAACATCATGCAGTGTAATCTTTACCGAGACCTAATTTCCTTTAGGATAACCATCTACTCTATTTTTTCTCTCATCACTATACAGATAGCACTCAAATCTGCATTTCAAATCCAGAGAGCTTGCCTGTGCCTTACTTACCTTTACTGTTTATTTGAATGTTTCCACTTGAATGGACTTTCATACATTTTACAAATCTGAAACTTAATACATCATCTTCTCTTAGTTGCTGTACACACCCATAACCTCGGCAATACCTGAGAACCTGGGCCAAAGAGACTCTAAAGAATTGTAGGACAGTGGCCTCCTCCTTATGGTAAGTTAACCTTCATCCTCTCAGCTAGATTGTAAACTCCTTAGACACTTAGGATGATTCTTCTGTTTGCTCTTGTGAGGCAGGGCACCCCCTGAGAGATAAAATTTGTATGTTTGGGTGGGGGAAAGGGACAATGGTTCTCTCATTGTCTCAAATGAGAGCTTTGTCACAGAATGCCCTTTGTTTCCTTGAACAAGTCCTCCTACCTAGACTTCCCCTCAAAAGACAAATCACCATGCAGTCCCTTAGGGTAGTCACCCTTGGTAAAGCAGGCAAATAACCCACTATCTAGAGAAAAATATTTGAGAGTTTTAGAAGGAAAGATGACCTTGCTCTGAGGGGTTTGTACCCAGGTAGGTATCAGATTTTGGAACTAACCCTAACTCAGCATTCCTGAGATCAGCCAGCACACTGGAAATGCCGACAAAGCTAGAAATCGAGTTCCAAACCCCCTGGAAGAGAGAGAGATTGTCTTCCCTTTAAGACGCTGAGCCCAAGATCTGGAGTAGCTGGGACCGTTGCTCGCCAGAAGAGGGCCAGGCATGAGGGCAGCACTGTGTGGCAACAAGAAGCAATTCTAGAGTCCTGAGCTTGCACCTCCACCCCACACACATACAAGTGTGTGCATTAGTGCCCAGCACGGGTACTCGGGGAGGAGGGAGAGGACTAGCTGTAGAGAGAAGTGGGAGTTGGTTAGGAAAATATTTACCATAAGGCAGATGATAGATGAAGACCTCATCTAAGGCAAGGGTGATGGGGCTGATCACAAAGCTGGCAGGTAGAGACTGATTCTGCCAGAAGAGTAAGGGATCTGGAAATCAAGGATGTTGGCTGGGGAGAGAGTAGTAGAATCACAAGAGTTGACAGAAGAATCAATCTCCGAGATGGAGAAATTGACTCAAATGGTGAATAGAGGGAGATGAAAGTGTGGGTTGAGAAGAGAAGAGATTTCTAGAAGATTGCCTATGGAGAGCAATACTTTGAAACATGGAAGGCCCGAGTGACAAAGTGAGTGGGAAGACACTGCAGGGGCTGCCATCTGCACGCTCATTTGAGGGGGCAAGACTGACTTTAAAACAAAACTATTAAGGAAGCGATGCCAGTGTTTCATCTTTCCTTTTGGAATGCCCCTTTCCTGTTATCCCCATGAGCTTGTCCAGGGCCTTTGGCTCTTTCCTCTCTTTGAAGGATCTTCTGCCCAGATATCTGATGGCTCATTCCCCAGGTTCCTTCAACCTTCATTGTAAAATGGCCCTCTTATCAAAAATTGCCACCTCCTCCCTGGGAAACGCGAGCACGCACACGTGCACACACATCTTATCGCCCCTCCCTGCTTTTCTCCTGAGCATGTATCAATATTTAACATACTGCACATTCTTTTCATTTCTCACTGTTTATTGTCTGTGTTTCCCATTAGAATTTAAGGTCCCTGAGGACAGGGATTTTTGTCTGTTTTATTAACTCTCTAGCCCCAGTACCAGGAACAGTGCCTGCTGCATTATTATATGGGCTCAATAAATATTTGTTGAATGAATAATCAATATCTAGATGGGTTTTTTTTGTTGTCACAATGGCTGGCCTCCTTCACTAGGGATTTGCATGTTCACAAGCCACCGCCAGGGAATTTCTGCCACTAACCACTGTTTTAAATGATTCTTGAATCAGTTCCCCACTCTGTTGAAAATTATCTGTCTCATTTTCTGTTTTCTTGGAATTTTTCCAGATAATTGGGAATTATTTTTGAGAAAATTATCTAAGTGAATGTAGATGGTTAAAATTAATGTATGGTGCAATGCATATACTCTTTTCCACTGCAGGGGTCCTCAGCGACTCCTCCCAGAGAGCCAGTAATGTGAAAATTTCAGTAAATGTGACAGCCCTTTGGGAGAAAATTTGAGGGCACGAGAGTATTAAACATCCCATGTAGAAAACTGACTTTGCCTTCTATGTGTATGTTCAGCACTGGGTCTTCCAATGTAATTACCCTGGCTTCAAGCTAATGTGTCATAAAAATGAAACTTAGTAAATTCCATAGCTATTGACTAAAAGGGTAACTCATTTAAGGAATACCTTTTTAGCACAGATATGGGCTTTTTAGCCAAGACATTTTTACTTGACTACAATTTAAACCAATTTCCTTTTGTTTAGTCCACAAGGAAGAGTGAATAGCTAGTTCTTGTTATTTATCTTTCTCACAGTAATATTGTGAAGGTTTAATAAAGGACAATACAATACTTTTGCAGGTATAAACTGCAAGAGAAATCATGATGGCTTTATTCTTAAGTGGTTCCATGTCACCTTGCTATTTCATGCTTGTCATTCACTAATTAAATGTCAGTTCTCAATAGCCTCACAGGGAAAAGTGTTATTTGACATAATCTAAAATAGAATCTAAGTACACCCAATTGTGCTTGGATACAGATACTCTTTGTCCTCCCATTCCTCACCTTCAGCCAGTCTCTCTGTTCTCCTTCATCGTTCTTCCCTTCCCTCTACTGCACACCTGCCATTTCCCACCCCATTTCTCACCATCCCATAGAATAAGTGAATGCTCACCCTCTCCATCTGTTATTATTTAATATTAACCACTTCCATATCTACTGTCCTAGCGTTGTACAGATTTCCTGCTGCCTTTGTGTTTTGGCTTTTATTTTGTTTTCATATCAGGGACTGTGTAACTAAGGATGACTCAGCTGGAACTAAGACCCAATGTTAAATAAACTCACTGTGACTAAAGTGTACGGTGAAGAGAATGTGAGAGCTAAAGATTGGCAGAAAGAGGCAGCCACAGTCTGATTTACCCATGGCAGGATTACACTCCCCCACCATGGAAACAAATGTGTGACTTGTCAATGGAAAGACAGCATTTTGCAGATAAGATTGTTCTTAGAATGGGGAACTTGGGGCGTTAACCAGCTTCTGTAGCCCCTCATTTTATCTTCAGCAGCATTAAAACCATGAGCAGTATTGTGAGAAAGTATAGCTTTCTCTTGAGAAAGAGTCCATCAAATAAAAGAAGGAAATCTATCATAAATGACATTTGTTTGATATTCTCCACAACATCACCGTAAGGCAGGAAACTAAATTTTAGAGAATTCAGATGGCCCGCCTGGCTTCACAGAGAGTGGTAGTCAGAACTCAAATCCAGGTCTTTAGAATCCGTACCCAGGGTTCTTTCTGTTTTGTTATATTATATACAAGTCTGTACATTTTCTGACCTGCATGCCAGTAAAAAAAAAAAAAAAAAATTGTATTGAAGTTCATTCCTTCCCTATTTGAATGAATATTTGCCTGGTATTTTATTATAGTATAAGGTGTACAATACAGGTCATCTATGTTTCAGGTAAATGCCTATTGTGATAAAAGCCATCACAAAGACGAATCTTGACTAGGTAAGCTTTTTCCTTAATACATCGAACAGTCACGTTGGTCTGATTATATTCAATTTTGCACAACATTTAAATGCTTTCTCCAGTGCAACTTTTATCAGTTGCCACAGAGAACAAGTATTATGCACACTGTACATATTGGATATAGGAACAAACGCAGACATGAACTGCAAGTACTTTCCTCTACTCCTTGTGTTCTAAAAGTCAAGTGTCAACTTGTTGTTGTTGTGTCTCAATAATTCCTCTTCAGACCTGTCAAACACCTCAAGGAGATTCATCCAAATTCCCAAATTTTCACAAAAACAGAATCCCACAAAAAATCCTAAGAACTCTGATTAATGAAAAGTGGAGAACTAGTTGTGATGTCTCTTGTCCCATGCCATTTTCAAAATATGTGTTGCATTCCAGTTGACTTCAAAGGGCTTGTATGCCAGCTCTATTTATCCTCTGAATTCTGTACAATATGCCCTCAAAGGGAACAGAACTTTGTTTCAACTATTTGTATATTGCAAAGCATTTGTTTTATGTACAAAGCAACCACATGTATTTTTTAAGAAAAGGTTGAATTCTAAAAATAGTAGTAAATATGTCTGAGGATTCTTGTTTGCTCTTTCAAGACATCTTACTAGTTTTGCTTGCCAAGATTGTTTTGTGCCTGATGACAGATTTTTTTTTTTTTGCTTCCAATAGGGATATTTTAGGGATATTGTGTATGCCCAATATCCACTACCCCTTCCTAACAACATCGTGATTACTTTTGGAAAATTACATCTTCCTCATTTTCTGTAATCTTTGTGGTCCATGAAATCCTGGGGCCCTCTCACTAGGAAGCCTCAGGGGAGGATACTTTCTTACATTGCCTCCATACAACAAGAAGGAAGGTGTATGACCTAAATTTGGCCGGACTAAAAAGTTGTAATCTTGGATAAGTGAAGAAAAAAAAATTAAAAAGAACAATTGGAATTCCATTCTTCCCAGAGTGGTCTCAACCAGTCTGTTCTTCTTTGTAATTGAGGTAAAATCTTACGAGGTTCACATAAAATTAACCATTAACCATTTTAAAGTGTACAAATCACTGGCACTTAGTACACTCACAATGTTGTACTATCACCTCTATCTTGTTCCAAGACATATTCATCACACTGACAGCATTAGGCATCCCCATACCCACTTAAGCAGTTACTCCCCACTCTCCCCTCTCCCCAGCCCGACAACCACTCATCTGCTTTCTGCCTCAGTGGATTTACATGTGATGGATATTTCACGTGAATGAAATCATGCAATATGTGGCCTTTTGTGTGTGACTTCTTGCACTTGGCATAATGTTTTCAAGCTCCATCCCCGTTGTAGCCTTGATCAGTGCTGACCAGCCTGTTCTTGCCCCCAGCCTTCTCCTAGCTTTCTGTTTGTATTCCTCTGCTCCTGGCTGGGTTTCTGCACCTGCCATGCCTAGCTGTTCTGTTAGTGCCCTTCTTTCCAGTCTTTCACATTTCCTTTTTCCCAGTGGTGAGCTAGTCATTGGTTTACTTTTCCCTTTTTTTTTTCTTTTTTTGAGAGAGAGAGAGAGAGAGCACGCGTGCGTATGCAAGAGCTCACAGGAGTGGAGGGAGAGGGAGAGAATCTTAAGCAGGCTCCACACTCAGTGCAGAAACAGAGCCCAACTGGGGACTTGATCTCTTGACCCTGAGATCATGACCCCTATGGTCATCTGTCCCTCCCTTTTGATAACTTAGCAAGAAATTAGCTCAGTGAGAAGATAGGTCGGTCTCAGAGGCTGAGATCCAGAGGCTTCTCCTTTCCTAACTGAGGCCAACTCCTCTAGCAGGGAATTTACACTTGAATAGAACACATTGGTTTTTTTTTTTTCTTAAAGATTTTATTTATTTTTCAACAGAGAGAGACAGACAGTGAGAGAGGGAACACAAGCAGGGGGAGGGGGAGAGGGAAAAGCAGGCTTCCCGCGGAGCAGGCAGCCCGATGCGGGGCTCGATCCCAGGACCCTGGGATCATGACCTGAGCGGAAGGCAGACGCTTAACGACTGAGCCACCCAGGCGCCCCTGAATAGAACACATTCTATCCCTAAAGCCCCTTCAGCTGGGTGCATGCAGCCAAGCGAGGCCCAATCTAAAACCCACCTCTACTGGGGTTGTGAGAATTTGGAGGGTGATAGACACTTTGCTCCGTTCTTGCTTGCAAGTTTTTTCTCTTCATAAAACTTATTTTATAGCTATACCATGTGAAACCAGTGGTATGTGTGTCCATAGTCCGTTTGCATAAAAAAGCCAATCCAAAAAATAGGATGAGAGGCACAAACATAAACAAGACCGAAATCCTTAAACAACTCAAGTCTAGCAGAGAAAACACCATGGACACAAACTGATATAAGATGAACGATGATGTTTAAATCATAAATCCTTTAAGATCCACAATCAAGGAGTGTCCAGATTTTGCCTCAACACTTCCTTTGAAGAAAGAATTCACTCTTTCTTGAGGTTCATGCTGAACCTATTCCCCCATAATCTATGCTTGTGTGTGTTCTTCCCTTTAGAGCATCAGAGAGGAAGCCTATCCTTCTTCCAGCCAACCACCCTTCAAATATCTGAAGATATCCAGATATCACATCAACATCCACTCTCAACATCCATAATAACTTCAGTTGTCTTACAGCTACAAAGCGCCATGGAGACATAGGAGGGAAAGACCTCTTTCAGGTGGGTACCTGAGTGATATTAATTGAATAAACAGCATTTGACTTCAAGTTTAAAAACATTTTTATAAATGAAGGCAAAAGGAGCGTTATTCTGGGTGGAGTGAGCAGAGAAAGCAAGGTTTATATTTGGAAAAGTGAAGATGGGATCCTAAACACATCACTAGTTCAACAGAGGGATTTGCGGAAGAACAGTAAGACCATGTAGGTAGGTTAAGAACACAAACTCAAGTTTGTAGTACAGATCATTAGAAACCTTGAAACAGTTTCAAACAGAAGAATGACGTCTACAAGATAAGCTCTGGGAACATTATTTGGGTGTAGAATGGAACCTAGAGAGAGGAGAATAATTAAGAGGTTATTATGGAACTCTAAATGGGATGTAACAAATGCCTGAAATAGAAAAATGGTGGGAGTTATGGTAAGAATGGGTGAAATGCAAGATACAGTGCAGAAATAGAATCACCCTTCATAGCACTATCGTGTCTGTCTCTTTACTTTCATATTAAGAAATCACTGCATAAGAGCTGTAGCTTATAGACATCTACAGGGACAGGATTTATAGACGTCTACAGGGACAGGATGGTGAAGTAGAAAGCAGCTGCAGTCACACAGGTTGTCTCCCTCATTTCAGAACTGTTGCCATGCACAAATTATTTTACATGGGAGTCTCATTTGCCTAGTCTGTAACACGGAAGTAAAAAAGTGTGGTGGTGCCTGAGACAATGACACTAACTAAATGTTAGTTCCGTCCTCTTGTTCTGATTTCACTTAAGAAGTTTTGTCAAGCTGCTTCGGTGTACTAGGAAATATGTTTGGTGATGAAAGCCGCAGAACTTGATCGCATGGTACGCAGAGACCGCTGTGTGAGATATAAAAGTGTGGTAGATTGTATGGCTCACAATTACTGCTTCTGTAAAAGGATTGTAGCTGCCAGCCATGGTCACGTGACTTGCAGGGCTTCTCTGGGAATCTTTCCCACCCTACTGACTTCAAGAATGTGAGCATACGCAATGTATGCTATACCTGAGGGTTTTTAAGAGGCATTGCCATTTCGGCTATTCTTTTTTCCCTTCTGCCGTGAAAAGGACATGTCCCAAATGTAGGTTACTCCTGGAATGAAGGGAACTCATTGAGCAGAGCTGCAGTTTTTCCTGCAGTTGCTACAACCAAAATGTGAGAATGAGAAATGGACCACTGAAACTTAGAGGGTTTTGTTGCTGTAGCATAACCCAGCAAATAATAATAAGGATGATGATAATAATCACAAATATAAAAGTGAATAAGTAATTGCAAAAAAAACTGTGATATAGATGAATAAAGAAGAGGGACAACCAACTCTATCTGGGAGGAGAGGTGTAGTCAGGGAGAGACTGGAGGAGGGAATGATGCTGTACCAGAACATGGAATCAAAAGTGGAAATGGGTTGGGCAAAGAAAGGGCTCCCATGAAAATTAGACATTCTATGTTAGACCAAAGTGCGAACAAGGGACAGAACAAGGGCTGTTCAGGAAAAGGAAGATAGTGAAGTATGGTGGGAAGTTAGGATGCATGTGGTGGTGACATGCACTCAAAGCTTGGAAGGCTGACCCTGACAGTTCAATGGAGACACTGCCTGCCTTAGCCATTCCCAGAAGTTCTGACCTTTTTTCCTATAGCATCTATCATCTTCTAATACGCTGGAAAAGTTACTTACATATTATATTTATCATTTACTATCTCTCTTCCACCACCAGAATGTAATCTCCATGAGGGCAGGGATCTTTCCCTGTTCTGTTCACTGGTGTGTCCCAAGCACTAGGAACAGTGACTAGACATAGTAGGTGCTCAATAAGTATTTGTTGAGTGAATGAATCCAAGGTCATTTAAAAGTCTCCAAAGTTGGGGCGCCTGGGTGGCTCAGTCGGTTAAGCGTCTGCCTTCAGCTCAGGTCATGATCCTGGGGTCCTGGGATCGAGCCCTGCATTGGGCTCCCTGCTCAGCAGGCAGTCTGCTTCTCCTTCTCCCTCTGCCTCTCCCCCAACTTATGCTCTCTCTCGCTCTCTCTTGCTCTCTCTCAAATAAAAACAAAATCTTTAAAAAAAAAAAGTCTCCAAAGTTATACTAAGTAGTTTAGGTTTTATTCCAACGAGTATTGGGAGCCATGGACAATTCTAAGGAAAGGAGTAACTTTGCATCTCAGAAATATTACTGTAAGCAACAAATGGATCAAGGATTAGAAGGAGGAAAGCAACAAACTCTGTCTTACTGCTGCTTCTTATGTGAAATCTGAAATAGCAATACTGTAAAATGTGAAAAAAACAAGGTCTTTAGGTGCTTATTGAATGTTTCAAAGCACCCTGAAAGAAACAGGGGTAGAAGGTGAGTGGGGCTTAGGAAGAATTGGGCGATTTTAGCGTGGAATAAAAGAGTGAGAAAGCCAGGAAAATACGAGATTTTTTTTTTAATTTTTTTTTTATTCTTATGTTAATCCCCATACATTACATCATTAGTTTTAGATGAAGTGTTCCATGATTCATTGTTTGTGCATAACACCCAGTGCTCCATGCAGAATGTGCCCTCCTCAATACCCACCACCAGGCTAACCCATCCTCCCACCCCCCTCCCCTCTAGAACCCTCAGTTTGTTTTTCAGAGTCCATCGTCTCTCATGGTTCGTCTACCCCTCCGATTTCCCCCGCTTCATTCTTCCCCTCCCGCTACCTTCTTCTTCTTCTTTTTTTTTTTTTCTTAACATATATTGCATTATTTGTTTCAGAGGTAGAGCTCTGAGATTCAACAGTCTTGCACAATTCACAGCGCTTACCAGAGCACATACCCTCCCCAGTGTCTATCACCCAGTCACCCCATCCTTCCCACCCCACCCCCCACTCCAGCAACCCTCAGTTTGTTTCCTGAGATTAAGAATTAGAAAGAAGGCACAAAGTAGGGTAGTGATAGGACTGTGGGGGCAAACAGAGTAGATGAGTCACTTGTATGTTTAACAGTGGTCAAAATAGACAAGGTTGAGAGAAATGATGGAATTAATTCCTCAAGGTTAAAAAATGAAATTAACCTCCTATACCTCTCATATCTCTCTCTCTCTCTCTCTCTGTCTCTCACTCAGTTTCTCTCCCTCTCTCTGCCTGTTTTTCTCTCTCTCTCTTTCTCTCTCTCCTGGTCCTCACGTGTCTTGTCTTGAAGTGTTACAAACTCCAAAACTAAATACCAAATACCACTTAAGTATATAAGGTTTGTAGTAGTTGTTTCTTTATTTCTCCAAGAAATTATTGATACATAGTACAATGCTGCAGGTCATTTTATATATAATATCTTCTGCACTAAGATAGTAGTACCCACAGGAAATAGGAATAAATTATTAATTATTCCTGTATGTTTAATCAACAGTTATTATAAACTTTCACTGATTATTTTCTTTCTTGTGGCTTTTTTTAACTGTAAAACAAATGTGTATTTTTCTACATGTTTATCTAGGTGTAGAATACAGAAATTGAAACAGTGGTTTTCATTTGTTCTACATGTGTATGAAGGATTTAATCCTTTTGCGATGTTATCCATCTATAATCCTTTTGTTATTAATCATGAGATTTTAATGGCGAATTCTGAAGTGTTTTTTTCCAAGATTAAAAAAATGTGAAAGACTCAGGTTATAAACTGTTTATCTTCAGGAGTGCCTGGGTGGTTCAGTCTGTTAAGCATCCAACTCTTGATTTCAGCTCAGGTCATGATCTTGGGGTCCTGGTATTGAGCCCTGTGTTGGGCTCTGTGCTCAGCAGGGAGTCTGTTTCTCTATCTGCCACTCCCCCTGCTTGTGCTCTCTCTCTCTCTCTCCCTTTCTCTCTCAAATAAATAAAATCTTTAAGAAAAAAAAAAACCCTGCTTATCTTCATACTTATTGTATTGTAATTTTTTAGTTCCAGTTAGTGGGGTTTTTTTTAATATTATCAGTTCTAACTATTTAGTACCTTGACTTAACACTGTTATAAAGAGGATGATTTACTGTTCAAGCAGACCACTGGTGTTCAAAATTAACTTTTACAGTATTTTAGATTCAATCAGTCTATTGACTGAGAAATTTATTTCATACTGTTAGAAAAACCAGTATAATCAGATAATTGGTGTCTGTTCTAACTGAAGATAGCCTTCTAAATGGTCAAAAGGCAGTCAATGTTCATGAGAAAGAAGAGTTTCAGATGGTCTCTGGAATCCCATCTATTGGTGTCACTTCTGAATTTTTTGCAAAGCGATATTTTTCAAACAGCACAGATGAAGATGTTCTGTCATTAAGTCATCTCTATCTTATATTGGCCTTCATTCAAAGGCCATTTTCACCTGACCTGCAAATAGAATGAATTTAGCTTCCATTTAGTTACAATAAGGACAATTTTCCCTTCCACCAGAACCAGAACCAGGAATGGAGGAACAGTGGAGGCCCAAAACTATCAGCATGGGAAGAGGATTTACGGGAATACCTACCCAGCCAACATGAATGACTTTCTCTATAGGGATTTTAGACAATAGAGAAAATCAAGAAAGTGGAGACAACAATGGGAGTGTGACATCTCTTCAGAAGATTTATTTGGCTCTCTAGGGAAATCTTACTCTAAATACACTAGGATATATTTCACCAAGTACTCTCCTAAATCCCGGATCCTATGTGGAAAATAACTTACCTTAATAGTGCATTAAGATAACAATATTTTAAAATACATATTTCAAATGTAAAAACAACTATATTTTATCTGGAACAAAGTTACCATCATTAGCACTGGACTATGAAGACCAAGAAAAACTATTTAAGTTTTTGCTGTGAAAGTTTTATTAACTATACAACCTAACACTAACCTTTTCCTACCATAATTAATAGGAAATCTGATCACATAGACAAGTACAATTTTTATATCTTATCTTGTTTGTAATCCTTTTCTTATACTCCCTATGTATAAACATATCTTTTAAGATACAAACAGTATACACCTCTTTGGAACATTTGTTACAAATGAGCTACATAAATAAAAACTTTGCTGTAGCGTACAATGCATTTAAATAGTTTTAATCAAAATGATTTTCTTTTAATTAAATAAAAATCAATAACCATAAGGATTTATTCTTCATAGATATTTTTACTTGTCATTTTTATTTGTCAGATAACACAAAATAAAAATATAAAAATAATTTTCTTGATTCTACATTTAGTTTTTAATTATTCTCAATGTCTTCTATGCTGTTATTTAGGGAATTAATAAGGGTCCTATTTAATGTATGCCTTAGGAACATTAATACTAAATTTTAAATATTAATGTTTTCCAAGCACACACAAGCTAATGGATCCTCCTACATAGAACATGTGCTGTTAGTTGTTTAATAAAATGCATAAAAATTATTTATAAATCAATATGTAGTAAACAGTGTGGTTATGCCATTATATCGTAAGTTAGGTAAAATTTTAAAATCTTTCTTCATTATTATCTTACCATTCCGTTGGTGATGTCAGCTAAAATTAGTCTCAAACCTGGGCCAATTGTACTCACAAGCTGTTTAATAGACCGCAGCTGACTTAATAGTACCTAGGAATATTCACTACTGTCTTTAAGAGCAAAGCAATGTGGTAAAATGTAATAAAATATAAAATATTTAAAACTTGCCTTGTGACAACTGTAACTTTTAATGAGTGGGCAACTTTTTTGAGGTTGGTTAAGAGGCTGTTGAAACTTAGTGCGTTAAAGAGGAGGGTACTTGGTCCTGCCACACCTGCAAACGGGGCCAGGCACCTTCTCACAGCCTCGCCCCCACAAAGTGGCCAAGACGAGGGCCAGGCACTGCAGTTGAGGTTCTCTGGGCTCTGATGAGCCAGCGCTGCAAACTGCCTTTTTTTTTTTTTTTAATTTCTGCAGTGATAGTACTACTGATCTGAATATGTATCATGAAATAACACCATACATTGCAAACTAAGAGAAACTCTATATTTTGTAACATATATAGTATGTAACATATATTTTCTTTTAAAATAATCATCTGTAGTATCTTACTGAATATCAGAAATGGAATGATAGAGTTTCTATATATTTATTGATTGATATTTTACATAATTCATTTTAGTTCATCTTTACGGTTACTTTCTAGTCTTAGCCATTTATCCCAGATCTGGAACTGGTCTTCATTGTCTGCTGGAATCACAAAATACAGTGATCAACAATGAGAAACTCCGGGTTACATTTCACTGAACTGGAAAGTCAAACGTCTTTGAGTAAGGAAACAAGGAAGAGGAGGGTGGATATGGAGAAAAGATACGGAGAAACTAATGTAACGATGTGACTCTTCAACTTAAAGTTTACAATCTAGGGGCGCCTGGGTGGCTCATTCGTTAGGCATCTGCCTTCGGCTCAGGTCGTGATCCCAGCGTCCTGGGATTGAGCCCAGCATCGGGCTCCCTGCGCGGCGGGAAGCCTGCTTCTCCCTCTGCCTCTGCCCCTGCTTGTGTTCCCTCTCTCGCTGTGTCTCTCTCTTCAAATAAATAAATAAAATCTTTAAAAAAAAATTTAAAGTTTACAATCTAGTTAAAGAGATGGAATCCGGGGCGCCTGGGTGGCTCAGTTGGTTAAGCGACTGCCTTCGGCTCAGGTCATGATCCTGGAGTCCCTGGATCGAGTCCCGCATCGGGCTCCCTGCTCGGCAGGGAGTCTGCTTCTCCCTCTGACCCTCCCCCCTCTCATGTGTTCTCTCTCAAGTAAATAAATAAAATCTTTAAAAAAAAAAAAGATGGAATCCACATGAGGTGTTGGTACAGATCTAAAGAAAACGTACATGTATAAAGCAACATTACCAGCTGCGCTAATGAGCACAGTATAAATTGGGCACATAGATTCTGAGAGGAGGCTGAGCAGAGGAAAGAATCACTAGGAGCCCATGCTGGTATGATTTCTGTAAAGGTTAATGCAACGATTGACAAGAAAACTGGATTTCTATAAAGTAGAAGGAATGCTTTCTAGGTGGAGTGCTTCTTTGAAAAAGCACAAACTATGGACTAAGTGAAAATGTTGGTGGAAGGAAATGCGATTTATCTAAAAGAAATAAAAATCTGTGACATACTGTTGTCCACAGAGAACGGCAAAATTAAAAAGAAAATCTATAAACCAGAGTATACTCTAGGGATTCAATAAAAATGTATTACATGTCACATAGTCTTTGTTACCATAAGCATCCAGGTGGGGCTGTTAATTAACTATATTATACAGATTTTACAAAGAAAAGGAGAAGAGTGAAATATTCTATACTCAAAATTATTAAATAATATTCCTATATTTATTTCAAGATCCCTAAAAGAAAAAGCAATGTAGAGCAAGTTCAGGATCATAAATATTAGATTATCACTTAGATTAAAGGAACAAAAGAAGATACTTGAGTTTATGGTAATTGTCAGTATTTGTAAAGTTTTTTAAAAAGGAAAAAATGAGCTTAGTAGCATCATGAGGAACTTAACATTAAATGTATTTTCTAGTGATAGATGATTATGGCTAAAAAACAAAAGCAAAGGGAGATTCAGGGGACTGTGTGAAACAAGCTGGGGAAGGTTTATGTGAGGAAAAGGTTAGAAAGAGTCGAAGCAGCATTTGTAATAGAACACTTGACTAAGAAGCTGGAAACTGATTCTCAGGGTTACCTCTAACACTAAGTAGCTAACCCAGCTTGTCATCTATTAAAGTTTATGAACCTTTTGCAATCATTTCCAATTCCATTCTTTTGAGTCAATAAACTGAGTGTAATGTAAGAGGATGGATAATGTCTTCTGGATTTGGACTCAGAAATCAATCAACTCTAAAGAGAATTCTGAATATTAAAGATGTCTTTACTAAATAAGCATTTTTTCTAAATTGTCCTCTGTGGTGTGATCTAAATGGCTATTTTCACTTTCTTTTTAAATCTATATGGGGAGTCAGAGTATATTCATGTAAGAGTAAAAGTTTGACCTTTCCTTTACTGCTCGTGAATGGAAAATTCTCTTTGACATAAAAGATTTTGTTTTGTTTTGTTTTGTTTTAAGTAAAGGTTTTTTTGATGCCGTATGGAGACCAGTTTCTATCAAGTACTGATTTCTCACAGTAATATTCAGAGAACATTTCAGGGGTTATCAACCAGTGGCACTGATCTCACTGAATGAAACCAAGGATAATTATTGATGTCATGCTCATTTGCTGTCATGCAGAAATACTATTAGAGAACAAACTTCCCAAAATATACTTTCTACTCCTGATTTCAATGATGTTACAATTCCTTATCTAGTTCCTCGCTTCCTTAAGGGCATCTAACCACAAGACTCCGACTGACCTCAAAAGAACTTGATTAAGTAACCTTCAAATTCTCAAAACAATGATTATCCAGTATGTAAAGAAAAGTATCAAAGTTAACCCAGATGTTCCTGTAATGAAGATTCACTGTAAATCATCTATTTAATGAATTAAAAGCAGAATATGAAAATTCAAAAGAAGTAATGCCAATATTAAAATCTTGGTAAAGTGCAAATGACCTGAGGATATTCATAAGTAGTCACTATTTACAGTCCCCAGATTTCCAGAACAAAAGAAACATTTTTAATTTGATTTCACCCTAAGAAAATGACCAATAGAAAAGAGATACTTGGTTGGCGAAGATTTTAAGATAGTGCCAAAAAAGGGGGGGAGGGAGGGTACTGGCAATAGAATATAAACATGAAATGCAGTAAGAAAAGATAGACTTCAAGAGTTTTCATAGACATTGTCATTCATACTTACAGAATTTACTAAGCAAAAGGGAATATGAAGCCTTGTATGGTACTTTCTAGTTTTTAAATTGTTTCCTGTTTTCATTGATTTACTTCATCAGAACATGTCCAAAAGGAAGAACTGTTAAGGTGATTATTATCTTCCGTGGGCACTAGTTGAGAATATTTTTCTTATGCTGTAATTAAAAGCTCTAATTCTCGTTAATCATAATGAATAAGATGGAATATAAAAGTTGAATTTATCTAAGAATGCACCTTAGAAAACAGAATATTGGAAAAGGCGAGTTGCTGTTGTTGTAAAACAAATGTTGAGGAAACTATGACTACAAACAAAAGATTGAATAAGGTATCCTAATTTGAAGGGTAAAAAGCAATAAAACAATTTCCACTGCACGTATCAAAAATCATATTCAGATAGGATAACATTTATGAATAATGTTAATTCCCTAGTTTTCTGTTTTAATTTACCTGAATGCATGTAAAAAAAAAAAAAAGGCTTCTATAGGAAAATCTTCTGTTAGTTGAGGTACAACCTCCTGTACTTGAATTTAGTAAGAAATGTCAGAAATGCTACAGCTGGTAATTGCAGAGTGAATCTAAATCAAATAATAGCTTTTTAATCATTAGAATGATCATAGTAATTTGAAAGGTGAACATAGCAAGAATGATGTTAACATAAAATTGTTGATATCAAAAACCGAAATTAATACTGGATCATTTCCATCATTAATCAGGAAATAAATCTCTCTTGCAAGAGAACTTTCCTAGAGCAGCTAATAACTGCTATCACACTTTCCTGAATCCATAAACCAAATATAGATCGAACAGTGACTGATATTAGGAGACTGAAAGTGACAGTTCCCTCATGAATTTCACCAGACCACGTGACCTCTGTGGTATTAAGACTTGAAGGAAAATTATCTTATCATGAAATAATTCAGCAGTCAGCTTGATGAGTATGCTGCACCGCAAAAGCACAGATATCTGTGTCAAGCTGATTTTCTGCCATTATCTGCATGTTTAGAGACTTACCTGAAAATAGAAAAAGATGGAATTAGTAATAAGTTTTGTATTAGTATACAATAGTAGCAAATACAATAAGAATAGGTTAAATGAGTGGGAATAGGGCTAAAATGTGGCCTCTAAATCTTTGCTCATGATTGTTACTGGCATGCCCCAAATCACCATTTAGATGTTATCCATACCTATCAAATACTTTTCCATGACAGTAACATTTCTTTAGTCTTAGAGACTCAGACACATAGGAAACAATTCCAATAGAATGCTTTTTTTTTTTTGATGTCCCAAATCACTAGGCCAAAGTTACCCATTCTCCATGATTTTTTCATCAATGTACTACTATTCCAAGAAAGCACATTTAAATATTTTTTCACCTTATGCAGTGTCCCTGACAAATATGTCAAAGCAAGAAGCAATGTCTATGACTTCCACCCAAGGACTTTGGAATTGTTATCAGAGTTATATGGGAAATAGTTTGGCCAAAAATATCAATATTTCAAGTATCTATATTTATTGACCAAACAGATCCACCTCTAGGGATTAATTTAACAAATAAATTTATTTATTTATCTAACTGATACTCTCACATTAGTGGTCAAAGATACACACACACTCGTCTTTACTGATAGGCTTGTGTAAAAGATGTTTGTTGTAGCAATATTACAATAATAACAAAATGGAAACAACCTAAGTATTAATTAGTATTTTATATTTTCATACAATAAAATGCTATACAACTTAGTAATATAAAGTAAATGCTCATAATATCTTGCTATACAAAATACACATAGAATTGGAAAATAAGAAGTTCCATGATTGCATTTTCTGGTTTTTTAAATAAATATAAAACTTCATATATGGTAGGGGTGCCTATGTGGCTCAGTTTGTTAAGCATCTTCCTTCAGCTCAGGTCATGATCCCAGGGTGCTGGGATCGAGTCCCACATGGGGCTCCTTGTTCAGTGGGGAGTCTGCTTCTCCCTCTGCTGCTCCCCCTGCTTGTGCTCTCTCTCTCTCTCTGACAAATAAATAAATGAAATCTTTAAAAAAAAACCTTCATATATGGAAGTTAGGAAAATTCATATTTTAAAAACTAACTACAGTTTGGACTTCTTTTTCTAGGGTCCAGTATAATGAACTTGAATCAAAGGAGGATCTTAAACGACATTACAAAGTAGTGATAATTACCCTCCTTGACTTCTAAGAGATAGTGGGTTGGGACACTGAGCCCCAGAAAACCAAGGAGATAAAAAAAAAGAGCTTTATAGAGAAAGTCAGTAGGTCCTAGATGCAGCCTAAAGTAACAATTAGAAAGCCATCACTTCCAGTACAAAGTGACCAGTAAACTTTATGTCTTTATTAATAGGTAGGAGGCTGAGATTGCTTGAGGTGATCAACAGTAAAATATAGAGAAAGTTTGGAGTGACTCTAGCAAGGGAACAGACTTTCCCTACACTACATAGAATAAAGGTGAAGAACGTGAATGTATTCAGGTTACACATATACCATTTATTAAAATCTAAGTACATTTTTCCCCTGAACTGTGTCTTATAATCAGTGTGGACATTACTCTGGTAGTGTCTCTTTTATTGATATATTTTTGTTAAATAATTAGTATTTGAATGGTGTATTTTATAATTGGTGACCTCGTATAATTGGTGACCTCCTAAAATTGGTATTTTATAATCAGAGAACCAAGGAATATCGGTTCATACTTGTAAAGGCATATACAGTGTAAAGAAACAAACATTGCTGAGAAACAGAATAGCAGGGGGTCATCAGAGGATGGGACACTTTTAATTGAATACACAACCGAATACTTGATTAGAGACTTTTATTTGTTTTGTTTTTACTATTTTGCATGAAGTCTGTGTTTTTCCAACCCACCATTTTGGGGGAATGCATGCATAACACGCATCTCCAGTCTCTGCTAGTAGGTAAGTAAGCTCCATGAGGATAGGCATACTTGTCTGTTCTGCTCAGTGACGTATCCCATTCACCTTGAAAAGGACTTGTCATATAATAAGTGCTTGTGACTATAAAGATGAGAGAATGAATGAATAAATGAACGAATTTAATTGCTTTTTAAAATGAGCCTTGACATTTGCCCTAAACTCGTGTGGACATAGAATCCTCATACTTTTCTCATGCTCCCAAAGGAAAAAAAAAACTAAACAAAACCAAAAACCTGTCTACTGATGCATGAGGTTAAGATTCAGCCAGCAGAAATAATCTGAGTTCCAGAATTTCCCTTCACATCTCATGGGCGCTCTCTCTCATTCTGTACAGCACCATGTGTGTAACTGTTTGTGCCTCTCCAGGGATCACTGACACTAGAAGTATTTTCTTTTCACCCGCCTCACCCAGTTTCCCAATTTTGAACTTTTTTTCTATCCTATATCCACCTACAACAGCAATAACATAAGATTTTATATCATTATCATATGACCCAGCAATTCCACGCCTAGGAACATACCTAGGAGAAGTGAAAACATATGTTCATACAAAAGTTTGTACATGAATGTTTATAGCAGCATTATTCATAATGGCCAAAAACTAGAAAGAACCACAATGTACATTAACTCATGAATGGATAAATACAATGTGGTATATCTACACATTGGAATATTATTTGACAATAATAAAGAGGAATGAAGTTCTGACACATCCTTCAACATAGATGAACCTTGGAAATGGTATTTATGCTGAAAGACTGTATTGTAGGACTCCAGTTACAGGAAATGTCCATAATAGACAAAGCTATAAAGACAGAAAGTAGATCAGTGGTTGCCTATGGCTGTGAGAGAAGATCCAGGGAAAGAGATTGACTGCTAATGGGTATGAGATTTGGAAGGAAGGATGATGAAAATGTTTTAAAATTGATGGTAGTGAAGGTTGCACAACTTTGTGAATATGTCAAAAAGAATTTAATTGTAAATTTTTTTAAATAGGTGAATTATATGGCATATGAACTATATCTCAAGCTATTATTAAAACCAATAATAATTTAAAATTTTTAATGTATTTACATACCCTTGAATACACTAAGGAACAAAATTCCCTTTGATATTCTCCTCAAAAAGTTAGAAATTTTTAAAAACCATATTTTTCTAACTAATTCAACCCAATTTAAATTGATTGGGACATGTCCATCTCTGCCTTCATTATTTCATCAAACTTTTAATTTGATTATTTTTTCTTATTAGCTCTTCAGATATTGCCTGGTGCTAATGTTTCCTTCTCTCTCTTCTCTTCTGAAAATAGGAAGGAGGAGTGACGCCTTTGAATGTACATCTATACGGCATCTTGCTTTTTTGGTATTCCCGAAGGTGCCCCACATAGGAAGATCCAATGCATGGGATCCCAATGAGAGCTCTTCACTAAGGTTTGAAGCTTATTTATGCTAGAGAAGGAAATGAGAAATCAGTGAAGTAAAAGAGGGTGTTAAAGCCAAGGTATTTCCCATTTAGTGGTTTTTACGGTTGGCCCCCTACTTCCTACAGCACCCACCTAGACCTTGCAAATCAATTTGTTTTTAAACATGTCTCTGATTTTGCCATATATCAAAAAGATTTCTTAACCTATCTACTCCCAATTCCCAGATTATTCCAAATACTTCAGAGAATAACCACTTGTCCCATAAACTGCCATTTCTTAACCACATTGATTTGACATATTCATAGCCAAAATGCTATTCCCATCCCCTCATACTGACAAAAATGTCCAACTCATCAGGATTAACAAAATAGAGGGTGTGTGGGAAAAAAAGAGTATAGAGTTTAGTTACATTATTTTTTTTCTTTCAACAGAAAAATGTGGCAAGTAGGAATGTCCATTGAACAATTACATATTTCATTTTGCAGCCTTATCACAACACAAAGTTATGTGGGAATTTTGTAGCTTCCCATCAATTATCAAATACCAGAGCACTAGTCAGTTGACTACTGGGGCAATTATTGGCCTAATAAATCCAACAAATTTGTTCTTACATACCAAGAAAACATATCTCCAAAAATATATGTGTGTAAATATATTTCATCCAAAAAAGATATATTTGAGGCCATTCCATAGTTTCACTTTATGAAATCTAAAGACACGAGGATAGATCAGTTTAGACTTACTAGTTCATCTTTTAGAAAATAGTATATTTGCAGTAAATTAAATTTTCTACCAAATATTTCAAATTTCCCAACTCTCACATAAAAAGATAATGCAGCCATCATAATGTGCCAAATATTATACTGAACATTTAATGGCTAATAATAAGCATAACTTCTTAAATAATGTTACTGAAAAACTAATTTCTAAGATAGTTCATTAAATAAATGAAATATCTTTGAGATTCATTTATAAAAACTGATCCCAAGATATAATTCTGAAGCCTAAGAGTTACTGTTCCTGATTTCATAACAACGTGAAGGCAACTCAACACATTACGATTCACATACGGTCTTAATCACTTAGTGTATTTCACCATTTATATTGAACACTTCCATAATTCTATGACATTTATTTGGTCAAATTATTAACTGAGGCAAAAATTTACAAACAGAGCTGTTGTGTGGTAGAGTATGTTTCCCAAGATGGTCAGCTGCTCAGTTGCAACGTGACCTTGCCACTCTGCCATCAAGGGGTGGGGGAGGTCTATTCTTGAAACTGGGTCGGCACTGTAACTGCTTTGACCAATGCAAAGAGGCAAAAGTGACATTCTGAGAACTCCAAACCCAAGTCTAAACACTACTGGCAGCTTCGGTCCCCCGCCTCTTGGTACACTCAGTACCCTCCCTCTCAGAACTCAGCCACCATGCTGTTGAAAGACTAAGTCACCTGGAGAGGCCGTGGGTCGATATTTCTATCAACAGACCCGCTGAGCTCCCTCCCGACAGCCAGCAGCATTTGCGAGCATGTGAGTGAGCCCTCTGAACATCCAGCCCAATCGGGCTTTCAGAGACTTCAGCCCTAGCTTCCAGCTGACTGAAGACCAAGAGACACCAAATGAGAACCACCCAGGTGAGCTCATTCAACCCACAGAACCATGAGAGATAATGACAAACTGCTGTCTTAAGCCAGTCCGTTTTTGGAGTGCTTACTCAGCAGTAATATTCAGAGAACGCAAGGTGACTGCCATTTTACTCATCATAGAGCACACCCATCCCCTCCCATCTGTTAGGTAAGGACGCGGGTGAAGGCAAGGAGAAGATTATTACCACATGACCTAGAGATATTGGAGAATAGAACATTTCATGTTTAACTTCATTGTTCTTTTTTTAATTTAATTTTATTATGTTATGTTAATCACCATACATTACATCATTAGTTTTAGATGTAGTGTTCCATGATTCATTGTTTGTGCATAACACCCAGCGCTCCATGCAGTACGTGCCCTCTTTAATACCCATCACCGGGCTAACCCATCCCCCCACGCCCCTCCCCTCTAGAACCCTCAGTTTGTTTCTCAGAGTCCATCATTGTTGTTCTTAAAACTAGGTCCTATAACAGTATTTCTTTGAAAAGAATTTTACCATAAACCATAGGTAAACTACTAGATGAATTTATTGAATAATTGTGCTAAGCGTTAAATTTAACCTGCATTAAATGTCAAAGTGAAGTTCACTTTCCCCAAACTCATCCACTTTCTTTGGACAGCTGAAAGTGGATTATGATTTAAATTCTTTTTTTGTTTCAAACAACCCTCCAGATGGTCTCTGCATCTCAGGATAAGCTGCCACCAGAGAAGGCATTTGATTTCTGGTCTGCCCTCATTGCTAGGTGTCATTCCCTAGAATGGGAAGGAGGGAAAGAAATCTTGGTGCATTGGTCTCCCCAGTCTTAGGTTTCTGGCCGCAACTGGAGGTGAGAGCACGTGAACAAGGTTTGACCACCTGGTGGCAGTAGTTCTCCGTGATAGCGCGGCTCTCCCGCGGGATTCCTCTCCTGGCTGATGCTGGTCACAGCTGCACCCACTCTGGGCGTTTCCTGCGCCTGCAACCTGGCCCTTCCTTGGTTCTTGCAGATCCAAATAGCCTCTCCTGTAGCCAATTCTGATCATGTGCCCTGAGAACAACAGCTGTGTTTTTTCGTTTTGTTTTTTTAACTGTGGTCACATTAGAATCACCTGGGGGAATCTTTTGGCATACCCATTTCCAACGTGTACCCACGACCAATTAAATGTGAATCTCTGG
The DNA here is from genome assembly GCF_002201575.2 of Neomonachus schauinslandi. Taxonomy (NCBI): domain Eukaryota; kingdom Metazoa; phylum Chordata; class Mammalia; order Carnivora; family Phocidae; genus Neomonachus; species Neomonachus schauinslandi. The sequence continues at coordinate 70,604,827 of NC_058414.1, forward strand.
AGGTGGACCTCAGACATGAGTATTTTTAAAAGCTCCCAGGTGGTTTTAATGTGTAGCCAGGTCTGAGAACCGCTGCCCTAGACCAATCTCAGTTCTATGAATAGTTTAACTACTCGGCATTACCCTTTTCAGTAACATCACTAAATGGCATCTGCTCACGGATTCCTTGCTGAGCCACGAAGGAGCAACTGTGGGGCTGGCACACTTTCTTCCTAAGATCTTAGTAAACTCTCTGTAGAGTTAAATTCAACTCATGTCCGGTGCTATGACGAGCTCTGGGAATGCAAAATCTAGTTCTATTTGCCCCCTGATGCCAGGAGATGCACGTCCACTGGAGGGAGGTGGGAAAGGCAAGAATGGAAGAATTCTGAAAATAAGTCATTTCAATATGTTGTGCCTGGTACATTAAAAGAGCAGGTCTACAGGAGCACTAAGAAGGGGCACTCTGAAAGAGTTTTTGGAGGTTCAGTCAAGCAGAGGGAAATGCATAAACAGAGGCCTAAATGAAAGCCAGGCAGAGCACAGGTCAGGGAAGGTGTGATGGTTTGATAAGGCTCATGGACTTGGGGGTGGCGGGGAGAAAGTGTGGGGTGGGGGAGAAAGCTAACATTATTTTATTTGCCTTTTGCCTTTACTGTTATTTTTATTAAGAAAGTAGTATGTATTAATAGTCAAAAAATAAGAAAACAGACATAAGCTAAAACCCAAATAGCCAATAAATACATGAAAAGAAGCTCAGTCTGAGGAAAATGCAGAACTAAACCATAGTAAGACACCGTTTCACACCCATCAGATCGGGAAACCATCTGACAAGAAGAAGAGCTGGAAAGGACGTGGATCCACGGGAACTCTTCCATGTCATCAGTAAGAATGTAAATAGGTACAAAAACTTTGGAGGGAAATTTGACAAGATGGATAGAGTTTAAGGTACATACACCCCACGACCCAGAAATTCCATTCCTAGGCACGTACTCTAGAGAAACTCTTACAAGTGAACCCAAAGAGACAGGTACAAGAATGTTTACAGTGCTGTTATTTGTAAAACTAAAAAATTAGAAGCAACCTAAAAGCTCATCAAGGGGAGAACAGATGAACTAAATGTAGTATATTTAAATATTATGCATAAGTGAATAATGTTACACTATATTCTAATCACACTATTATTATACTATAAGTACCAGCAGGAAATAACCTAACAAGCAAAATGTTGAGGGAGAAAAGCTAGTTGCAGAAAATTAGATACCATATGATATCAGTTATCAATGAAGCCAAATATTATATTTTCATTTGGGGACCCATACAATCCAGCTATGATATAAAGAACAGTGTACAAATAAATATCACCTTCAGTATATTGGTAACAAGGAGGTCTAGGGGGTGAGTGAGGAGGCATGATCAGAGAAGAATACACACAGAACCTAAAACTATATTTGCAGTGTTTTATTTCTTAGTTTAATGGAGGGTACACAGGCAATTTTATGTTCCATATTTCACCATTCTGTATATATGAACTCTTGCGCACTTCATTTATTTTTGAATGCAGAAAGGGAGTTGGCTAAGTGGAATATGGTACATAAAAAAGAGCCAATGATTAATGCGTGAGGTTTAAGCAATTGAGGACAGAAGCTAAGAAGCAGCAGCCGGCAAGGCGACTGCCACACGGAGTGACACTCAACAGTGACAAAAGAGCAGAAGAGAATTAGAACAGGATCAAGACGAGACATTGTTTTGATCTTTCTTAGTGAAGAGGAAGAATAAGTAAGAAGACCATGATGCATTATCACATGTAATTTATACATAGAGCGTGGACGTGTGTGGTGCTTAAACCAGTAGTGTGTTCTTACAAAATAATACGGATAAGTGATTTTTATTTTTTTAGAATTTATTTATTTATTTGACAGAGAGACACAGCCAGAGAGGGAACACAAGCAGGGGGAGCAGGAGAGGGAGAAGCAGGCTTCCCGCGGAGCAGGGAGCCCGATGCGGGGCTGGATCCCAGGACCCTGGGATCATGACCTGAGCGGAAGGCAGCCGCTCAATGACTGAGCCACCCAGGCGCCCCCAGGAATCTATATTTTTAATAAGAAGCCAGATGATTCTTTTTTTTTTTAAGATTTTATTTATTTATTTGACAGAGAGACACAGCGAGAGAGGGAACACAAGCAGGGGGAGTTGGAGAGGGAGAAGCAGGCTTCCCACCGAGCAGGGAGCCGGATGCGGGGCTTGATCCCAGGACCCTGGGATCAGGACCTGAGCCGAAGGTGATGCTTAATGACTGAACCACCCAGTCATCCCCAGATAAGTGATTTTTAAAAAATCATCCTGAATCACCATACCCAGAGATCATTACTCTTAACATTTCTAACTTTGTGTTCCTCATTCTAGACTTTTCTTGCACAAATATATATTAAAATATGCAATTTGCCCAAAGAGGGATTGTTGTGTAGATAGCCTTTGGTATCATGGTTCTTAACTTAAAATATCACACATTCTTCTGTGCCTATAAATATAACAGATTTAAATTTTATAAATATATCATAAAGGCAGTAGAAAGGATGGATTTAAGGAATTAAAATCGGAAGCTATTTAGGAAGCTATTAAAATAGGATAGACAATAACCTATAGAGGCTCAAGATATGTGCAAGATCCGTATGGGGAAAATTATAAAACTTCATGGGAACAGGATAAAAGAGGCTTAATGAAAACTCTATCACATTAATGAATAGGAGGAATCGATAACCTAACGGTACCTGTCACCACTGCAATTGACCTGTATAACCTATGCAATTGCAGTTTAAACTCCAGGGTATTTTGTAGAACTTGTCATGGCAATTCTAAAATGAACATCAAGGGCGCCTGGGTGGCTCAGTCGGTTGAGCGACTGCCTTCGGCTCCGGTCATGATCCTAGAGTCCCGGGATCGAGTCCCGCATCGGGCTCCATGCTCAGCGGGGAGCCTGCTTCTCCCTCTGACCCTCCCCCCTCTCATGCTCTCTATCTCTCATTCTCTCTCTCTCAAATAAATAAATAGGGCGCCTGGGTGGCTCAGTTGGTTAAGCGACTGCCTTCGGCTCAGGTCATGATCCTGGGGTCCCGGGATCGAGTCCCGCATCGGGCTCCCTGCTCAGTGGGGAGTCTGCTTCTGCCTCTGACCCTCCCCCCTCTCACGTGCTCTCTCTCATTCTCTCTCTCAAATAAATAAATAAAATCTTTTAAAAAAATAAATAAAATGAACATCAAAGAACACAAGAAGAACCAAGACATTTCTTAAGAAAGAGGGGAGGAGGATACCGGATACTAGGGCTTATTACTAAGACATGGTAAGTAAAAGATACCAGATTTACAACTTAATGAAACAGAAGAGAAAGCCCAAAACTAGATCCACACACATAAGGAGATTTAATATATGACAGAGGGCCATGGCAGATCACTGGGGGAAATACTCATTATTTTAAAAAACACTGCTGGGTTATCCATATGGTTATCTATGTGATGAAACTATGTCCCTACCTCACATTATAAAGAAAAGGTAATTCCTGATAGATGAAAAAAATGTGATAGCCAAATTCTTGCAATTTCTAAAATAAAATATAGGGAAGTGTCTTTGTAAACTTAACATGGTCAAGGATGTCCTAACTAAAACATAAAACATGCTACCCTAACAAGAATTATTGTTGAACTTCACCATATTAAAATTAAAAATGATCACCAAAAGACACCATAAAGAAAGTAAAAAGACAAACCACACAAAAAGAAAAAGACCAACAACCCAATGGAAAAATGGCAACCAAAAAAATGATATTTCACAAAAAAGGGAAGTAAAAGTTCATCATATGAAAAGGTATTTAACATCGTTAACATGTATATAATATGCAAATTTTAAAAATTATACAGCATTTAGAGTGCTAGACTTGCAAAAATTAATAAATTGAATAACAGGTTTGGCAAAGATATAACAGTAAGTTGATACAACTATTTTGGGAAATAACAGGCACTATCATTTAAATATATGCACACCCTATGTCCAAGTCATTTCACTCCTAGGCAATATAATCAGAAGAAATTTTTGCATGTGAGCCTTAAATGAAATGTATAAGAACATTCATAACAATGGTTTTTGTAATACCAGAAAATCTAGAAACAATTCTAATGTTCTTAGACAGGAATATGATAAATGCGTTCTCACATATTCTGCAATAAAATACTATATAGCAGAGAAAAAGAAGGAACCGTATCTGCACATACATGAATAAATTGTAAAAGGATAATTTTGAGTGAAAAACCAAGTAGTAGAAGACTACATACATAGAGCAAAGTACTGTAAAGTTCAAAACAAGCAAAAGTAAACAACACAGGGGCGCCTGGGTGGCTCAGTTGGTTAAGCATCTGCCTTCAGCTTAGGTCATGATCTCAGGGTCCTGGGATCGAGCCCAGCATTGGGCTCCCTGCTCAGTGGGGAGTCTGCTTCTCCCTCTCCTTCTGCCCCTCCCCCCTGCTTGTGCTCTCTCTCTCTGTGTCAGATAAATAAATAAAATATTTTTAAAAAGTAAACAACACATCATTTATGACTACATATGTGATTTTTCTAACTATTAAAAATTGGAAATGATCAGCATGAAGGTAGAGAGGTATGTGGATGAGGTTAGGAGAAAAAAAACACAGATAACTTCAAAAATTTTGATAGTAATCTAATTCTTATGTTGGGCATAGGTTTGTGGTTTTTTTATTTACTATTATACTTTGTAACTTGCATATACGCTCGATATTCATATATTAAACATTACATAAATTTAAGGTAATAAATTACTAGGGCCTTATCTAAGGAAACTAACAAGGAAACAAGAATGGAGCTAAGATACAGACTTAAGAAAATATCTAGGGGAAATTTCTAGACTGAGCTATTTATCATACATGAGTAGTGAGGAAGAAGGAGGAATATAAAATTACTTATGTTGGGTTTGGATAGCCAGTGTTAGTATTCATTAAGGTATAACATGAAGAACTTTTGATATTTTGTTGGTTAGTTGACTAAGATTTAGCTTAAGATGGAAGATCGGAAAGTAGTGTACATATTCCCTTTTATACATGTTCTATCTGAGGCGCATGTGGAATATTTAGTAGATACGTCAGGCAGTCTCACCAATGCAGGACTCAAACAAACATGGTTCAGTGAGGGCCCTATGTATACAGGCATCTTCCCTTTACAGAGGTATGTAAATCGTGGAAAGTTCCTAATGAAAGCATATAGAGTTAGGGAAACAGACTGAAGAGAAGCACTTACAAAAAACAAAGTAGAGAGAAGGATTAGTCAGATCACAAGACAGGATCATGGAGAGAATAACCATGGATTCGAAGTTTCAGGTAGATAATGCATAATGCATTAGGAAGCAAGGGAATTCTAGCTGCCCTGCCAACAGACTTTGGCCCTTCCCAGAGCAGAGGCCCCCTTGTAAACTATCCCATCCGCTCTTAACCAGAGTTTTGCAGGGTAGGCTTCTTCTCGTCCTTTTGAAAGTGTTTACATTCAGGTAGCATAGCCACTTGTTTAGCAAAGTACCTTCCTGGTCTAAAAGGAAACAGAAGAGCATTGAGAGGATTTCAGTCCAGTCTTGAGCAGGCATATATTCAGTCCTCCTTGTGCTCTTCATACTCTACTACCCCATTCAGTATTCACCTTGGCTTGAATTGTTTGGGATATCTCACCCCTGCTCCAGGCCTGTCCTCTGTATCACTGATCAATGTGCCACATTGATCCAGCAAGTGGTTTGATGTACATCAGTTTTTCCTCTCTCAGGTTGACCACTTGGGCTTCTGGCTTCAATTCTCTGACATGGTCTATTCTCAGACAGACTCTTCCACCTTCTCTCTCCTTCTTCCCCATATCCCACCAGACCCAATAGGTGGGAGAGGGGGCAATGGCCCCAACACTTTAAAATTCAAAATATCCTTTCTGACTATTTAGTTGGTGATTTATCCAGGCAATTGGATAATGAGACACAAAATCTACGGGAAAGAGAGAAGCTTTCTGAAAAGGTTAGATCCTAAAGGGCTAGGCAGAAGACAAGTCCCATGTGTGCAACTTTGGAGTCACCAACAATTAGTATTGAGAGTGGGGAAGAAGGATATGGAAAGAAGGCGGCATGCAGAAGATGATGTGAGAGACATCAAAGAGAAATCTTGCTTCATTTACAAGGTTTAGTCACATCTTACATTGCAAATAACATATCTATCATCAATTATATTTTACTTAAATCCCTTGGGGCAAAAGTTTAATTGTCATATTTCTAGATGTATTTTAAACTGAATTCCTTGAAGGTAGAAACAAATAGAGTCTTATGCAACATTATATCCCCAACCTTCAGTATAATTCCTGGCACATAAGAAACACAGAATGAATGAATAAATAAATATAAGAATAAGAGCAAACACATGCATGGTGCTTACCATGTGTCAGGCATTATTCTAAATGCTTAACATATATTAACTCATGTTAATTAAGAATTGAATAATTTAGATTAAGAAGTGTATAACTTTTCTACAAATTAATGAAAACCAGGGTTGATTTTATTTTGACCTATCACCATAACATAAGTATTTCCTGGAGACTCGAAGAAATAAAGGTGACATTTGAATATGATGGAAAAAATTAAAATTGGGGATTCAGAAATTGCTATATTGTGGTGTATTACCATAACCCTTTGGGTTTTCAACCCATATGACCCATTCTTTTTCTTGGACCTGGTCACCATTTTATAAGTGAGCCCTTGACAGCCATATTTGTACATTGACCCTGCCCTCCTGGCTATGGATAGTTGGATCAGAAGTGTCACCTGATCCAAATTGGACAAGTCGGATACTTCTGGTAATTTGAAGCCAGAATTGAGAACCACGAAGAAGTCCTATGTATGATTGAAGTTGGAACTCAAAAACTCAGGAGATGTGGCTTGGCAATATTCTGCCCTGTGAATAAAGAAATAGAAGAGGCCAATAGAGAAAGAGAAAGAGGAGAAAGGGGCAGGGAAGAGGAGAAGATAGAAAGAGGAGAAGAGAAGAAGGAAATAGTCACAAAAGGGAAAAAGCAAAACCAAGAGAGCTGAGTTCTTAATATTCCAGTTTCTAGTTACAGCCCCTTCCTGTCTTTCAGACAATCCTGCCTCCACTTAATAAATTGCTTTGTTTCACTTAAACTGAATCAGGTTGTTTTCTGCTAATTTCAACCACAGAGTCCTAACCAATATACTATGTTACTAAAATATAATGGTATTTGCCAAAGATAATCAACCAGAAAACACTCTCAAAATTATAATGTGTTAATGAAACACCAACTGGAGCACGTGAACATGCAGCTACCAGACAGAATTTTAAAAGTCACCATCATTTTGAGGAAACAGTTTGAGATAAGTTGATGAAGGCATAAAATGATCAGTAGAATATAATTATTTCTAAATATCACCAAACCACTGAAGGTTTGGGACATTGGAAAGGCATATAAAAACAGGTAAAACAATTGAAAGTGGTAGCTTGGTCACATAGAAAAGAATGTGGTAATAAAATAGATCATGATCATTAGCATCATGGATTCCAGAAAAACATGGGAAACAATATGATTGACTCAAAATAATATTGGCTACATTTAAGATCATATTTGTCAATGTTTCTGGTTACTAAAGTAATATTTGTTATTAATCATAGAAAAGAAGGAAGTGTACAATAATAATTGGGTCTGTGAAACAAAATAGTGAATATACATTTAGGTTTCATTCACTGGAGAACATTTACTTCTTTAAAATGACTAGAGTAAATGAGTAAATAGTAAATGTGACAAAGAAGCAGCGATTAAGTATCTAGGAGTTTCTAAGCAAAGTCAACATGGGTAAGTGTGGGGAGAATATACTGAGCTACAAAGAAGGACTATAACAGACATTACTGCTTAAAAATAGATTCTAAACTTAGTCATATGACCATGTTAAGTTGCAATGACAGCACAGATGTTTGAGAATCTCTGGGCAAACACTGCCTAATGCAGCTGATAAGATTAACTGGCTGAAGTTTTAGGTAATACAAAAACAAAATAAAGTCATTCCCTATGTTTGTATTATTAAAAGGGTGTTTAATCATGACATATCTGCTAACATTTTAGATATTTAATATTTTATGGCATATAGAACCATAACTATCATACTGTGTAATTAGGTACTTTAAAAATACTAAGTAAAAATAAGAAGTTTTTTCAACTTGTGAAGAATTTTTGAAGTTGTCTCATCCCTCCTAATTCTATTTCACCTTACATAAAATTCTTTAACTATTATATAAAGTCCATTTTTAAAAACATGTCTTTTTTTTAAAAGATTTTATGTATTTATTTGACAGAGAGAGAGACAGCGAGAGAGGGAACACAGGGGGGAGTGGGAGAGGGAGAAGCAGGCTTCCCGCTGAGCAGGGAGCTCGATGCGGGGCTGGATCCCAGGACACTGGGATCATGACCTGAGCCAAAGGCAGACACTTAACGACTGAGCCACCCAGGTGCCCCTTTAAAAACATGTCTGAAACTAAGTTCAAAATCTCAAAAAGCATTTCCTTGTTTAAAAACTTACAAAATTGATAGAGCTTTTACCATCAAAAGTTGGCAATAGCTTAACATACAAAATATGTATCAGTGTTCACAACTGTGAACTGGAATTTACTTGTGCTCTCTTTTGCATTTTTATTGTTATTTTCTAATGAACCCATCATAGACCCATGATTAAAAAAGGATTTTAAAAGACTAAAGTTAAAAATGGTATTAAAAATATGAGTGTTGATGTTGACTATGATTTAACCAATCGTATGATTCATTTACAGAGGAGGATGAAATTATAAATTTTCTGAACTGTTAACCCTATAAAAAAGAAACAAGTTGCAAGAAAGAAAAATGTTGGCAGATACAAATCAATTATTTTAAATGTGTGTTGTATGAATTGTGATGAGAATGGATATATTCTGTCCTGAATCTTGGGTTTGGAGATGATCACAAATTGTGGTATGAGAGCATCCTAACTCAAATGTCCCTTTGAAACACATACACAAAAGAATTCTCTGAGAAAACATTCTAAATTTTGGTAGGCAAGAAGAATTCAAGAATCCCCTGAACTCATATGCATGTAAGAAAGGATGAAAACTGCAAGAATCAAGGACACGTTTGTAGTGTTATTTGAACCACAGAGGTCAGAGCTGGTAAAGTAATCCACAAGGCATTTTCCAATTCTGCTGCCCAAGAAGTGGAGAGAGTGACTGAGAGAGAAAAGTGGAATGTCATTGATCAATGGCTTTCCCCCCTCATTTTTGCTCTGGGACACTGCCCACTGTCATGGCTGAACCTGACCTTCATTAGCTCAAGGGAGAATTAGAGAGCTAAGTTGTCAAATTTTTGTCTTTTTAAGTTTCTTAAACATCATCTAAGGAGATTTTTGTTTTTTTTTCAGTACCATCCATCCTTCATTCCACCTTCCTGAGGACCACCGGCATATTCCATCCACATCTGATCAGGGAAAGAGGAGGAATAAAGACCCCCTCAGGTGGAGTCCTGGCATTGGAGAGGGCTGAGGTAAGAAAATCCCATCCAAGATTATGAATCTAAAAGAAGAGACTTGTTCTCTGCTCACTTTCAGGGGCCCTGGAGGAAAGGAAATCTCTTGCAGAGTTCTCTCAGCCTCTGGAGCACAGGACAGGCAAATAGAGAGAACCAAAGAGCAATGTCTAGGCAGAGATTTCATCCTCCCTCCCCTGTGTATCCTGGACCCCAAGCACTGAATGTGCACAGTGTGCTACCAATAAATGTTTGTTAAATCAGATTATGGAAAAAAACAAGATACACCGAGTGGTTGGAGTAAAATCAAAATGAGTATCGAAACATAGATATATATTAGGATGTAATAGTTAAGTAAAAGTACTGAAAAAAAGCATAATCAGAATGCTAATAAAAGGTAAAAGGCACCAGACTGTAACCTCCTTGAGAGGAGAAAACATGTCTCCCTATATTGCCAGGTGCCATGCTTGCCACATTTTCAGTATTTAGTAAGTGTGTGTTGAATACAAAAATGAATGAACAAATAAGTGAATGAATCAAGAGATGAATGAATAAAATTCAGAAGAAACCACCCTTCCCCCCTGCAGCAACGCCCCCAAGGAAGCTGACTGCTTCTTCCCCACCCGGAGGAACACAGATTTACTTTCTGAAGACATTAAAGACACAGAATGCCAGGAGCAGCGAGGGGGTGGCTGACTTACCCTACTAAAAATAAAGGATGAAATATTAGAACACTAGGAGTAAAATGAAGATTTAGAACTTACCTGCAGAGAGAAAATATAGGAGGAATATGAAAGATAGGAATAGAGACATGTCAGACTTCTCAGCAGCAACCCCGGAAGCTAGAGCACAATGGGGCCTTTAAAAAAAATTGGAAGGGATGTTGTAAGCATTGTATAAAAAAACAAACTATTCTCAAATATAAGAGTAAATTAAACAATATGGGAGATCACGAACATTTCGCATCCTATACACTTTCCTCTTGGAAACTGCTGAGGGGAGTAAGTCAGAAAAGAAACATGGAATCCAAGGCAAGAGGGGGACAAAACGAGCTCTAGAGCTCTGGGTGACAACATGCAGCAGGGCTAGAGAGTGGATAATTCAGGTTGGAGCCAGAGACCAGAGGGCCTCCCAAAGGATGTCATCAAGAGAAGGAAGAAAACAAAATTATCTGGTGTGTTTGATCATATTGACGAGAGTTTTATAGCTCCAGATGATTTGAGAAGTTAGTGATGAACGATGTGAAACTAAACAAAAACAAACGGGGAAATATAACTTGTACAAGACCGTAATCAACGCCAAGCGCTATGTATACAGCCATACTAGTGAAAACATCAGCTCCTGAAGAATTACAGTAAAATGTTAACAAGTACCATCTTTAAAATTGTGGATTGTGGGTTATTTGGTGGTTTCTTCTTTCTACTTTTCATCATTTTTTAGGCTTTCCATAGTTGATGTATACAACCTCCAAAATTAGGCCTGCATATGCATTATGTTCTTGTTTTTGTGGAAAATGTTTCTGTTTCGTTTTTAACAAGGATAGCTTCTATACTGAAATCTATGGACAGGGAAAGATGAAAGCCATCTGAAGAAAGAGAAACTAAAGGATTACAGTAGAAGAGCCCACGACAGACTGCCCAGTCTGACAAAAGATATGGACGTCGCTTTCCTAACACAGATTAAAAATCTGTCACAGAGAAAATCTATAACAGTAATGGGGGCACTTCCACTATAAAGACGTCTGCTAGAAATCTCATTATACTAAAAAGCTGAGCATCAGACAAAATCTTGACTCGTCTTGCTGACAATTTCATCTCTCAGAAGGTAGTAGAAGCAAAAAGTGGAACTGCCTCTTAATTCTGACCAGGAAGAGAGAAGTGGTTGCTACTAGGTGCTGAGAAGAAAGATCGTCACGGGCTGTGCCGTCCCATGGATTCATACCTGCCTGAACAACACACCTAACGTGTGTGAATTGGTGTATGTGTAGATTTTGAAGTGGAAAAAAAAAAAAAGCTGGAAGTCCAATGACAATAGATGACCACACATTCAACATGTACTCAAATTCTGAGTAACAGAGAGGGGAGGGGAGAAGAGGGTCTATTTTGAACTGTTCACATCTTTGAATCAATAATTTCACTTCAGAAATAATTGAACAAGATATTTTTCAAAAATTACGAAAATATGTACAAAGAGATGTTTGCAACAGCATTATTTGTCATTGCAACAACATGTGAAAAGCACTTAAATGTCCAAAAAAGTCAGCATATTCACTCCATGAGCTATATGCAATCATGATGGTAGTTAGAATTTATTATAACATAAAAATGCAAATGCTTTCAACCACTTATACGAACTAAAAAAAAAGTCAAGGTACAAAATTTTACTGATTCTATTATATACTCAAAAATATAGAAGTATTTTTGGGACGCCTGGGTGGCTCAGTTGGTTAAGCGTCTGCCTTCAGCTCAGGTCATGATCTCAGGGTCCTGGGATTGAGTCCCGCATCAGGCTCCCTGATCAGCAGGGAGCCTGCCTCACCCTCTGTCTACCCCTCCCCCTGCTTGTGTGCTCTCTCTCTGACAAATAAATAAAATCTTTAAAAAAAAAATGTATATACATAAGTATTTTATCCACTCCTTCAATGAATTTTAATTAACTGCCTACTAATATATTCCAGGTACTAATCTAGGCACAGAATGAGCATCGAACAAAATAAATAAAAATCCTGCCCCCAAACAGCTTTCTTTCTGGTAGGAAAAGGCACAAAAGATTCAGAGAAGTTATTTTTGGGTAGAGAAATGATGGGTGATATATGAGTGATTTTTAAAAATTCTTTTGCTGTACTTATATGTCCTCCAGTGAACATGTATTCATAATGGAAATATAAAATACTATTTTAAAATTAGCTGAAATGCATGCATATTTAATATAAGTGTTATATCTTGGTTTAATAAATGTGTAATGTCCTAATCAAGGAAGGTAATACATTCCATTATGTGTGTTTCAGATTACACCTGAATATTACACATACTTCTATATACCTCATTTTAATTAGAAAAATAACAGTCAGGAATGCATTCAGAGAAGAATGACCTGAATGATAAGAAGTCTGAGCGTTATGTCAAAAGTGATAGAGCTGAGGGAACTGGAACATTTAGACTAAAAACAGACAAAAACAAACAAACAAAAGACGTGTGGTAGGAAGAAAAAGAATTAGAAAATCTAAGGTTAATTTCTGTCCCACCATTCCCAATAAATATCAGAAAATCATTCCATTTCTCTGATTCCAGGTGTGTGTTTGTGAGTTTGTGTGTGTGTATGTATGTACCCGTGCACACATGCACACACAGGTGCACACGTGTGTGTGTATGTGTGTGTGTGTGTGCATGTGCATGCTGTTGCAGAATGAAGAGAATATCTCCCCTGTCTTTAAAAAATAGTTATGAGGCTCAAGACCAAAAAAAAAAAAAAGGTAAAAAGATGACATCTTTGAAAGCACATGCTAATTAGAGGGGCAAAAGAATTTAATACAGAATTTTTTATCAAGAAAAAGTGTTTCTATAATACAGTCACTAGTAAATTTTTATATAAATTCTACAGATGTCTATATACATGCATTCATACATATGTGAGTATGTTTATAATAACTTTTAAACAAAATGGGATCACAACATAGACAGTACTTGGTAATCTGGCTTTAAAACTTGAATAACTACTATTACTAAATGTGTTGCCTCTGAAAAATAAAATTTAGAATAATGGATCAGATATTGGACTCAGTCTGAGGTGTACATCAGTAAAACAGAATCCATCACACACATGCACAAAGCTCCCAGTCTCTGTGTAATCTTCAGGCAGTGACTAAATGACCATCTGATGTGGATGGACATTGTGGCCGGAGCTCCCTGGGGAGGTTGGACTAGAAAACTCTCAACCCTTTCCCACTATAAGACTCTATGATTTTATTTTGATTCCATAAATTGTCCAACCGGGGCCTAATATGGTGAAAGGAAGAAAATTAACATTGATTGAGACTCCCCTGCCCTTTGAGCTTTGCACTGACACATTATCTCATCTGATGCTAACAAGTCACGTAGTAATTATATTTTATAGCCGAGGAATATAAGGCTCAGAAAAACTGAGCAATCTGTCCAAAGACAAATAACCTTTGAGCCACAGAATCAGGGTTTAAACCCCTGTTTTCAGAAAGTGCTTGCTGTTTACCCTCTAACAGTTCTGATATGCCTAAGGGGCTGCTGCAGGGATAAGGGGGCATCTGAGAAAGCATCATTCTGGGACATACACTTGGCTTCAATTACAACAGCCCTGATTTATGTCTCTTCTATTAGAGCTCGTTGAATCACTGGTCCCACAGATTAAAAAAAAAAAGTTTACAAAACACTGCAGTCCACCATGTGTCTTTCCCTGTGTTTGTCAGGGAAGCCTGGGTGGGAATTCTACCCATGTCTAGGAAGTCAACAGACTGAAGCCAGTGGTTGGACAAGTAGAGAATTACGGTGCCATGGAGCCAAAAAAAAGCCGAGACTGGGGCGCCTGGGTGGCTCAGTCGTTAAGCGTCTGCCTTCGGCTCAGGTCATGATCCCAGGGTCCTGGGATCGAGCCCCGCATCGGGCTCCCTGCTCGGCGGGAAGCCTGCTTCTCCCTCTCCCACTCCCCCTGCTTGTGTTCCCTCTCTAGCTGTCTCTCTCTCTCTCTCTCTCTCTCTCTCTCTCTGTCAAATAAATAAATAAAAAATCTTAAAAAAAAAAAAAAAAAAAAGCCGAGACTGTCTAGGAGTCTAGGAAGTCTAGACCAGTACAGGCCAGTGAGTTCAGGAGAAGCAGGCAATGACCAAGTACAGACCAAGACCAGGTCATCCAACAATGACCAAGAGAATCCTGGAGAATCCCGAGTTACCCTTGCAGGAGGTGTGTGACCTCTACCCTAAAGCTACTTCCCTGCAAACCTAGGCATTGCCCCTTTTCCCACTGTTGTCTCATTCTAAACTTTTTTGAATGAACTCATCCTCTCTCATGTTTTTTACCTATGCTTAAAATCTCTGAAGCCCTGACCTCTATTTGGAACTTTAGACTTCTCTATCCAATTCCTTGCTTTTGTAGCCAAATAAATGTGCCTTAGGCACCTTGTATGCAATTCATCTAATATGCCTTCTTGTCTTTGCCTTAAATCTCCATCTTGTCCTTAATGTATTTCCTGTCTCTGTAAGACAGAGTCAGGAGACATTCTAAGAGTTTCCCCCTCCCCCCATACTCAACCAACTACTAAGGGCTACCAGTTTTGCCTTCTAAATTTTTCTCAGATCCGTCTTTCCATTTTTATTACCAATGCCTTGAGCCCTCATCATTTGCCACCTGCACTGGCTTGGGTGTCCCTCACCTAGACGGTGCAGGGTCAGAATTCCACCTGTGCCTTGCATAGACCCATGTCCTATAGACGCCTTATGTAGGTCCATCTCCCATTCTCTTCCAGATAATTCCAAACCTCACCGAAGAGTTTCCCAAAAATTTCAAGCTGACTTAGTGGCCTTTCGCTATACTTTGTGTACTCTGGCATGGTATGCATAAAGTTATAGGGGAGGCTTTTCATGATTGTTTTGAGGACAGAAACTGGATTTTTCTTTTTTTAAAGGTTTTATTTATTTATTTGGCAGAGCGAGAGAGAGAGAGAGAGAGAGAGAGGACAAGCAGGGGGAGCGGCAGGCAGAGGGAGAAGCAGGTTCCCCACTGAGCTCCCTGCAAGAAGCTTGATGCGGGGGCTCGATCCCAAGACCCCAGGATCATGACCTGAGCAGAAGGCAGACGCTTAACAGACTGGGCCACCCAGATTGGCCTGCAAAACTTAAAATATCCTATCTGACCCTTTACAGGAAAATTTTTCTGGCCCCAACTCTAAAGGAATAATAGCTGGCAGGGGGATGGGTGGAGGGAGTGTCCATTCCCTTTTTGGTGGAACCCAGAAACTGGATTTCTCATCTTTGTATCTCAAGTGCCTAGGTAAATGACTAGATTCTCGATAAAATGATGTGAACCTGAACTACACTGACACACATAAAAGCAAGCAAAGGTTGTTGGAAGATTTTTGGAAGCAGGGGCAGAGTCCCAGAACTGCTGGTAGTTTCTTCTTACCTCAGGCACAGGGAAGTGCGCTCTCCTGGGAGCTCCTATAATGCCCTATAGATATTATAAACACAGTGTGAGAAGACCCAGTCCCTGTGGTTAGAAACAAAACTTTGAAAGACTAAATTGTGTCCCCAGTTGTTATCCATGTTCTATATTAAGTCAGTCTTGTGTTGTGCCTGGGCTCTGAGGGGTACACTCTGAAAGTAACCACCCACTCTGCCAGGGTGGTGACTCATATTAAGACCCACCCACTCCTGTCCCTTGGTCCTAAAAATATTCTTATGCTCTATTTTTGTTTATATTCCATGAGCTGATAGTTTTGCTAATGGGGGGGTGGATACTAGTTTATCTTCTTGTCTCCTTCTTTCTTTTCCTAATTTGTGCCCTTCTGGGGAAAAATTTATCAAAGATATGCTTGATCCAGTAGTAGCCCTCAAATAATTTGTGTTGTCCAATTCTTACCCACAACACTGAAAGGTAAGCGGTGGGAGGTGCTAGAACCAGGGATAACACCCTGTGTTTCCTGCCATCAAATCTCAACGTTGGGACAAGGTCAATGATAGGTTGGAAGGAAAAGCTCACAACTAAGGAGAAATCTACTTAATCTACTTAAATCTACTTTGCTGAAGGTCTCAAATAGTTTTTCTCCAGTGCAGAAAGTGTTTTATGTCAAGGAGTCCATGTGTCCATATAACTGTTACCCAGAATAATTGAGATTTTGAATGCATCATTTAACACAGTGATTTTAAAGTAAATTTGGCGAAAATAACAATTTTTCTTCTCTTGTATAAAAAGTCCTCCAAATGAACTATAGTTAACCAAAAGAGGTTTAAATAGTAAAGACTGATTTAACCATGTGGTGATTTTTAAAGGCTACGCTCTGATAGCGTGTTGGTTCCCAAGCTGGTTACAATTCAGAAAATCTGGAGCACTTCTTTTAAACAATTTCCCCTAGGCCCCTACTCTGGGGAAGTGGTACGTCTGGGATGCAATCTGGGAATCTATATTTATTTACTCAACACTTGGTTGATGCGAAAGCAGCTAGTGTTTGGAGATACCCCTTAACATGTTTGTGAAATTACAGTAAATGTTGGTCACTGTGAAACAGGAGTGGAGCATGTTAGATTTAGAATTATATTGTGGGATCTCAGTTCATACAGCGAGGAATCCAAGAATTACTGTTTTACATAACAACTTCATCTCTAGCCCCTGCCCCCATTCTGCTTAGATCTCAAAAACTGAACCTCAACCCTTCCTGGGGTCCTTTCAGGGTGGTGACCAGTTCTAGGTTCTTACACAGGAGCAAGGAGGACAGAAAGGAGTCCATCTGGCCCTAGTCATCAGTGCAGGTCTTTTGGCCTGGCCACATGGCCCTGCACATCTCAGAGCACTTTGCTGCTCCTTTTGAGGTCTGATGGAGGCAGGAAGACTTTGCATGGCTATGCTATGATGATTATTATACAGCTATTTCCTTCCTGGAGCCTTGTCGCTCTGCCCCTATCCCCTCCCCCAGCATCGCTTTCAAAAAGCAAGGCTTAACTGCCCCTCTGTCTTCAGGGGATGTCCTGCAAGCCTCTTTCTTCTCCACTTTCAACAGCAACGTTTTTCTAGACTAGAGAAAGTCTTTCACACTTCATGTTTCATAAAATCCTAACCCCACACCCCCATGCAAACACAGCCCAGCCTAGGGCTTCTAGAAACCCAAGCCAGCAACAGCGGTGTTTACACTCATCCCCTATCTCTCCCATGAGACAACAAGGTAGGTACTTGGTGAATGAGAGGAAGGAAGAGGAAAATACAGGAGAAAGGTGTCTTAAAACATTATCAAAACCACAGTTAAAGGTGAAGAAATTCAGTATAAAATTAGAATTTCACTCAAATATTCTATAATTTCCTGGTGGTATCTGATAATCACAGATATTTGGGGAAAGACCTCATTCCCATCTGATGAAATACATCTCATCAAACTTGGAACATAACTTTATAGTGTGGGATCATTTGGTTGAAAGGATCAAAAACTCCTAGGTCAAGTAGGAAGGAAGTTATTTGAAGTTATTATCAGAGACAAGAAAGGACAAAAAAAAAAGGTAAAAGCTTGGGCATGGGAAGGCTGGAACTGTAAGTCAAAAATTAAGATCCCTCTTTTCTCTTGCAGCGTATAGGGTCCCTCATCTTTGATTCTTTCCCTGCATATAGCTCTACTATTCTGAGTTCTCTAAAGACTGACTTATTCTGTTTCTGTGTGGAGTCCATAACTTGAAAATGGCTTTAATGTTCCATTGTATTGGCATCATCTTGGCTTATCATGAATCTTCACCTTAAAGCCTTACCTTTGTTCATTTGATTAAGCCCCTCAGTGCCCCCATCCCGAATGATCACAATAGAGAATCAGAATATTTCAGTATCTTCCCAGTGTCCATTCAGGTTCAATCAACCATACCCCATGGATTGGTTTGTGCATCTCCTCCATCTGGATGCTGTGAGTAGAATAGGTTCTCTATAAAAAGGTGCTTGGGCAGGAGGCTATGTTGATGTGACCACTAAAATTGAAATCTCCATTATTCCTGAATTCTGGAGAAATTTATCTGGCACTTTTAAACCTACTGTATGCTATAAGGTTTCACTTTGCCCACAAAATGATGTGACTATATCTTTTATTATATCGGTAATACTATAATTAATGATAATTAATTCTGAGATGGCATATCATCTCTAAGCTTATGCAAATCCTAGATCTATAGCCCTAACTTTAGAAACCAACAAACCCACCCAGCAAAAAAAAAAAAAAAAAAAATAGAATTAATACTGTCAACCCTAGATCTCTTTTAGTCATAAAGCATTTTTTATCAGTCAAACCAAATGTCTCTCTAGTGTTGAGGGTAAGAGACAATCTTAGTTAATGTCTATGAGTGCCAAATAAATTTTGTCTTAATTTTTATATCTTTTACGTGACGATCCAGCTATCCATAAATTATTTTTCATTACAAATTTTCTAAAAGCCGAGGTCACGTAAACGGATTTTAAAAGCCCTCTGCCACTAGGTGGCACCAAATAGCCGTATTTCATAGATTGTATACTGAAACCATACGCGGGCCATCTAAGGACTATCCTTTGCTTATAATTTATAAAAATTAAAAACAAATTATTTGTTCTCTTTTTAGAATAAGCAATAGAAACTTCAATTTTTTTCTAAATAACTAAAATTTACTATTATTCCTTTTTAGGAAATTGAAATGTATTCATGTAGCCTGTTGATAAATTCATGGTAACATTATTTGTTGGATTTCAAAATATGTTATTCTGTTCTTCCACTAAATGACTGCAGCATTAGAAATACTCGGTTTTTATTTTATTTAGAAATACGTAAGATAACGCTTTCTAGAGATTTGTGTGTGTATGTAAGATCTAGGTTTACTGAATGTAATCCCTGTCATCACAGAGTGTGCCTTTATTTTAATAGTGATGTTCTCAGTCCAAGGATGCATTTGGATTACGATATAGGTGCTGGGGCAAGAGATGCTTCTCCCTACCTACACTTGTAAATTTCCCTCTGTAATACAGGGCTCACCACACTACTTTAGGTTTTTGTCACCTCAAGGTTTGACTACTGCCATGTTCTCTACCTTGGTTGACAGAGGAAAAGCCCCTGGAATATTCAGCTAGTACAGAATGTGACAGCTTGTCTGTTTAGCAATGCCAACCCCACAGAGCACATTATACAGATGCTCTGTGCATAGCTCTGGCTTCCAACAGTCATTCTAGGTGTTCATTTTAATTTATAAAGCTCTCCATGGCCTAGGACGTGTAAGTAAGTTATACGACGTCCTCATTCCCTATCCTGGCAGTTGAGGAATTTACCAGGTTGTCCTAGATGGGATGAGGAACTCAAAGTTAGAGGTCCTGGACTCTACCATTCAATCTCATTTTCTGGCTTGAAAAGAACTGTATTATAGGGGGAAATTTATAAGTGTAGGTGGGGAGCAGTATTTCTTGCCACAGCACCTATATCATTCTTCACGATACAGAATTTTCTCGAAAATGTGGGTCCTTAATTTAGGTTCTATAAATAGTGTTTATTTATGTAGGAAGGAGACAGGGACTAGTGGAACACAGGGTCATTTCAGTTTTGTCTCCTGATGGAAATAATATTCTAGCAATAGGTATCTATTACAAAAATTACATGAAAATGGAATTAAGAGAATAGCATAAGACCAGCTTAAATGTACCACAGTTCCTTATGATTATCATTCAGCAAACGTTTATTGAATGTTGAGTATGGTTAAGATACTATATCAGAGACTGCAAGATACTGCAGCGGTTCTATAAATACAGTTATTAAGTGGATGATTGTAACAAATATAAAACAGTAGTATTGAATGACAAGATTTTTATTGGAATTATACAGTATCGTTCCAAATAAGTTTTTGCTTTGGTAGAATATAAAATAAAGAAAGACATAAATATCTCAAGATAACAAACTTGCATGTATTTCAAGCAACTAAAAGTCTGGGAACTAAATTCAATATGGATAAGTAAAAATAAATTATCTTGAATATTTTTAACACATAATACATAATTTTGTGTGTGTAATTTTCTCAATCAGAAACTACTGATTAGAAGAAAACAAGGGCTTAGCAGGTGTTCTATTTCAAATCTGTGCCTTTTCCAGAGGCATGCATTTCAAATTTCTTCTACATCCTGAAAAAGAAGAGCAGGTCAATTTGGATATATTCCCCTGATCAGAATCTAGCATATCTGGGAAAGACTCATGCTTTCCTACTTCCAAACATTACTTAATTAAAAGGCTCTACATTTACCAATTAAAAAAAATAGGTTTTAAAATAATGGCCGGGGAAACCACAGTAAGAGAAATGAAATGTTAATACATACACGTTTCCTTTAATTATAACAGAACGATGGTTTCTTTAATCAGTAGTGGTGATAGTAAACAGATATTTTTAACTGCCAGTGAGAAGGACTTTTACAAAGATTAGAATTTTCAGATGGAAAGAAATTTTTGCATAAACAAAAGCAGTGTTTATTTTAATAAATTTTAATTATTAAGTCTTTTAAGTTACTGTACAACCAAAGTGCTCTGGATCTGCTCTGAAGTCCCTTCTGTTTCACTTGCTTCGACAGTCTCTCCTTCCAGTATCTGTCATCACTTGTGGTTTTCTCTTTCCTGAATCAAAAATAGGTTCATATTTGGTTTTCTGATTATCTTCAGCCAAAAGGGTCTTTCAGCAGTTGTCTCTCCAGGAGTGATAGAAATGCTGTACCCACAAAATACATCCTTGAGCACTTCCGCCTAATGTTTGGTAGGTTGCCCAGGTGATGGACTGCTAGGCGGCTGTTGGGGTGTCATCTCTTTCCCTCACAAAGTTGACAAGAAAAACTAATGATGAATATTGGTTTCACTGGCCAGTGGCCCCTCTCTAGAGCTGTATTATTAGAAGTAATACATTGCATGTCTATAAAAACGCATGGAAGCAACAGATGAAATTTGTTCTGCTGCAAAGTCAGTAGTCTCCAAAGCAGACCATATGTTTTCCTCCCATACTTTGCCTGTAATGTATAGAACTACCTAATACTCAGCTGCTATAAGGAGGAGGGGGAATTTCACAAACACATCATCTTGAATATATAATTTTCACATAGCCAGATATCTGGCACTGATGTTGACTGACTACAAAAATAACATGGATTTTGATTAAAAATATATCACTGAAAGTGTATAAGACTGATGAATCACAGACCTATACCTCTGAAACAAATAATACATTATATGTTAAAACAAAACAACAACAAAGAAGATAGTAGGAAGGGAAAAACGAAGGGGGGGGGAATCGGAGTGGGAGATGAACCATGAGAGACTATGGACTCTGAGAAACAAACTGAGGGTTCTAGAGGGGAGGGGGGTGGGGGGATGGGTTAGCCTGGTGATGGGTATTAAAGAGGGCACGTTCTGCATGGAGCACTGGGTGTTATATGCAAACAATGAATCACGGAACATTACATCAAAAACTAATGATGTAATGTATGGTGATTAACATAACAAAATAAAATAAAATTTAAAAAAAATACTTGAATAAAAAAAAAAGTGTATCCAGACATGGTTAAAGCAAATCCTTTTGATTTAGTCTTATAATCTCAATTTCCAAGGAATAAGAATCATGGCTAATATTTTTAGAAAATTTACTCAGTGTATCAGAAACTACACTAAGCATCTTACCTCCGTTACCTATGATTATTTGTAAGATGCTATCAATAGGGACTTATATACACAAATCTTGGGCAAGATCACACAGCTGTCTGTCTTAGATTTGAACCCAGACAGTCAGAGAAGAGAGGCTGGATTTTAAATCATTTCAATCTAGGGGCACCTGGGTGGTGCAGTTGGTTAAGCATCTGACTCGGTTTCTGCTCAGGTCGTGATCTCAGAGTCTGAGATCGAGCCCCGAGTCTGCTTGGGTTTCTCTCTGCCCCTCCCTCACTCTCTCTCACCCTCTCTCTCAAATAAATGAATAAATCTTTAAAAAGAATAAATCATTTCAACATAGAGTTCTGTATTTAATAGTGTAGCTTTCATATCAGTAATTAATGTTTTTAACCAACAGGCAATGCTTTATTTTTCATATTATTATTGTTCATCACTATGAAAACTCCATTTTACTGGCTTCATTTTGTTTTATCTCAAATATTCCTTTTATTTATGTAACAATTCATGAATATGTCCTCATTGGAAAATATTTAAGCAAAAGGCATAAAAGATCAAAGTCACCTCTCACTTCCCCATTCTGAGTTCCCATCTGAAAGACAACATATGTTAAAATTCTGTTGTATGCCCTTCCAGTCCTGTTGTTAAGAACTAACACACATACACATAGAAATATTTTATGAAAACCCAATTGTACTATGCCCATTCTTCTAGCACCCCTTTAAATATTGAACACACAGCCATCAAAAGGAATGAGATCTTGCCATTTGCAACGACGTGGATGGAACTGGAGGGTATTATGTTGAGCGAAATAAGTCAAAAAGAGAAAGACATGTATAATGTGACCTCACTGATACGAGGAATTCTTAATCGCAGGAAACAAACTGAGGGTTGCTGGAGTGGGGGGTGGGGTGGGAGGGATGGGGTGACTGGGTGATAGACACTGGGGAGGGTATGTGCTCTGGTAAGCGCTGTGAATTGTGCAAGACTGTTGAATCTCAGAGCTCTACCTCTGAAACAAATAATGCAATATATGTTAAGAAAAAAAAGGAAGAAGAAGAAGGTAGCAGGAGGGGAAGAATGAAGCAGGGGAAATCGGAGGGGGGAAATCGGAGGGGTAGACGAACCATGAGAGACGATGGACTCTGAAAAACAAACAGGGTTCTAGAGGGGAGGGGGGTGGGAGGATGGGTTAGCCTGGTGGTGGGTATTGAGGAGGGCACATTCTGCATGGAGCCCTGGGTGTTATGCACAAACAATGAATCATGGAACACTACATCTAAAACTAATGATGTAATGTATGGGGATTAACATAAGAATAAAAAAAGTAAAAAAAAAATATTGAACACACATACATATGAACACACCCAGAAATATCATTTTCATATATTCATAATTATACTATACCCATTCTTCCAATATTGTTTTTTAATAATTGTATATTTTACACTTTCCTTGTAAATCTTCCACATTTTTTTCAGGTGTTGTCCAACATTTCCTAATTTGGAAGCTACACATTTACGAATTCCTCACCTACTCAACAAATATATAGGGTATCTTCACTTTTCTTTTGCTATTGTAAATTTGAAAGTGACATTCTAATACATATTACTACTGTACAAATTTCACCTTTTATTTCCTTTCTCCATTAACCCAATGAGTCACCAAGCCATTTCATTTGCAAAAGTGGAAAACATAGTATTGTCAGATGATTCCTTATAGAACATATATTCCTTAATCCATACTTTAGAGCCACTCCTTCGGTTTCTTTTTTCTTCCTTTTTTCTTTCTTTTTTTTTTGTTGATAAAAATCGTCTTAATGTATAACTAATATTTGATTCTGAGCTTTTATTTCTATGCATAACAAAAGAATAGACTAATACCAGATTCAACTGAAGACATTTAAATTAGACATTTTCACTGAAGTCGATGTAATTTTTTAAGCCCAGTACTGATTTTATTTTTTTTATTTTTATTTTTTTTTAAAGATTTTATTTATTTATTTGAGACAGAGAGAATGAGAGACAGAGAGCATGAGAGGGAGGAGGGTCAGAGGGAGAAGCAGACTCCCTGCCGAGCAGGGAGCCCGATGCGGGACTCGATCGCGGGACTCCTGGATCATGACCTGAGCCGAAGGCAGTCGCTTAACCAACTGAGCCACCCAGGCGCCCGCCCAGTACTGATTTTAAAATAACAAGTGCCAAAAATATTTTAACCAATAGTTTAAAATATCATAGACTGTAATATATTCAATTATCCCCTTAATACCTTGAACAATGACCTCATTAAATTATAGAGTACTTTTCTCCAGTGGTTTTGTTCTGGTTTGTTTTGCAGTCTCCATCTCACAAAAGACACATGGCCACAACTGTGCTTTCCTGTGGCACCATAATTCTATAAAGATATTTATAAAGTAAAGAACACACTTATACAAAAGAAATAAGATAGTGAAGGGTTGGAAGAAGATGCCATATAAGGAATGGCTGAAAGTTGGAGCACACAAGAAGATGGTCCAAGGAGAAGCATGACACCTACGTTTAGACATTTGGGAAGTTGTCATAAAATAAAAGGAACAGAATGATTTTATGTTTCACATAGGAATAACTAGACTAGGAATAATAAGAGAAAAGATAAAATTAATATGTATTGGAGCTTCACTATGTACCCAGAACTGTCTGCTGCTTTACCAATATTTAATATTGTCATGATTCTTTTGAGATTTCTTTCTTTTGTTCCTTTTCATCAGAGCACTTAGGGCCATGAAGTTAAAAAACACACTCAGATTCACACAGATAGTGAATGGTGATGCTGGAATTTGGTCTTGGACCTTCTCCAAAGCTAATGTTCTTTCCTGACACCCTGATCCTTCTTGGTTTGGGCTTAATATAAAACAGAAGTTTCTGACATCTAAAACTGCCCCACCTGGTGAAGAAGTGGACTTCCCATTGCTGAACTGTTACTGAGGTACTTAGGGCGAGATTCCTGCACCGTATGGAAAGTCACCCCTAATTGTTGTAGGTTCCTATAATTCTCAGAGACTGCAGTTTTCACTAAGTGCATCAGGAAGTCATAGTCTCCGGCACCCTATCCAACTGGTAGTAACTACACACATCAGCACAGTTTACTTCACAAGATTAGCAAATCATCACCTATTAGAGATCTGGTCCTTGCAGGATCTGGAAGCCTGTTCTGTACATGGGAAACCCTGAAACAGAATGAGACTACTGTATTAGACACCAAGGGGAAGTGGGCTAGCCCCAAAGAAAAACTGTACCTATTTCACTGCTTTGACCAAGACCAGATTGCAAAACACCTGCCAGTTCTGGGATAGTTTTCATTTTCCGAGGTTATAATTACCTAGTGAAATCAGGTCTAAATAGTGAAGACCCAGCAAGAATGAAAAAAATATTTTGTAATATCAGGGATTTTTGTTTTGACTTTTTTGGTAAACATCTCCTCAAATAGAACACACACAAGATATTTCACAGTTCACATTGCTTTTATCTATCAGTAATGACTGGTATTTCCACCTTAGGTAAAATTATCAAAAAGCCATAATATCTTCAGTTTAGTAACTAGTTCTTTTGAGTTGATAAAGTTTAACACATACCCTTTAAAACTTAGTTTTAAGTCTGTTTTGAGTTTTTAATTCAAACTAAAAATAATTTTTAAAGTAATTTTAAAAATCTAACTATATGGGCCCCTGGGTGGCTCAGTCGGTTAAGAGTCTGCCTTCAGCTCAGGTCATGATCTTACCGGCTTGGGGTCAAGTCCCACATCAGGCTCCCTGCTCAGCGGGGAGTCTGCTTCTCCCTCTACCCCTCCCCCCTGCTCGTGATCTCTCTCTCTCTCAAATAAATAAATAAATAATCTTTAAAAAATCTAACTGTAGACTTTAACACTAAATGTTCAGTGGTTAAGAATTTCATAGTTTGATTTTGTGCTACATTGACATAGATCTATCTCTTTTTACTGGTTTTAAATGTATAGACCATTAATATCCTCCAGTGACTATTTTCAACATGTTATTAGAGTGGTTCAAACAAGAGACTAATCTGGGGCACCTGGGTGGCTCAGTCAGTTAGGCATCCGACTCTTGATCTCAGCTCAGATCTTGAGCTCAGGGTCATAAGTCATGGAGCCTACTGGACAAAAGGGAGAGACTAATCAACCTTTGCTACATCTTTTATAATTTTATTGGATTTTTAATTTAATTAAATTTTAATTTAATTTTGTTTACTTAAGTTCTGTTTTGCAAGGTTAAATAATCCTAGTTGCCCCAGTTTCTCATTGTTGCACACAGGAGTCCTGCATTACCTTCAGTTTTGCTTTCATTGGCCCTTTTAATTACATATTCAAAGTAAAACGAGCAAAACTGAGGTTGGGCCTCCCTTAGCTAATGAGATTGGACTAAATCATGGCCCAGGGTAAGTTGGTTTGCTAATTTCTTAGAATTAGTAGTGCTAGTCTAAAAACTTAAAGAGTGATGTAAAAGAGAAAATTAAGGTAGTTTGCCTTTAGTTCTACTTGAGTTTGGGAACCTGTCATTAAAGAGGCCAACCAGAATCCAAATGAATATTAATTTAACAATTAATGAGAAGACAGAATGGGGGGAGATCTTCAGAAAGACTATCAATGCATTTTTGTACTTTCTACCATTCTCCAAACTTTAATTTGTGAGGACATGTTTCATCACACTTTCAAATTAGCCTAGATTCTATAAATTTTTCTTTTTCATTAATTTTGCCTGCAAGGTATACAGCTGCCAAATAGTTCATGTAATAATTTTATATCATCAATTCACATATAAAGAAGAAAAATAGTATTCTTCCAATCCCAGCACATGCACACACATACATGCACACACATATATCTAGTGATATAGCAAAAATGTTTTTGCAGAGACTATTAGCAATATATCATGTTGAAATTATTATGTATAATAAAATAGTGTTCTATTATTAATATTTATACTAACTCATAATAAAAGACTAACACTACATGTATGAAAAATAAAGTCATATTACCATCCTCAAATATGCAAGTGATTTTACCAATAGGAGCAGTATAAATATAAGTAGCATAATGCAAGAAATGTCATTACCATTCATTAAATCAACAAATATTTATTTTTTTCTAGATGCTCTGTTAGGTTATGGGAACATCTTGATGAATAAAACTGTTCCTGCAATTGAAAACCTTACCTTCCAGGGCGCCTGGGTGGCTCAGTTGGTTAAGCGACTGCCTTCGGCTCAGGTCATGATCCTGGAGTCCCGGGATCGAGTCCCGCATCGGGCTCCCTGCTCAGCGGGGAGTCTGCTTCTCCCTCTGACCCTCCTCCCTCTCATGCTCTCTGTCTCTCATTCTCTCTGTCTCAAATAAATAAATAAAATCTTTAAAAAAAAAAGAAAACCTTACCTTCCAGCAGGGAAAGAGACATAAACAGATGATTTCTAAAATCATGTGTGATAATGGTTCTCAAAGAGTGGTCTGCCAACCAGCATCATTAGCATCCCCTGGGAACTTAGACTTGCAAATTCTGTTTGCACGCAGACCTACTGAATCAGAATCTCTGCACATGATTTTGATAAAGTTTGAGAACTACCTTGCTACACTTTTTTTTAAAAAGATTTTATTTATTTTAGAGAGAGAGTGAGCACAGGAGCGGGGAAAGGGGCAGAGGGGGAGGGAGAGGGAAAAGGAGAGAATCTCAAGCAGACTCTGCACTAAATGTGGAGCCCAACATGGGGCTTGATCTCATGACCCTGAGATCATGACCTGAGCTGAAACCAAGAGTCAGATGCTTAACTGACTGAGCTACCCACGCGCCCCTGTATCTCACCTTGCTACACTTTTATGTAATCCATAGTGAGTAAAATTTATGATTACAGGTGCTGTTGCTTAGGGGACCTTTAAAAGTGTGACACAGGAAATATCTAGTCTCTCAAAAAATGCTGATCTATTTTCAGTTCCTTCCTCTGTCGAAATGAGGAATATAAGGGAATATAAGGGATGCAATAAAGTAGAAAATGGAGATAACCAATCAGAAGAATCCCTTCTAAGATGGGCACGTGATTGGAAGCAGGAAGCCTATATTCCAGTGTGCTCCTTGAGGTAGTTACCTGCTTTTATAAAATGAGTGGACTTTGGGGACTTTCAGCAGTGCATAGGTGGACTGATTCTAAATACCTTCTGAGGCACAAAATGTCGACAAGAACTGTTCTGTCTCACAACAAGACAGAGACCACAGATGGTGATGGTGCAGATGCCCCAGGGAGAAGGCCCAGCACCTAAGTGTCAAGTCAGAATAAAGCCAACAGTCCCTGGAGGCTACAAATGGACCCTGACAGCAGCAGACACCTATTGTGAACCAGGCTTTGCTCACCTGGTGGTAGATGCAGATCCTCAGAGTAATATGGAAGGACTGGAACAGAAAATACTGCACCATTTTGGACAGAGTCACACTTCTTCAGACCAAGAAGCACACATTACAGCCCATAAATGTCCAACAATTGGCAAAGAAATGTCATCCAAGTAATGGTTTGATAGAGAATTAGAAAGGATAACTGAAGTACTTGTTGTCTGGTTGGCCTCTTTCATTCCAGGTTCCCAAACTCAAGTGAAACTAAAGACACGAAGGGCAGGCTTACACACCCTCCCAAGTGTGAGCTCATACTCAGTATGAGGGAGGACTGGGAGAGGATTCCATTATTTTTTTTAAAGATTTTATTATTTATTTATTTGAGAGAGAGAATGAACGAGAGAGAGAGAGAGCACAAGTAGGGGAGGAGCAGAAGCAGAGGGAGAAGCAGACTCCCTGCCGAGCAGGGAGCCCGACGCGGGGCTCGACCCCAGGACCCTGAGATCATGACCTGAGCCGAAGGCAGACGCTTAACCGACTGAGCCACCCAGGCGCCCCCAAGGATCCCCATTAGATGGATTCCTCAGCTGTTCTAAAGGATCTGAGGAAGAGGAGGTGGGGGAGGATATGAGAGTGACTGTACAATCCTTCCCCCACGGGGAGGATATTGGGATAACAATACTTTTCTCATCTTCTCCCACAGCACTTCAACTTTCTTTTTTCCTACCAGATGCAGTAGTAAACCAGGGCTGTCGCTGCAGGTACTGGAAAGAGGGATGATCCCTAAGTAAGAAACTGGAGCTCTACCTTTTAAAACTTATGTCGCAATTCCTAGGGCCTGATGAGGTGAACTGTGCCTTTATCCCATCTGGCAAAACTGGGTTGACATCAATGCGGCTATATTACCTAGTGGTCATGATAGCCCACTAGTTCTGTCCTGACTCTCCGTGACCGGAATTGGACTGAGCAGGAGGCACTGGCTGGACTAGTATGCTACCGCAATCTGGACTGACATAGATCCGAAACCAAAGGTGAAAACATTTAGATTTAATGTACAGAAGGAAGAAGAGTCACTAAGGGTAGAATATTCAATGAGGAAAATCCAATATTGTATTGCTTCCTCAAAAGGCTCATAGCAAGAGATGATATCATCTCTTAATTTAATTATGCCAAATATCTGAAAGGGCGAAGCCACTTCTGCTTTTGGAATACTCCACATCAATAGGGCAAAGAATAAAGAGCTGGAAACCCAGAGGATATGCAACTATGCTTAAGGGATTTCACTGGAGTTATAGAGTTACAATGACATTTGTGTGGGGGGGTGTGTGTGTGTGTGCAAGTGCATGCATGTGTGTTCAAATGACAACTCTACGCCAGAGGATAAGTTATATGTGGAGTCCTTGGGTCTGGTTTTAATGAGTAGCTACAAGATATAACATCAGTGAGGACAATTCTTGGCAAGACTTGGGCAAGTCCCTTAAGCCTTTTCTGATTTAGTTAATTGGGATCGTCTCTACTTGGTCTGCCAACTTCAGCAATGTTGTTGTGAGGCTCAAGTAACACAGTGTCAACGCAATTTATAAACTGAAAAGTTCCATGTAAAAGTAAGATCTTAATATTCTGTACCTTTGATGGTGCAGCTCTCATTTGCTTTTCCCAGTAGGAAAGCTCTCTGGAACCCTAAAAAAGGCCTCACCTACATGCATTTGAAGAAGCTTGCATTCTTTGCCCTCATTTGTTTATACTTCTTAGTGGGATTTGATTTGAAGGAAAAGTTCTGCTGCTTTAATTTTTTTTAAACGTTCTTTAAAACATTCTGGGCCAAAATGTGGCATATGATTAATACTTATGTAACTCTCTTTTTAACCTAAATCCTCTTTTTTGCCACATGTCTTCCATATATTGTGACTTTTTTCTGCAATAGGCTTCATTTAATAAATTTTATCCTATGTCTATATTGAAATATAGTATTAAGTGGCCTCATTCATTTATTAAAATGCATTTATTTAATACATATTTCTTAGGTTCTATCCATATAAGATACACAATCTATGAGGCCTCTAGAGAAACAAGAAGAATCGGTCCCTGCTCTAAAGGGCCTCAGAATCTAGTGAAGAGAAAACTACTCGGAGAAATACACGGAGATTTTTCCTTAGTGGAATAGAAACAAAGTGCAGTGGGGCCTGGGAGGAATAATTGAATGCCCCTAGGTCAGCCAGGAGAGAGAGCAATCCAGGCAAAGGAGGCACCGCGTGTGTGGGAAATTCTAGAAACTGCAGGACTGTAAGGGTGAAGAGTAAAAGTCTGGGCGTGGAGGTAGGAAGAAGGGATACGGCATAGAAAAGCGCAAAACTAGACCAGAGGTGAAAGCTGCAGGCACAATGGCCTTTTGTGCTAAGCAGAAGATTTTAGATTTCATTCTGCATCTAGGCAGAGCTATAGGAGAATTTTGAACATGGTAGTGATTCCTTCCCAACCTATTTGGGTTTCAATATGTATAATATAAATCAATATCTTTTATGTGAGATCATATTTGTTTTCACTCACAAAAGTGTGTGTCAAATGAATGGATGGCTGGCTGGCTGGCTGGCTGGCTGGCTGGCTGGCTGGATGGATGGATGGATGTCTGGATAGCTGGATGGATGGATGGATGGATGGATGGATGGATGGATGGATGGATGGATAGCTGGATGGATGTTGTTCTCCAGGTCTCAATCCTGTTCCATGACCACAGGATAAAGTGCTAATTACTTTGACTATGCAACTCCATTCACCATAGCATTAAAAGAAAATACTCAGGAATAAATTTAATCAGGAGATGAAAGATCTGTACCCTAAAAACAATAAGACCTTGGTAAAAGAAACTGAAGATACAAATAAATGGAAAGATATCCTGTGTTCATGGATCAGAAGAACTAATATTGTGAAAATGTCCATAGTGGAAGAAATAACAAGTGTTGGTAAGAATGTGGAGAAAAAGGAACCCTTGGGCACTGTTGGTGGGAATGTAAATCAGTGCAACCATATGGAAAACAGTATGGAGTTTCTTCCAAAAGTTAAAAATGGAACTACCATGTGACCGAGCAATTCCACTTCTGGGTATCTGTCCACAGGAAATGAAGACACTAACTTGAAAAGATACACGCACTTTCATGTTCAATGCAGCATTATTGACAATAACCAAGGTATGGAAACATCTTAAGTGTCAGTGGATGGTCATAGAAACAGATACAGATCGGTGGTTGCCAGAGGCGGGGTAGGGGGTGGGAAAAAGAGGTGAAAGGGGTCAAAAGGTACAAACTTCCAGTTCTAAAATAAAGAAGTCATAGGGATGTAATATACAGCATGGCAACTATAGTTAATAATATTCTATTGCATGAGATGCCTGGGTGGCTCAGTCAATTAAGCGTCTGCCTTGGGCTCAGGTCATGATCCCAGGGTCCTGGGATCGAGTCCCGCATCAGGCTCCTTGCTCAGCAGGGAGCTTGCTTCTCCTGCCTGTGTTCCTGCCCCCCCGACAAATAAATAAATAAAATCTTTAAAAAAATAAAAATAATATTCTATTACACATTTGAAAGTTGCTAAGAGGGTAAATTTTAAGTGTTCTCACCACAAATAATAAATAGTGATTATGTGAGATGATGGAAATTTTAACTAAGCCTCTGTGGTAATCATTTTGCAATATGTAAGTGTATCACATCAACTCGCTGTACACCTTAAACTAACACAATGTTATATGTCAATCATATATCAGTGAAGTTGGGAAAAATTATGCATCTTAAAAAATTCATGAGAACTTGACATTCTAAAGCATAGGATAATTAGAAATAATATTTCAGTTATTTACCAGATGATAAAATTCAGGTTTTAGGAAAATGTGTCCTATTTCTCTTATGCCTTAAGATGCTGTTATACCCCACCCCAACACACACACACACACACACACACACACACACACACACATAATGACTTGCCCCCAGAGGTTATGCTGTTCAATGTGCAAACCATAGACCTGCTCCTTGGCTCTGCACTGGGGTAAAGCCTCTGCCAAGGTGGCTTTGCCCTCCTGTTACTCTGACCACAGTGAGGCTTTCTCATCCATCCAGTAACTTTCTGTTATAATTGCATCATCCCTTCCTTTCTTTGTGTTCAAGGCTCTGGCTGCTGATCACCATCTGTAAGGAAAAAGCTTCATTTTTCCATTATTATACACACAGCCCAGTTCCTTTCTTCTTTTTTTTTTCAACATATACTCTCACTCCCCCTCACCCTTTTTCTCACTCTTATTGTCTCTTCTTTTATCACAGTTCCTTTTTGCCTGACAGTGTCTCATAAAATTCACTGGGGTTAAATCCTTTGATGATTCTTCAAGTGCTTTCTCTGCCCAAATTGTATGACATTTTTGTTTTAGATTTGTTTTACATTTTCACTGGATTCAAAATCTAGGGAATTTTTCACATTGCTTTTCTCATACTCTGTGTTTTTCCTGCCCATTTTAATTGCCTGATTATTGAACAAATCTTCTTCATTTAGGCCTTTCTAAATCCATCTGGCATGTGCCTTCGGTGGAACAAAAGTGAACATTGGAGAGATTAGATCACTAGAAACTGCTTGCTACTTATGGCAATGATGATAAAGTGGGAGACATATTTCACATTCAGATTTTATGTTTTCTTGGGTTTCCTAAATTCTATTTTTCATTTGTCCAACATAAATAAAGAGTTCTCTGATATTATCAATGTTTGCATTGATTTGGCTTGTCTGAGATGTTTGATTAGTTGGTTGGTTGCCCATCCTTTATTAGTTTTTAAAACCTGTATAATAAATCCATACAACTGAATTTATTTTTTTTTAATATGCCCTAAGACAAATTACTTAACTACCCTGAGCCTTAGTTTTCTCATTTGAAAATGGCAAATAAGATCTAGTTCACCGATATTTGGGAAGGACTAAATCAAAGGCATTGTACAAAGCACCAAGCTTACTGCTTGGAATATCTTAAGTGTTCAGTAATTGTTAGTTTCCTTCTGTCTTCTTTTTCAATAAGATTATTATTTTTTTTAATATAGAACATTTAGATTCTAAGAATGTGCCTTTATCACTATCTTCAAATTACTTTCATAGGTAGCTTTATGATTTTGTTAATAATATTTATCTTTTAAAATGACTGGCATTGAGAAAAACACAGGATTTTAAAATTAATTTTGAGTCTATCAGGTTTTTTTAACACATAGCTATCAAAGACCCAGATGCGCACCATATGAGTTGATGAAAATGTACATAGGAAGTTGTGATAAAAGCTTTTCTTTTTAGTCTATCATATCTTAAATTCAAGGTTACTCTTATACAGCTGGTATATATTAAATATAATATTTTCAGTTGTATCAAGAATGGTTGGTCTAAAAAGTATGAAAAAGTTGAAGAGAGGATTGGAAACATTTCTTCCTGGGACACAGTGAAGTTGGGATGGAATCTTTCTAGAGCATTTCTAGAGCATCTCTTCAATATGGACAAGACATCACAATTTGAGAAAAAAAAATATTTGGAGAATTACATTTTGCCCAAAATGTAGACTTTTGATCATCTACAGTCTCTTTTAAAATAAATAAATGAGTAAAAATTCATCATGTCCTGGCAACATGGCATATACTGGTAACAGTGCCATTGGAAAAAGTGCATCTCTAAAAATCCTTGAGAAGGAAGAAGTTAAAAGAGACCTCAACTGAGAAAGAAACATAAGTTAATAAGATCAAAGGAAGGTATTGTGGCAAACACTATTCTCTCCGTATCTATCAGCCATTCCCTCTAATCTCTTTTCTAACAGAACCCTAATTTGTCTCACTTGACAATGGACTCAGCCCCAAGTGATGATATGTGATTGTTTCAGGGAAGCCAATCATTAAAATTTTGCCTCTTTCCCAGCTGTTCTTGAGCTAGTGGTGACATAGTTAGAGCAATGAGACACGAGGGGAAGTCTGCTGGGGAGCTTTGGCAAAGCTTTTCTTTCTTATAAAAAGGCATGGGAGAGAACATTCTGAAACTGGCCCAACCCCTCTTTTCTTGCTTTGAACATAAGGCCCGAAGTTTTGCAGAAAATCTTGCAAGCATCAGGTCGCAAATATAAAGTGAAGAATTAACACACACAGGTTGACAGAACAAAAAATAAAAATGATCTGGGTCACTGATAACATGTTTAAGGCCCTGGACCAACCCTGAAAGTATGCATCTTCAGATTTCTTAAGGCACAATAAATGTTCTTACGGTTTAAACCACTGTTGTTCAAATATGCTACTGCTTAAAAGCAACAGAATTCCTGAAAGACACAAGAGTTCTCTTTTTGCTTTGTGGTTTGTTATTACAGTTGTTGCTGCTTGTGGTCTTTGGTTTTGTGTGTTTTTTTATACAATGTAACGTAAGCGCAACTGTTCGAAAAATGAAAAATTCAGACAGCCCTAACATCCAAAAATTGGAAGCAACCCAAATAGTCATTGACAAGTGAATAAGAAATTGTAGTACATCTGTACAGTAGAATACCACTTGGCAATAAAAATGAATGAACTATTGATACATATAATGTGGATGCACTTAAAATCATTATGCTAGTGAAAGAAGTGAGACATAAAAGACATACATATATGAGTCGATTCATGGGAAGCTCTAGAATAGGAAAAACTTACCTGTAATTTGCTTAGATATCAAGAAATAAACATAACTATGTTTAATAAGGAAGGAGAAGATTTTTTTTTTCTTAAATACCATCCAGGGACATAAATGGACTGGTGCAGTCTGTGCCAACAGCTCTCTCTCCTGGCTTTATTACAATCCATGGTCTCCTCTTGTAATCCTCGGCTCTCTATGTCAGTTGTGCATATTTTTTTAACTTTTAATTTAATTTTATTTTATTTTATTTTTATTTTTTTTAAGATTTTTTATTTATTTATTTGAGAGAGAGAGAATGAGAGAGAGAGCACATGAGAGGGGGGAGGGTCAGAGGGAGAAGCAGACTCCCTGCCGAGCAGGGAGCCCGATGCGGGACTCGATCCAGGGACTCCGGGATCATGACCTGAGCCGAAGGCAGTCGCCTAACCAACTGAGCCACCCAGGCGCCCTAACTTTTAATTTTAAAGGAATGATATGGCTACAAGAAGATTAAAAAATACAACAGAGAGGGCGCCTGGGTGGCTCAGATGGTTAAGCGTCTGCCTTCGGCTCAGGTCATGATCCCAGGGTCCTGGGATCTAGTCCCGCATCGGGCTCTCTGCTCCTTGGGAGCCTGCTTCTCCCTCTGCCTCTCTCTCTCTCTGTCTCTCATGAATAAATAAATAAAAATCTTTAATAAAAAAAATACAACAGAGAGATTCTATGGACTCTTCATCCAGTTCCCCCCATGGGTACATTGTATAGAACTATAGTTTAACATTAAAACCAGGAAACTGACACTGGTTTGTGTCACAATGTGTGTATAGAGTTCTATGACATTTTATCATGTCATGGTGGATACACATTTCAACTTTACTTTTAACAATTTACCTAGTAGGGTGATGTTCTACATTTGATATCCACATATGATATGTACATCTCATGAACTAGCAGAAC
Source organism: Neomonachus schauinslandi (assembly GCF_002201575.2). NCBI lineage: Eukaryota > Metazoa > Chordata > Mammalia > Carnivora > Phocidae > Neomonachus > Neomonachus schauinslandi. The sequence goes on from NC_058414.1 coordinate 70,640,705, forward strand.
TATTCCATCACAGTGATGATCTTTGTTTCATAGTCATAGGAACTCCCCACACCCCATGGGTCCTAACCCCTGGAATCCATTAATCTGATCCTCATCTCCACAATTTTGTTATTTTGAGAATGTTATATAAATGGAGTCATACAGCATGTGACCTTTGAAATTATTTTTTTGCACTCGGTCTAATGCCCTTGATCCAACCAAGCTGTTGTGTGTATCAGCTGTTCATTCCTTTTTATTCCATGTAATCCATGGTATGGGTGTAAAATAGTTTGTTTAACCACCCAGTGATTGATGGATATTTTGATTGTTTCAAGTTTTAGAATATTACAAATAAAAGTTCTATGAACATTCTTGTATAGGTTTTTGGTGGACCTAAATTTTCATTTCTTTGGGATAAATGCCCAGTAATGAATGCAATTGCTGGGTTGTAGTAGTGTATGTTTCATTTTCTAAGAAACTGCCACAGTCTTTTCCAGAGGGTCTGTACCATTTTACATTCCCACCAGAGATGTACAAGAGGGCCAGTTTCTCCACATCCTTGCTAGCCACTATTTGACATGGCCACTATTTTTTTTTTTATTTATCACTTCTAATAGGTGTGTAATAACTAGCAACGTTAAACATCTTTTCATGCGCTTATTTGCCATTTGTGTATCCTCTTTGATCAAATGTCTCATGTATTTTGCCAATTTTCTACTTGAACTGTTTCTTTTTTTATTCTTAAGTTTTGAGAGTCCTTTATATGTTCTGACACAAACCTTTTTTTCACACGTGTGGTTTGCCAATATTTTCCCCTAGTCCAGAGCTTATTTCTTCTTCCTTATTAAACAGGGTCTTTCACAGAGCAAAGGTTTTTTAAAGTTTTGATGAAGTCCGATTTACAAATTTATTTTTAATATAATAAGCTATCACTTTAATATATACATGTGCTTTTGTTCAAGTAATAACTCTCTTCCCTTTTCTGGGTGCTTCTCAAATGCCTACTTTGTAAATAAATGAAAAAATCTAAACCTAGCCTAACATGGACTAATCTCCTAAGTAACCAGGTTACTTATATTAAGTATTACCCAAATTAACTGTGTTATCATTTAACCATTAATAAATTAAACACCCATAAGTTTGTTATCTTTTCTGAAAATCAGAAAACTACCAAAACCAGAATCAGTAATCAAAAATTGAAAATTGATTTATTTTTACTGTAGAAAATGTCATACTACACACAAGAAAAATGAAAATTTATTAGTAATATACTTTCTTTATGTGATTTGCAAAATTGCAACATCAAATCAATTAATGAATACTTTTCTCAGTACATTTTTAAATAATGATTTTATGGTAATCTCAAATCTCTCTGAGGTGAATCATTTTTCATGGTAAAATTATTTTTTTATATCATCATTATCTAAAAAACAATGAATATGTTCAATCATGTCTCTTCTTACATGCTTTTTTCAGTTCGTATTTCAGAAATGTAGGTCTCTAGTTAGCAAAATCATCATGACACCTATTCTGTTCAATGGCTAAGACACGATTCACCTGAGACACTTTTAACTGAGCCTGTTCCACCAAATCTCCACACAAAGCATGCTTCTTACAAGCCCTTTAGAACTCATCTTATGCCTAATGGCTATGGTATGTACCTAATTGTCCTATATATTCACCTCAAGACGATCTGCTCTTGCCAGTGAGTGCCCTAGGAACAGGCACTGCTCCAAGAATAAGCAAGATAAGGAAACACCTCTGCAGCGCAGGATATTCTCAAGGAAGCCCTTCCTGAGGTATGACCAGTAAGCCTGTTCCAGTAAGTTTGCTCAGCGCTTGTTTTCTCTTCCAGCTGAGTTAGGTCTTGACATTAGAGGAGTCTTTCTGAGGCATCAAATCCTTGATAAACCTGATTATGGCAGAACCAGGGTTCTCAGAAAAATCGGTGTAAAGGATGGTTGTTAGGCAAGACAACCATAAGGTCTACCTTATCCTGTATCCAAGGCCATGAATGAGGAGGCAATGCAAAGGTAAGGTCTCGTAAGGGAAGTTTGATCCCAGACTCTCTTCTAGAGGAATCAAGAGTTAGCTCTATTATAAACCTTTAGGATAAAGTAAACCTTGAGGACGCTGACAGGTGGGTGCTCGCTTCGGTAGCACATATTCTAAAATTGGAAGCTGACAGGTGGAAGTCTAGCTTTGCCTGGGGGACAGGGGGAGCAGGAAGGGCAATCGTCCAAGAAATAAGTATGTCTAGCTACACGGCTACAAATTTCCAGAGGTGAACTGCTCAATATGCAGTCAAGAAAAGCACTGAGGACGTTTAATCTGAAATGCAAGAATTTTTGGAAAGAGCTTGGGCAGCCAGTCACCTCTGGACTCTATTTCCTGACTACTCTTTTTTTTTTTTTTTTTTTTAAGATTTTATTTATTTATTTGACAGAGGGAGAGACAGTGAGAGGGAACACAAGCAGGGGGAGTGGGAGAGGGAGAAGCAGGCTTCCCACTGAGCAGGGAGCCCGATGTGGGGCTCGATCCCAGGACCCTAGGATCACGACCTGAGCCGAAGGCAGACGCTTAACGACTGAGCCACCCAGGCGCCCCATATTTCCTGACTACTCTTAATGAAAAGACTCCAAGAAATACCACTTCATAACAAAAATCCATACCCAAATTCTTTAGGAAGAATCTTGGATTAGGTGACCTCTAAGCCCCCATATAACCCAAAGTTTATGATTCTAAGATATTAAATATTGACAGACAAATAATGTGGACTCAATAAATATTTGCTGGAATTGAACTGAGTTGAATTCAGGAAGTAAAAAGGTCTATATTTTATGATGGCAGGTTATCTAATTCCTACAGTCAAACAGCTGTATGAACTTCCTTTCCTTTGAAAGTCTTACATTTGTTCACCACATTTCCCTGCTAAAATCTGTGAGGTAGAGCTTATCTTAATACCATATTTTAGAGGTCAAATTGCCTTCAATGGTTTATTTTAGAGTGTCCTTTCTCCAGTATTATTATGTCCCAATGTAGAGTTTTCGTATCTCTTATCTAAAAATAAATTACCTGAACTCGATTGCATATAGGATCATGGACTAATGAACATGGATTTTTGCTTAACAGGTACTCAATTTTTTCAAGCAAAGATACTTTCTGATTTATGATCCTTAATGACCTAGTTATTTGAAAAAACCATGGAAGGTATCAATGAGTTTTCTTCAATTGGTTAAAATATCATACATTTCTTTCACCAGTTCAGACATCTTTGTCTTTGATCCTGATTCACAGAATTTAGTGAGGAGGTGGAAAAGAGGATTGTTATAGAAGATGAATCAACAACACGATGGACAAAGGATCATAGAAGTAATGAAAAGATTTTTTAACTTCAAAAAATAAGTCAGAAAATGTGAGAATCTTTGGATAGGGAAATGAAATCTTACTTTAGCAGAAATTTATCTGTCTAGTACATACAATATATTCTTACGAGAGGAACCATATTTATTTATGATCATGAACCCAATGATAATATTCTATATAATAGTTTCCTGAAGTAAACTCAACAATGCACTTGGTATTCACAGTTACTTAAGAATTTAACCCAAAAAACTAAGTAATTAACATACAGTATATATTCCTATGTCATGCAAATTATTTTATATACCTATTTTATTTTATCAACTTTAAATTCACAAGGCAATCTAGATATTATGAAAATTGGTTACACAAAATATATTATCAGGATCCAGAAATGGCTTTGTATGGTTTTCCATGACTTAATTTTTTTTAAGAAATCAACTGAGCATACAGTTGTTATTTTGAGTTTTTATAATATGAAGACAGAAGGCATTATTATTAACAGATTAGGCAATCCATTTGTTTTAGCATGTTTATTGTAATTCAATAAAAACATACTTATTGACTTGCTAATTTTTACTAAACTAATTTAGAACTTGCTTTGACCTCCTCTACTCAACTACTGTAACTGTGCTATAACCTAATTAGGAAAACCTCAAGAGACAATGGTTGTTTCTTATGATTAAATATAAAGTGAGAATCTAGTTTTACTTTATCAGTTCACAGTTTGTTTTTATTCATTTACCTGGAATAAGACTGAAAATACTTTAACAGTTATCCTGTTATATATAATCAAAACAGAAAAGGCCTTTTACCTATATGATTTTTTGATTGGCATATATAGGAAGATGCTACATTAAAATACATTGTGTTTCAAGTGATTTATCTAAACCTGGAATGTCTTTTCTCAGAAACAGTGTTGTAAATGGTGTTCAGAAACCCTGCTAGTTCATGAGATGTACATATCATATGTGGATATCAAATGTAGAACATCACTCTACTTGGTAAATTTTTAAAAGTAAAGTTGAAATGTAATTTCATATTTAAGTTATGCTTGAGATAAATCTAGTTTTATTAGAGGATGTTGATCGGGGGTACTAAATTTGTGGCAATTCTAAAAAGCACTCTAGGGCACTGTCTTTTCAAATATAAAATGTAAAATAGTTATTTAATAAATTATTTACTTTTTTCCAGTTATAATATGTCTTTACTGTGGAGGATTTGAAAATATGAAAGCAGAAAGGAAAAAGAAATCACCTGAAAATCCACTATATATAACCTTTCTTATCCTGTTGATATACTTATCTATTGCTGTGTAACAAATCCTCCCCCGCCAAACTTAAAGGCCTTAAGTTAACAAACATATTTTATCTCATAGTTTCTGAAGGTCAGAAATCCAGAAGTGGTTTGCCTGGGTGATTCTTGCTCAGATTCTCTCATGATGTTAGAATCAAGCTGATGGCCAGGGTGCAGTCATCATAAGAAGACTCAATTGGGAAAAAAGGATTTGCTTCCAAGTTCACTCACATGGTTGTTGGCAGGCCTCAGTTCTTCTTGGCTGTTGCCCGGAGACAGCACTTCCTTACCATGTTGGCCTCTCCACAGAGCTGCTCACAACATGGCAGCTTGCCTAAGCAAGTGATCTAAGAGACAGATCCAAAACCCTAGACAGAAGTCACACAGTCTTTTATAACCTAAGCTCAGAACTGACATACCATCACCTGTGCCATATAGATGGACCCTGGAACAATGTGGGAGGGGACTACATAAGGGTGTGACTACCAAGAGGTAGAGATGATTGTGGGCCAGTCTGGGGGGTATTGCAATGGTACATTTCTTTCTGGTCTTTTTTTTTTTTTTGATACATTTTTATACTATTGTCCCACCATATAACAAAAGCATTTTATATGTTATTAAAACACCCTTTGATATTATTTTAGTTGTTAGACTATATTATATATTGTTGACTATAATCACTTCTAAATATGCACTATTGTAAATAATTCTATGATAAACAGCTTTTGCATGAAGCTTTTCCATCTGCATTTCAGCTAATTTCTTTTGGATTGCAATCTAGCTAAGGGACTAATTTAAAAAGCTGTAACACAAGTTGCCAAATTGCTTTCCAATTGGATCATATCAATTTAACTCACAGAGGGGTTTAAGAGTATTTCACTGCTCCTTTATCTGGGGACTTCAAGGTTTTAAAAGCTAATAGGACTAGTTTTTAATTTTTTTTTCTATTTTCATGTTAGTTTCCCCATTTCTTGATTTCTTACATTACTAGCTCTGCTCCCAAGCATAGCAACCCTGATTGTGTGTGTGTGTGTGTGTGTGGTGTGTGTGTGTGTGTTTTCTGGGAAGAGTGGGAGAAAGAAAAAGAGAAAGACAGAATTAGTGAGGAACATTTTCCTGAGTTAAATGAAGAAGAGTCAGAAGAGGGAGGAAAGGAAAGAATTTAGAGAGGAGGTAATGTGTAACTGAGAAAGTATGGCCTAATACTATATTTACTGAACTGGGAGTGGTGTTAGCAAGGGAGGGATAGCAAGGAAGCAGCATGCCTTGATAGGACAGAAAAAGGCGACTGGCATGGGAAAAAGATTGGAGAATGCAATATCCTATGACTGTCCCTAGGGGACCCTATGGGGCCAGGATAACTGCTTTCCTCCTCTGAGAGTCAGAGGGGATGCTGAGAGAGGAAAACATGTGAATCTCTCCTAAAACTGGAAACATTTATGTTCTCTTACTTTTTTTTCAGTTCCTGTCTATTATGAAACTATTTTCCTGTGGTGAAATCAGGACAAATTAGAAATAATCTTTTTATAAAAGTGCATTCTGTACATAAGAGTAACATGAGATAATTCAGGGAACTGCCTCATACTTCCACGCAGTCCTTAAACCCATGATAAAACCAAATTTTTACCACAACTTCATGCTTTTACCCAAAGATTGTAAGTTTTCTGAGGCTGCTATGTGGTAAATTTAAAATTTTGGATTAAAATATGTATAAAGAGAGAGAGGTAAACCAAGAAACAGACTCTTCACTATAGAGAACAAACTGATGGTTACCAGAGGGGAGGTGGGGGGGGGGGATGGCTAAAATAGGTGATGGGGATTAAGGAGGGTACCTGTTGTGATGAGCACAGGGTGTCATATGGGAGTGTTGCATCACTATATTGTATATCTGAAACTGATATTACACTGATATTTAAATAGAAACTTAAAAAAATAAAAGATGTATTCTTAGATTTGTTTTTTAAGTTATCATCACAAACAAAAAAAATAAACAATAACTTTTTAGTGTAGCCTTAAATATTTTCCCTGGTCTTATTGTATCCTGGATATACCTCTACCTTATGCTGCATTGAAATTCATGTTTTATTGAAATAATCCACTTGTATATCTTCTAGCTCTCATAGAGTGTACGTTGTGGGCAGGGACCTAATCTTATACATCTTTAATTCTTGGAATACCTACCACAGTGCTTAGTATATAAATATTTGTTGAGCCATTAAATAATGCAGTCGGGAATTGGAATGCCAGATTGAATATACTTTTATATCTATCTGCTAAGTTCTTTCATATGAAAAAACAATGAAAATCTTCAGTTATAACTATTTTAGCCAGAAGATTGGGTACAAAGTAGACTAAAAGATCTGCTGAAGATGATACACAGCTAAAAATATATCTGACAATGTTCTGAGAGGATATATTTAACATCTAAAATACATTTGTCTGGGGCATGATGTTCATTCATTCATTCCAAGGAAGATGGTTAAATATCTCATATTTGCTAGACGTATTTGCTCTATTGGACTAAAGGACTTAAGATTCAACTCCACTGGCTACAGGGAAACTTGGCCTAATTCTAAGTGACATGTGTTTCAGATATGTTCTAGAAAGCAGTGAGGAGGATGAACTGGAACAAAGAGAAACTGCAAGTAGGGAAGGTGATCAGAAAGTTATCAAGAATGACCAAGTGAGAAGTGATGAAGACTTGAAGTAAAGCAGCACCATGGGGGTAGATGGAAGACAATGGGAGGTGAAAGAGGTAACAATGAACGAAAGCTAATGCACGGACTGTGAGAATGTGGAGGAGGTAGCACATGTGACTTGGGTCTTCTTGGCTTCAGTAACAGGTTGGGTTGAGGGACTATTAATTGTTACACAGGTGGCATGAGGAGTAGCTGGCCAAGGAGAAAAGAGGGCAAATTGATACCTTTTCACAATTCATATGGTGCTATCAATAAACAGTTGATTAAATACATCTGGCACTTAGAGAAATGTCTGTGGGGAATTTTGGAAGTTGCCATTGTGAGGATGGTGATGTAGATGATGGTAAAGGGAGGAAAAAGAAGGAGGAAAAGAAAGAGAAAGATATAGAAGGAGAGTGAGAAGAAAGAAGAGAAGCAGAAGGGAAGGGGAAGAAGGTAGGTGTTTGAACTTTTATATGATTTGTTACAATTAACCACTTCAATACATTCTTTTGGTAAACTACTATGGTTACTAGAGCCATATGGTTATTAAACCAAAATAAAAATCTACACTGCTGCAGGTTCTTGATATAGTTCATTTTTGCTCATAGCTTTAAAAAAAATCAATGTTGTATTTTGTCTCACAGCCTTGTGTTAGCCTTTATTTCTTGAGTGTAGTGAAGACAAGCTGCTACTGAGATTATGGGTTTCGCCCCCTAGGAGTCCCTGAAGATCATTAACCCTGAAAAACATCATAAACTGTGGTTTGTGTTAGCACCTCTTGCCATCAGTTTTTCTATAATGAACACTTGCAATCAACAGTGATGAACCTCTTTACACTATTGAAGAAATCTTGCAGACTTTAATTGACTTTCAAGAGAAACAAGTCATCAGACTTTTTTTTTCCCTCCCGTGTATTAGAGTGGACATGACATGACAGTTAACCATCTTTAATACTGTACTGACATCCAAAGGTATTGCCGTCACTGAGCCGTATCAGTTTCAATGGATGTGAAGAAAATGTAAGGAGATGGGGGTGTGTGACAAAAATGCTTTTTGTGGAGCTCGAGCAAGGAGGATGATTGTATGTCAAGAAATATGAAATAGTTCAATAATAATTATCAGTTTTACTAATGAGCTGTATAATCTTGCTGTCATCTCTGGATCTTTGCTTTATGATTGGTAAAATGAAGGGACTGGACAAGAGTATTTTTTTTTTAAGATTTTATTTATTTGCGAGAGAGAGAATGAGAGACAGAGAGCATGAGAGGGAGGAGGGTCAGAGGGAGAAGCAGACTCCCTGCTGAGCAGAGAGTCTGATGCGGAACTCGATCCCGGGACTCCGGGATCATGACCTGAGCCGAAGGCAGTTGCTTAACCAACTGAGCCACCCAGGCGCCCCTGGACAAGAGTATTTTGAAGTTTCCTTCAGTTCTAAAATTTCACCGTAACTCAGAGACATACAAACTCTAACACTAATTTAATAGTAGAAACATCATCAAGCAAAGGGCTCTTGCATCAAGCAACTCAATATATTTAAATCAATGTGTCAGGAAGTAAATATCAGGGATTTGACAATTTGGCTATGTACTCTTATAGAGATAGACCACTTCTCAGAAAAATCTAGGTACTATTAATTTGAGCCATATGGAATTATTATTTGCGTGGCTCCAAGCTGATCAGATATAGATAGTTTAGTATGAGTCAACTTAATATTATTATTTCCAGTGAATGCCTTACCAGCATAAGCAAGCTGTTACATTTTTAAAAAATTAGTTATTTTCTGGGGCGCCTGGGTGGCTCAGTCGGTTAAGCGACTGCCTTCGGCTCAGGTCATGATCCTGGAGTCCCGGGATCGAGTCCCACATCGGGCTCCCTGCTCAGCGAGGAGCCTGCTTCTCCCTCTGACCCTCCCCCCCCCATGCTCTCTCTCTCATTCTCTCTCTCTCAAATAAAAATAAATAAAATCTTTAAAAAAATAAATAAAATAAAAAATTAGTTATTTTCTGGAAAACAGAAATTTGGTACCCAAGTCTCCTTAAAAAAATAGGTCCAGTATATATAAATTGTACCACCACAGTGTTGTGTGAAAAAGATGGAGTCCTCATTGCTTGATGGAGGCTTTTGGGTCAGCATTAGAATTCTTTATCCAGTCGTTGTCCTTTTTCTATATTCATTTGAATAAAGCCTTCCTTGGCAAGACTTTATCCCAGCGTAACTGATCTTTGTCTTTGCAGCAGTATTAACCAGAACTGGAACCTCACATTAACTGTCTTTCTAGCAATTTTTAAAGACGCTCATAGCCAACCTCTTAGCAGAGATATGCTGTGTTTATATGTTTCAAGAGTAGCTATACTAACAAAGAATGAGGTTAAATTGGAGAGAGAATTAAAAGTCTGTTATTGGCTCCAGGACATGGGTGGCCCCTGCAGGGGAAGCTCTATCTTTTCTATCAGCAGCCTACTGGAAGCAAGGGAAGGGGAAGGGGTGATTGAAACCTGCAGTCCCACAGCTGATTTGAAAAGGCTTTATCGGGAGGCTGGCAGATGTGGGGTATTTATTTATTTTTTCTGAAGATGAGATGACTAGAGAATCCGGATAGAACTATGAATTCATGAACACGTGTTTGTTGCTTTAGCATTCAGGTAAATTTAGGGTATATGTTATAAAAATACAAATGAAAAGTATAGTCTGTGATTTTTTTTTTAAAGAAAGTTGGGAAAGCTCATTAAGATTTATTGTAGGTCCCAAATTTTGTAGTCCCGAAGCTTAACGACAGATGGTGGTGTAACTCCACCAATTTTGCAATCTCTACATTCAATTTGACTTTGTAACCTAGATTACCCTTGATTTGACTTCCGTGAAACTAGAATTTTCTCTTTCTCCTAAAATGTGCCTGGGAGGAGAGTGGTGATAGGAGAATGTCTAAAAGGAGTCTGTTTATTTGCTCATCTTCAGAAAACTGTAGAGAACAGGAAAAATAGGACTCCGAGATGTGCCCGTTCCAGAGTGTGAAAGGAAAAATATTTCACCTGGTATTTAAAGATGACTTTTGTTTCAAGCTATTTGAAGTGAGTAATACAACTTTGAAGATGGTATCTCTAAGAGGAAAAATATAATTTAATAAAATGTGCCCCTTTCTCTTTCTCCCAGCGATCTCTCCAGTCTAATTTAAGTATTAGTCGCAATTACACCAGTGAAAGGGCTCTGAAGGAAAAAAAAAAATGTAATTGTTGTTTAACTGAAAGTTTTGGGGAAAACAGACCTAAATGTCTGAATAATTATATTTTTATAACAAATAACTAAAAATTTAAGCAGTTCACTCCGAGAAGCATTGAACCAAAATTTCTTACACGTGTCACTCGCGTACGTTGCTCTCCTTCATCCCGGCCTCAGTTAGTTTCATTTGGGGAGGGTTATTTCGCGCAAGATGCGCTGGCAGAGACCATCTCAAACGAATTTATCTTTCTCCTAGACCGTAATAGGGCAGTGGCTTGGAATTTGTTGATTAGCGGTTTCATCATAAAACAACAACAACAACAAAAAAAACTTGAAATCAAATAAATTTTCGTGAGAGAACTTCGAGGTCCAGTTGGTGAAACTCCTCAATTACCTAGCAGCCCTGTTTAACTTTCCCCCGGAACCTTTCTAAATGACTTTTGCAGCCCCACGTGCTGCAAAGGAGACTCGAGCTGTGGCTGAGACCCTGAGCGGCGACTACATGGACAGAATTTGGCTTCCCCCCTTTCTCTGTTAGGCAGTGTTTCGTTGCAAGGCTGCCACGATCCAGTGGGCTGACCAGTGACTTGTGCAAAAGAAAACTATTCGTTCGCTGTTTGCCCTTTCAGCGTTTTCCTCGGCTGCGGAAACCCGGTTTTCCTATTATTACACTTCAACTTTTTTTGGAGTCTGTTAGCACAGAGCGCTAAACCCCGGCCGGCTCCAGCAGCAGCGAGGCGAACAAAGCCCGCAGTGTTCGGGGCCATGCTGGGGAGGGGTGGTGGGCGAGTTAAAGGAATTGCAAATAAATATATTTTATGACCACCCATCAACAAACTACGTGCCACCGTGGCAGCCCCTGGTAGCCGGACTGTGTCTGCACTGTGGCCAGGGGCGGGGGTTGGGAGAGAGGCGACGCGAGAGGGGCAGCGAGCGGCGAGCCCCGGGCCTGAACTTTCACCTCTCGAACCCGGGCCCAGCCCATTGGCTGCGGGCTAGGGGTCCGCCGGGGGCAGCGGCTCCTGGCAGGACCTGCTTTCTCAACTCGCTGGGCGTCTTCCCCACGGGAAGGGTTGGTGGCCCGGGGAATGGCAGTAGGCGAGGAGATAATGGGGCGAAGTTAAGCGGGGGCACTAGGGGGCTGCGGGCTCAGCCCCGCTTAGAAAGACCCCTGACAAGGGTACGCGGCCCATTTAGAAAGATGTGCTCCTCCGACTGAGATATCCTTTTGCACCTCTTGGCTCCTTGCTATTTGTACTCACGGGAGAGAGACGTCAGAGACTGCGAATTTCACCAAAACGTGTCTTTGTGTACAGAAAAGTGAAAGGCTAACTAAACCCGCTCCTGTCCAAGTCTTGAGAGCGTAACCCTCTTTCTCCTCGTTGGGAACTTGAACTTCTCTTCCAAGTGGCCCAGACTCCTCTATAATAAACCTTTCTCATTCACTTCCTTGAGACCCCTGGCGAGAGAGGAAAGTAAATGGGGTCGGTGTTTACGGGGGGAGGGGAGGGGGGCGGGGAAAATAAGGGGGAAAAGTGGGACTCTGTAGCCCTTTTGACTGTTCTGTTACCTTTTTTCGCAAACCTTGTGGAAAGGCACATCCTCGGCTCTCCAAGGATTTCGACACCGTTTGCTCTTTTCTTTTTCAAAATAGTTTCAGGTTAATTCGGAGAATCCGCCTTTTATTTAGGCTTGTCAGTGAAGCATAAACGCAAATTACTTAACATGAAATTTTCCCCACTCTTTCAGAAGGGCGAGGTAGGGCCATTTGGGTCTGGCGTTTTCTAATTTTAAAGACAGCTCTCTCCTCTTCCCGCTCCCATCTTGAAAAAATCTGGGTTATTTGTCCACTATTCAACCTGCTTTTCGAAAAAGACACAATTCATAAGCAGAGCACTTAAGGACTACCTGGAGTTTAAAAGCTCACAGAAAGCACCACAATTCAAAGCTCAACTCTCCCTCGTTCCTCGTCCTCCTGGCAGGGTCCGTCTTCCCACGACCAGCCCCATGGCTTATTGACTTAATTGGTTTCACTAGAAAAGCTGACGGTGTGTTTACAGATGTGGGTGCCAGGGCTGCTTCCTCCCCGGGAGAACTGCGGGTTCTTAAGGGAAGAGTTGGTGCCAAGTGTGTGCGTGAGCTCGCGTCTGCCCTTTAGAGAAAGGGCGCGCTGCTCTTTGAGGAAAAGAAAGACTCAAAGGCAGAAGTTAGTGCTGCTCGCCCGTCTCCCGGGTCACCACCACCCTCCCCCCGCCCCTTCTGCCACCAGAGATGTTAAAGTTGGCCGGGAAGAAGTCGGGGGCAAGGCTCTGTTCGCAACGGCCTCTTCGCTGCAGCTATTTGGAAGAAAGTTTCCGCGCCCTTCCGAACGCCACGCTCCGCGACTGATTGTCAGCTGAGCGGCGGGCTCAGGCGGCAGCTCGCCGTGAAGGCGGCGGGTGGAGGGTCGCGCAGCCAGCGGGCAACCGAGCGGCTGGCCGGAGACTGCCGGGAAGAACCGCCTGCCGGGAACGGGCGTGGGGAAGGGACTCCCGAGGAATCCCCCCGCTTGGGTCCCCGCCTCCCATCCAGGCCCGTCTGGTCCTCCCTCGGCCTTTCCCTCATCATCTCCTTGGTCCCGCGTGGGCCCGCTGGCTGTGTCACGCTCCACCGACAGGAGCTGGGACCCGGGTGCCGGAGGCTGGGCCCGCGCATTCCCCTGCGCTGGCGCCTTGGCTTTGAAGTGCGCGCGGAGCGGACTCTGGCAGTTTCTTCCTTCCTTTCATTCCGGGTACTTTTGCATCCCTTAGTCACCGATAGGGCCCGTCTCGAAAGCCTCAAACCCTAAACGTCCCAGCTCGGCGGGCCCCTTCCTTCCAAGCTCCGCCCCGGCCGGCCCGCAGCCCAGCCCCACGACGATGACCGGGCTGAGCGACCACGAGGAAGCCCAAGAACTCCTGGGCCCAAGTGAGACAGGAGCCACGACAACAATGAAGAGTGAGAAAGACACTCGGGCTCTCTCCAGCCCAGGCCGCAGAGGCGCGCACCGTGAAAAGAAAGGCCAATCAGCGTTTTAACGCACGCTTGGGTCTCCCTTTCTGACTACCATGCACTTTTAACTCCCCGCCACCGAGGGCTTTGGATCCCTTCGAGGCTTTCTGCACTTCACGTGGAATCCCCTGTTTCATTTGCCAGCAGCTCCGTCTGCTGAGAGGACGTACTTTGGGGACTGCCAAGAAGCAGCAGACACAACTCGGCTTTGCCAATACAGCATACGGTTTTGTTCTCTCCTCCCTCCCCACCCCCTTCCTCGACGCGCCGTCTGGGACGAGCGGGAGGAGGCGGAGCTGGAGGTGGGGAGAATGGTGGGGGTGGGGGAAGATCTGGCGCAGAACAAACAAGTTCTCCAGCGAGTTGTTTACATAGCAGGTGGACCTGACGTCAGCCAGGAGGCTCCACTGCAAATCCGAACAATATTCTGCTCCGCGTTTCCCCCTCCCTTAAAGAAGTTGGGGCACCGGGGGAGATAGGTGGATGGGGGCGACAGGCATTCTAACCGGCTGGTTCCAAACCACTTTTGGGAACAACAACAACAACCAACAATAACAACGCAAAGTGAAACAAAACAAACAAGTGGCCCAGCAGTACTTTAGAATCCTCCGAGGCGTCCCTTCCCCCACCCCGCCCCTCGGAGGAGAGGCGGCTCCGCGCGCAGTGTGTGTACAGTTTGCATTGCCAACAACACGCGCGCGCGGCCGGGTGCGCGCGCCCGCCAGCGCACACTCACACACATAGACACACATACAGACACACACACAGATCCGGGTGGGGGGAGAGGCAGCGCGAGACAGCGCGAGCCTCCGAGAAAGCGCGAGACACGCCGGCGCGTGCAGCTCCGCGGCGGCCGCTGCGCCCGGCTCGAGCCCCGCGCCACCCGCAGCCCGCCCGCGAGCGCCCGTCCCGGTTATTTATGCGGCGGCCGCGTCTGCTGGCTGCGGCTTCCTCCGCCCCCCCGCCCCAGGGCGCGCCCCCCACTCGCGGCAGCAGCTGCCGGGACTCGCTCGTGGGTGTGTTGTTTGGGGGCTTCTGCCTCGGCGCCGCGGGTGCCACCTCCCGGGACGCTGCCCAGGCGTCCCAGGTCGCGGTAAGTTTCTTCGTCCTCACTCTGGCGCGCTGCACCTCCGCACCCCACCCCGTCCCAGCCACCTCCACGCCGGGCCGGGCTGCGACTTTACTCTGCTGCGCGCTCCTCCGGCGGCGGCGGCAAAGTTTCGCCCCAGCCGCAGCGCTCGGTGCGGCGGGGCGGGTGTGACATGTGTCAAATTTCGGCTCAGCGTCGGGGTCGCCTTCCGGACCCAACATCACCACTTGTTGTTCTTTTTCATTTTGCATTGTGATGGGGGAAGGGAGAATCGACAGAGGGGAGATTGCAGTTGGCTCACGTATGATTTTTAGTTTTGAATATGCAAAATATTGCCTCGTCCAGAGACCGCGGCTGGAGGAGAATGTGTGTCGAAACACCAGATGTGTGTTTGTTTACTCTTTTATTTTTATTGTTTGTTGTCTCTTCCTTTTCCTCCCTTCCCCCCTTACCCCTGGGAGGAGAAACAACAGTAAAAACATCTGGCGGTTGGAAGCACACACTTTATTGATCCAACTGCTGACCTTTATTTACTCAATTGGGCAAGTGCATGCAGCTCGTCCGTCTCTAAGTTGGGCGCTTCAGCGTTCATTTAAGAAGTACTTCCCTGGGAACTAGAGGCGGAGAGGGGACACTCCTGTTTCTCGAGTGAAGAAACTCCTGGCCCCTAGTGCTGCTTCGGGATAATGGTGCATCTTGACTGCTGCCCCCGATCACGCTCTTTCCCCTGTCCACAGTTAGCAGGACCCGCTTCACGCGGGAACTCACCTAGTCTTACTTTTACTGTGCTTTAGAAAGGTCTCCTCACTCTGTGGGTGGGTTTAGGGTGAACTCGCACCTCCCGGTTCTTTAGGGAGGGAATGTGGGAGGGGCGCGGGCACCTTGCGGAGAAAGGGAGGGCTTCTCGGTTGTCTTTTACCTGTAAATCCGTGGAGGCCCCGGGCGAGCGGAGGGCAGTCGGGAGCGCGGGGTTGGTTGTGACCCCAGCAGAGCTCGGGTCCCGACGGCCCTTCGCGCTCGCCGCGGCTCACATGCGGCGGCTGCACGGCGGGACCCACTGGGTGGCCGCGCGCGCCGCCAGCGCGTCGCCCGCGTGTCTCCCGAGCGCCTCTCCCCGCCCCGCAGGCCAGGACGCGCCCAGACACCCCGACCTCTGCGCGAGCGTCGTCGTGGACCCTCGCTTGCTGAGGGCGTTTGGGCCTGTCTAGAGCAGGGAGGAAAAGTTGCCCTACTATCCTCAGCCTCTGAGATCTCGTAGGTAAGTCTCTCAGGGCACCGGGCGCGTGGGGTGACACCGATTAGGAGGAACGGGAGGGGAAAGACACGTGCGAGTCTGGGGCTTTTGAGAGCGCAACCGGTGCGAGTTTTGCATAGGGACGACTCCAGAGAGGCCAAACTGGACACTTGCTCTGGGGGCTCCTCAGACTCCGGAATCCCCAAGGATCTAGACCCATCTGTGTATTTGTTTATTCAGCTTTTCAACCAACAGATTTAAACCACTTAATGGACAGCTGCTATCTGTAATGCTTCAACCCCACCCCCACCCCCATTTTCTCTCACCACATGTTGAAATCCAGTCAGTTTCTTGATCTTGAGGATTATTCCTTGAGTACTGTTTGCTCCCAGGTGGGCAGGCGTTCCCGACCGTGGCCTGGGTGAGTGCTGAGAACGGCCCCGGAGGGAGAAAGGGTGTGAAAGACCTGTGGGAGTGTGTAAGATGTGTACATATATAGTCATCATGGATTCAGAAGTGCTTAAAGAGCTACCTCCCCAACGTGCCCAGAGTCTACTTGGAAGAATAATTAAGTAGGAGCAGGTAAGCCGAGGGGAGAAAGTGACGCCCTGGTGTCAAGTAGCTGAAGTGGACGTTTTCCAACTGGAAGTGTTTGGAGAGATTAACTTTTAGAAAACAAAAGTTTGCCTGGAAGGCACATCTTTGCACGCTCTTCTAACTCAAATAATTTGGCTAGGCAGCAGTGGAGACAGGAGGGGTGTGTTTAATAGCAAGTCCATGTTAGAGGTCAACACTGAAGCAAGGATGAGCTTTCAGATATTTTCCTCTTCAATCTTGCATTGCGGCGTACCTCGGGAAATGTTTTAAAGTTGTCAAGGGGCCTGTTTATCTTTTCTGTCACTATGAGTTCTGGATAAGTATATTCTCAGTGTAGTGGAATTTTAAAATGTAGTGTTTGTTTAGTAGTGTTAAACAATTAATTTACAATTTTGATTTATTTGTGTATGCCATTAATAAAGCAGGTATAAAGTTATATACACGATGATCATTAGGGTCATAAAATTTCATTTTGGTTTTGAAGATTTTTAAAAGTCGTTTTTTCTTTCCTTCTTTCCTTCCTCCCTCCCTCCCTCCCTCCATTCATCTATCCCTCCCTTCCTTCCTTCCTTCAATTTTTATTGCTTAACTATACCCATGTTCAATGGTTGTTCAATTCAGTACTTGCTTAAGAACCCCACTATTTCATTGTTACCCAAAACTAAGTGAAATAAATGTTTAATTGTGATTAAGTTACTAGCTTTTAAAGAGGAGACTGGAAACCTGATGATACATCCCTGTAGGTAAGGGAGAGAGGACGCTCAATTTTAAAAAGATCAGCATAAAGTTCACTATTGGAACACTTTTTACCATTCAATTTAAACAGTACAATACATGCTTTCTTTTTATACATAGATTATTAGTATGTTACTATTGCACTACAATGGGTACTAGAATAATCAAAGGAAATTATATACAAATAACAATTATGAACTATTTTTAACTGTTTATCAAAATTTCTCAACTTATATTTTGGGATTCAGAGTGATGGAAATTTTAGACTTGAATATTGTTTTCATAGAATGCATACTCTGGGTGGAAGGAGACCTTTGATTGCATTAAGACATGAATAGATTTATTAATGGTTGTGTCTAAATTAACTGTCATCAAAGTTTTATTTCTTTGCACTGATGATAGTACAGTGGTTTTGCTTTTAGAAATAAAATAAATCCTTGTAATATTATAAAAACCTAAATAGGGGGAAATTGTTGTATGTGGCACACCATAAAAATAGGAAAAAAGGTGAACTTTAAATTTACAGATAACCTGTAATGAGAAGTTCTATTCCTTTTGTACAAGCAAGAATTTAAAAACATAGACCAACTCTCTTTGCATAGCTATTGGAATTATACTTTATGAAAAGTATATTTAAATATGTGAAAATAACTTCATGGTTTGACTGAGACTCATAGGGCATATAACAGTGTAATGAACTTAGCCAGACAAATTTACCAGACATTTTTATTTCAAGAGAAAATGTGAGGGATACGGAACTCAATTACATAAAGGGCATATTATTTGTAATATTTTTAAGGATTTATAGCTGGCTCTGCCTCATCACCCCTGTCTATTTCTGTGTTGATAGTCTCATGTTAGATCAGCTATTAGTTATAATATTGATAGAAAACTGAATGGTGGAAGTGGTCACATATTTTCTGGCTCTCTAAATTAAGTCAGAAAGAAGCCATTGACTTGTAAGAAGACAATGTCACTAAGAAGTTCTCTTGACATGATTGTTGTTAGATAAAATTGCAAATCACCGTTGAATTCAGAAATAATAACAATTTCATTACAATTACTGAATACTAATTCTTGACCCACTCAAACTATTTTTTTTCTTTAACTTTGTGATAAATGATAGTACTCTTAGTGATAAATGAATGGATCCCAAATGTTCTAACCAGTGCCCAGATTCATACTGCCCTTTGAATAAAATAAATCCTGTTTCTTAAATCAGGCCCAGTGAGAGCTTAAGATTTACATAGATTTTCAAAGTAACTTTAATTATGTACCCCCTGATTCATAGAGTTCTAACAAACTTGATCAGAACCAACCCAGAACGACTGTTGCATATTTTCTTAAGGGTCTGAAAAAGTAATCCAGGTGCTTGCAACTTTCCTTAAACATATTCCTGTGTTTATGATTCATAGAGAATCTAATGCCTAAATCAAATGTTATATGCCATAGTTTACTTTAGTTCTATTCCTTCTTTAGATGATGTAAATAACCTTCTTAGATCCAACTTTGATATTTCTTCATATACTTGGCTTCCAGTCATATCACTTCTATAGTCTTTATCAAGTAAAATACTCTAGGTTCTTAGAGTTTTTTCTTTTTTTTTCTTCATGAGGCTTAAGTCTTTTTCATTACATTTTTATGGAGTTCTTCTAGAACTTTAGCTTCTTCATTTGTTTTTCAGAACCTGCAAGTGGACCCCATTAATATTTCTTTCAGCAGCCTAACTAAGCATAGTTTGGGGGGGATTGTCTAAAAATACTATTACTTTTTTTTCCCTTAAGCTCAGCATTGCTTATGTGAAAATTCATTACTATTGAATTACATAAATTCTCACATAGTAGAATATTATTTCCTGTGGAATATTCTTTCCCTGTGGGTATTCTTACCTATTAAAATAAATGGGTACTTATTTCCATTTGCTGACTTACTTTTGCCTTGTCATTGCCTCTGATGTACTTTTGTATATAGTCTTTTGCTCTGCTCAGTGTATTTATCCATACCCCACCCCCAATTTTCCAGACAAAACAAACAAAAAAGAGAGTACTTTTGGTGAAGTGTGAGGAACTGTTGTGACTAATTAAAAGGTTAACGTTAGAACATTGAGATGCTGGAGAGGTCCTTAAAGAAGATTTAGATGCATTATGTTCCAACACTATTAATATTAAGATGAAAAAGTAAACCTATATGTATGTGGTGACTTATTTTCAGTATAAACTCTTTTTCTCTATATAGATGCTTCAGTAATTTGCTGTTTTCTCAAATGTGGTATTACTAAGTATTATTCTAATTCTTAGGAGCATAATTTCAATTTTATAATTGGAGTGACTGGGAATTTGTGTTTACCTATACAGTTTGCCAAGCAGCCAAATTAAGAGTATCAGGGCTCAAAAAGGAGGTAGACTGTTATCACACCCATTTCATTTTCAAAGCTACATTATATTTTAATGTTTTACAGCTTTGGATCCTAATACTTTTTCATTTTGTAATTATGAACTTTGTTTACTCTTTCTTGTATTTCTTCACCTGTCCAACTTGCTTTCTATGAACAATTGAAATTCTGTGTTACTTCAATTTATATAATTTTATCTAAAATTTTATTTAAAACACATTTTCTCCATAAATTATTTATGCAGGCCAGGTTCAACCTTATAAATTCCTTGATATTTGAAATATGTATTCTTGGACCTATACTCTACCAATTTAATTCAATTTCCCATTCAGTTGTATCCTTCCCTCTTCCTACAATCTACCAGGGATCTCTAGGACATACCTTCTTCCCATTATATTGACAAATATGTCTTCATTCCTGTCTCTATGGCAAATTATTTTTATTAGCAAAAGCAAATAAAATTTAAATGTTGTAAAAGCACATTGCTGTGAAGCAAATGAATCCCCAGGGATTTAAAAGCTCTCAGCATTTTTAGTTTATTAATGTTCCTTAATTTCTCTTGATTTCTATCTTGGAAGGCTTAAAATATACTTTGTGGAAGACAATGTTGACTTAAAATTTATTTAAGTTTTTAGTGTTTCTTTTTAAAGATCTTTTAACATAAGCCTAAAAGATTTATACCATGAGAATGTTAGACTTTTTTTAAGGAAGTTAAGGAAATTAACTTTGAATTCCTCAAATAAGGCATGCTACTAGAAATAGTGTAAAGTTTCTGTGGTATTCATTTCTTCTCAACTTTTATAATGACATTTTCTGTGAGAGTTTTTTTGTATTATTTTAGTTTTGTATCACCTTGGTACATATACACAACTACAGCCATCATTTTGCAACTTTTTCTCAATTTAAAAAAATAACAAACTTTCTTAAAGTGTATTTTAGGGGGTAAGAAAAAAATCAGTGGTAGACATATTTCAGAGAAAGCATTTATAAAATTTCTCACTGGCAGATAGCGAGGAGAAACTTATAGTACACTAATCCAAATAGCTTAACATCTTAGCATATGTAGACTGTCATAAAATCATCTCATTTAAAAAAAAGATCCCCAACATCCTTAAGAACTATTCCTCACCATTACTTCACCCAAAGTTATGTTCCAGGATTTGGGTGATCTATATCTGTATGCCTCTAGCTAACTCTTTACTTTCTTTTTTGTCTTCGGTTTTTTTTTCCCCTTTCTCGGTCTGCCTTTAGTTTAGCTAAGTGCCCCCTCAAAAAAAAAAAAAATCTTGTTTTATACATCTAGTTGGTACCAGCGCGGCTACCCATCTGATCAGATAGACATCATCATCTCCTCCCTGAACTGTTAAATAGCAGGAGCTATTTATCTCCCTCTTCTCTCTCTAGGCACCACAGTTTGTTCCCCACACAGCATAGCGATCTTTTAAAAATATGTGATTATGTCACTCTTCTCTATAAACCTTCCAGCAGCTTCTTATGTCCCTGAGAATAAAAGACAAAGACCTTATATAAGTCCATGTTATTTGACCCCTGCTACCTATCTGACATTCTTTCCTAGCGTTTTCCTCTTGTTCGATCAACTCTCACCACACTGGCTTCCTTGGTATTTATCAAAACAGGAGAAGCTGATTCCCACCTCAGAATTTTTCTCTGTGTTCTCTGTCTGAAATGCTCTACAATCAGATATCTTCACAAATTTCATGCCTCTGCTCAAACATATCCTTATTGGAGAAGACTGTCCTGTATCAGATAACAAATCCTCATAGATCGTGCTTTGCCACCTTTCCGTACATTACTTTTCCCCACAGCACCATCGTCAGCTGACATTTTGGAAAGTTGTTTATTTATCATATGTCCTCCCAATGAGAATATACTTTCCATGGAGCCAGGGATTTTGTTCTCTTCAGTGTTCTAACCCAATGCTTAGAACAGTGCCTTGCAACAGGTAACAGCTCTAAAACTAAATGAAAGAATGAATGAGTTGTTGGAGGTCCAGGAAATTACTTCTGTCTATATCATTGCCTCACTTTCTGTGTGACTGAAATTACTTTTCACCTTACTTTCTCATCTTGCACTTATTTTATACCATATCACGTTTGGGAAAACTGTTCACTACTGTATTGACCAAGATGTGGCTCTGCTCTCTGGTGGCCCTACTTCAAGTTCAGTGTTTTGTATCTTTTTTATTCCGATCTGAGAAACAATATTACACTTAACTTTTGAAAGGTGTGAATGGATGCTTATGTTTCTGGACAAGAACAAATGCTCAGTAGTTCAGTGCTACAATATAATAATGCTTATTAGTACAGTCAAAATGACATTTAATCATATTATTTCATAATTATATCAATATGAGTAGCATAGATAGGGTCCATAGATATTTCTAAAGGCTACATTATGGATACAACATTGGCATACGAAGTATTTCTGTGGGGAAGATGGGAGGAAAGGAGTTAAGCCAAGTCTCTTCTGAAAACATTTAGATTTAGATGGCTTTCCTTCTTTGTGTTGGCACACACACCATAAATTTACAACTTCTCTTTTGTCTCATTCTTCCAGTATCTATCCTTAAATAGAGCAGATGGAGGATTTATGATTTGATGGAAGGTCCATCTCTCCAAATTTAAAATCTCACTCTTGAACTTGCTTAAATTGCTTTTGGATACCCATAACTGAGGTATGGGTAAGGGATACAACTTTCCATAAAACATCATACAAATACATATATTATTTTCTTTTTAAGTTTTTATTTAATTTACATTTCGTTAACCTACAGTGTAATATTAGTTTCAGGTGTACAATCTAGTGATTCAACACTTCCATATATCACCTGGTGCTCATGACAAGTGCACTCTTTAATCCCCATTGATTATTTTCTTATAAACCTAATGCTCTATAGATCTCCCTCTCACATATTATGTCCATATTTGAAATATGCACTAACTTGCTCAGCAATTTTATTTTAAATATCTTGAAAATAGGGAAAGGAGTCTCTAATCTTTTCTACTGATAATGAAGGAGGAGGGCTCTCTTCTTTGCCTCCCTTCTTCTCATTTTTCTTTTTCCCTTCTCCCTTCTCCAGACTGAATTATGAAATCTCTCAAAATCATTCTGATACTTTATTATACCATCAGTGAATGTGTAGCCCTTGGAAAACTGTGAAACAAGGCAAAGTGGGCTTTTATTACATAATTACCCCACTTTTTCCTTTTTAACAAATTACTAACTTACATCTTTTGCTACTCTTCTCTGGCTCCTTAGACACCCAGTGCCCTCATGTTTCATCCGGCTATTCCAGTGTATTCTCCTTCCCTTTCTGAATTGGAAATTTTGTATTAAAGCACTTCTTTAGTAATAATAATGCATATTAGAATGTGAATGAAGATGGATTCTTCTGGAAAGTACAATTATTATCACAGCTAGTAAAATAGTCAGTTGGTTTACTATGCAGTGTTCTGTGTTAAGTGCTACGAGACTTGCATTCTGGTACTTGGTCTGTCTGTAACTATTGTGTGATGTTGGGTAGGTTATTTCCTCCAACATTAAAAAGAGCCTGGATTAGTTTTTAGATTATTTCCAATTAAACTCTTTTTTGAAATACATAGAACCAAATTTGAAGCTGTGAACATGTTCTCCCTTTACAGCCATAAACACACATAAATGAAGGAATGGAAGAAAAAGATAAAAACAATTAAAACTAACAACAGTTACCACAAATAACTTTGCTTATGCAGCTCAGGGGGACTCAGTTAAAATTCAAAAGTATTATTCTTCTATTATCTTAGCCCGCTGGATATTTTCACACCACTCCTCCCCTTCTCTGTCAGGAATGGAGCCTCCCCTCGTTTAACTAGAACACTGAAACAAGCAGAGAAGGTAGAGTGGACATGGGGTTGATCATGTTTGGGTTAAGAAGAATAAATAACCACCTGGCATTCTGTCCCCTGAAGTGTGTGTCATTAACTTTCCAAAATATTAATTTCTTCACAATTTTGCTTTGGTCCTGTGCTCATTCATATATTTAGCTCGAGGCGTCACCAATCCAGAAATAAAGTGTGGAGTTGGATAAGCTGTTTGATAAACTTTGTCTTTTAAAATTAGAGCTCCCCTTTTTGATGGACTTCACACACACAGACATACATTTTTAGAACCCACATAAAATGTCGGGCTGCCACATGGTCCAGCCTATGCATTGTGCTGCTTTAAAGGAAACACAACTCCCAGCTGCAGGAATACTACATACCTTTGGTGCAGTTTGGCTTAAAGGGAGTGACACGGTTTTATACAGTGTGCCACATAGGAAGTTTTGCCCCAAATCTCTTGAGGCATCTTTCTTCTTCTCCTGGGTACTGCTAAAAAGTTTTTAGAGGCTCATCTAGATCAGTCCTTCACTGCTCTGCTGCCCCATCCACCCGTTGTGCAACACATACAGTCGTACCAAGTGTATACACCCCATGAAGTGTGCCCTCCCGTCATGCAAAGTGTGGTCTCTTTCTTTATTCCGGCTGCTTTTCTTGTGGCAATCAAGGTTTGTCTTGATGCAGACAAACAAGGAGAACAGCAACAAAGATTCCTTCTCAGAAGGTAAGGGATTATAAGTCCTGGGAGTTTCTAGCAGTGATGTAAGCTTGCAAACATGCACATTTCAATGTGTTTTACCTTGTCCTACGTTATAGAGAATGTATATTCCTGTAACTAAAAATAGAATTCACTGGACAGCCTGACTTTGTGTTGTCCCAAATAAAATAATTTTAAATCTATAATTTTGATCAATTTGTAATATTTACTTCTGGAAAAGCATGCTTTTAAGTTATTTTATCCTTCTAATTCTTTGCTCTTTTGTAATTTTCATAAATGTCCAGCTATCTCTTACCCTACATGTCTGTTGCTCATACTATTCCACAAATAGGAGAAAGGCAACGTGATCTGTTACGTCTAATTGGTACTTGATTTTACAGATTTGTTCTATATCCTTTTAATTGTATCCTGAAAATACATCATTTCCACTGGGCTGTAACAATGCCAGATTCTAAAATATGACTAAGTACATGCTTACTCATATTGCTATATTAAAGGAACGTTGTCATAAGTTTTGTTTTCATCTTGAGAGACAACTTGTTTTTCTGACTATATAAGATCGAGGTTTAAGTGCAAATGTACAATGAAAGAGAATATATGGTAACAACCTAAGAATACATAACTAAGAAAAATATTTAATGTTTATTTTCTTATTCCTAGATTATGTTTCTTATGAGAGGATATTTAAGAAAAGGAATGTGAATGAATAATTTTATTTTTACATGTTAACTATTCTTGAGACAGTAAAAATGTATTTAGTTATTTTTAAAAAATGTATCTGGCTATACATTTGACATTTCATTTTAAAATAATATGTTGGGGCACCTGCGTAGCTCAGTCGGTTGAGCGTCTAACTCTTGATTTTGGCTCAGGTCGTGATCTCAGGGTCCTGAGATTGAGCCCAGCAACAGGCTTCGTGCTCTGTGGGAAGTCTGCTTGGGATTCTCTCCCTCTCCCTCTGCTCCCCTCAGTGTTCATGTGCTCTCTCTATCTCTCAAATAATCTTTAAAAAATAATAATATATTGGCTATTATATTGTAGAAATGATTCTGGTAATTTTCTTTTATGTGTCTATTTGATGACACAAACCATATTTTAATTACTCATCATTATAAAGTTGTTTTAAGCTCTTTAATTTCATTCCTTTTTTTATTAAAGATAATTTATATATGGTAAAATTCACCCTTTTAGTGTAAAGTTCTGTAAATTCTGACAAACATATATACTTGTGTGATCACCACCATAGTTAAGATATAGAACAGTCCCATCATGCTACAAAATTTTTCCGTGTGGTTTTTAGTCAACCCTTCCTTTTATCCTCCAGGCCCTGATAACTGCTGATCTATTTTCTGTCCCTATAGTTTTGTCCTTTCAAGTCTTTTTTTGGGCAAGTTTTTACACTGTATAAATTTATGGGGCCTAGTGTGTTACTTTGATACATTCGTATATTATAACATGATTGGCATTGTAGTGAATTTATCATATTACATAATTGTAGTACTATATTGTTATCTATATTCATTATACACTAGATTTCTATGGCTTATTTACAAGCAAGTTACAAGTTGGCACCCTTAAATAAAGTCGGTCTTAATCTCTAAGCCCTGTCCCCTGGTAACCACCACTTTACTTGCTGTTTTTTATAAGTGTGACTGGTTTAGATTCCACATAGTAATATCAGAAAGTAATTGGCTTTGTCTGACTTATCTCACTTAGCATAATGTGCTCAAGGTCCATCCACGCTGTCACAAATGGCAGGATATGGGGCACCTGCGTGGCTCAGTCGGTTAGCTGTCTGCCTTTGGCTCAGGTCATGATCCCAGGGTGCTGGGATCGAGCCCCGCATCGGGCTCCCTGCTCAGCAGGGAGCCTGCTTCTCCCTCTCCCTCTGCTGGCTGCTCCCCCTGCTTGTGCTTGTTCTCTCTCTCTGTCAAATAAATAAATAAAATCTTAAAAAAAAAAGTGGCAGGATATCCTCCCTTCTTATGGCTGAATAATATTCCATTGTATACATATACCACATTCAAGTCTGTCCTATAAATAGAATCATACAACATGTAGCCTTCGGAGTCAGGCTTCTTTCACTTAGCATAATGCATCTGAGATTCATTTGTGTTGTTGTGCTGTATTTTTTTTTCCTCCACAGTAATGTATTTGCTTGTTCCTGTCGTAGTTTTCTTAGGAGTTTAGAATTCTCTCATTTTCCATTCAAATATATTTTTATATAGCCTCAAATTTTATTTTGCCTTATGAATTGGCATGGCTTATAAACAAGAGACTTTACTGGTTCATCATTTCTAAAAATCAGTTTTGGGGTCTTTACCATAGTTCTCGTCCCTCGCTCCTGCTCCCACCCCTGGTCTCTCTTGCTTTCATACTTGCTTTCCTTGTTCCCACAGATGTTTGCTGTTCATGTCTTTTCATTCCTTGTCATCTGTTTGTTTGGAGTATATAAGACCCATCTGGTAGCCAGTTCTTAAAGAAGAAAGAAGCTCATCATCAGTTGTTTAATAATGCTTTTCATTTATTCATTCACTTATTTGTTTATTCCTCAATCACTGGTCATCCACCAATTTCTGTAAGTGGCAAAAAGAAGTAAGAAGAATCAAAGAACCCTAGAAGTGAAAAGAGGCTTTGAGATCATGAAATTAATTTTCCATCCTCCCTTCCAAGCCAGATGAGAGATGGGGCTCAGGTTTCTTAACCAGGAGCCTTTGTCAAATTGTCAAATTGCTGTAGTGTATGGAAAGGGAATAATCAAAGAGGTAAATCGAAGGGTCAGGTGGGCTGCTAAGAGCAAATTGTCAGTCCGAAGGGGCTAGCTGGGCTGAAATGGAACAGAAACCAAGGAGTGAAAGAGAGCAGTGAAAACAGACAAGAAGCCTGGAGAAACTTCTGGTGGGTTGGCTTTTTTAACAGACAAGAATTGAGCAGTCAAAAGACATCTGGATGTGAAGGAGGTGATCCCCATGGCCATAATTCTGGCTAGTGGCTTTCAAAAACTTCCATAAATGAAAGATTTTTATCTTAACATCCAACATTTGAAAAAATTTAATTCTTCGGAAGTTCTTCCTTACACTGAGTTAGAATCAGCCATTATTTCTAGCTCTACCCTTTGAATTTACACGGAGTATTTCACATCGATAGCTTTGTCGATGTCTGAAAACTTTCATTTCCAATAAATCTTATCTTTCTCAAGCTAAAGAAGTCTGTTTTTCCCCATTATACTTTATATACTATATGGACTTATTTCATTCTTCACAGTTTTGATAACTCTCCTCTGGGTATGCTTCTGTTTGCCAGAGTTTCCCTTTAAAATGTACCCAGAGCTAAATACCACACTAGGAGTGCAGCCTCATGACACAGAACACGTTGAAAATTTATCTCCATTTTTTTCTCTCTGACCTAATAGCAATTCATTTTTTAGTCATGTTACGTTGTTACTAGAATTGTAATTCACTTTATATAAGTTGCCATGAATAAACAATTTGAATAGTTTATTTTAAAAATAGGATTTGTGGGACGCCTGGGTGGCTGAGTCAGTTAAGCATCTGCCTTCAGCTCAGGTCATGATCCCAGGGTCCTGGGATCCAGTCCCGCATCGGGCTCCCTGCTCAGCGGGAGCCTCCTTCTCCCTCTGCCTGCCGCTGCCCTGCTTGTGCTCTCTCCCTTGCTCTCTCTTTCTGACAAATAAATAAAATCTTTAAAAAAAAAAGGATTTGTATGTCTTTTAAATTCTTCTTTTACAAAGTTTAGTTACTCAACATGTCAAGATCTAAACAAAATCCTGATTCTGTTCTCTGTGTTAGCGACTGTGTCGTCCATAATTCGATTAATACATTTCTGTAGCTCTATTCGATTATTTATAAAAATATTGAGCAGAATAGGGTTAAGAATGGAGCCTTTACTAAAGTTAGTGAACATGGTGGGTTCTTTCGCTTGTCATTAATCCTTTGGATGTGATTGTTTACCTACCTGTATACATTGTAAAGTAATCTTAATGGGTAGCATTCATTGAGCAGGTAGTTTAAATAGGCATTTTCTAAGCAATTTGTGTGCATTGATTCATTTAATCTTCATAATACCTTTATAAGGAGGTACTGTTATTTCCCCATTTTACAAATGGCAAGCTGAGTTGTGAAGGATCTGAAATTTCACCCTACTTGCAAGCTAAAAAGTAGCCAGCACTGCTTTGTGGATGCTTGTGGAAGACCTAAGACTTTGGGGTCAGAGACAGAGGACTTTATTACCCCTGGTACAGCAAGTAGTGTGAGCTTCTTGATTCTTTTTGGTTCCTCGCACCGCCCCCCCACCCCCACCCAGTCCCACAGGAGTTCGGCAGAGTGGCTCAGATTCATGCTGCACACTCAGTGAGTTATATCACTGATGAGGAATGCCAAGTTTAGGAACGCAGATCTTTTATAACGGGCCATAGGTAAACTTTCCCTTTGTTCCATAGGGAGATACTGTTTCTGTCTTCAAAGGCTATTTGCTATACAAACATTTGTGGAAAGATAGTCTAGAACAAAAGCTGCCAGTGCCTTTGCTGACAACACATGTAGACACACAAGAGACCCATGAAATTTGCCTCTTCTCCCAGATATTAAGAAATTTCCCCCAAGTAGGGGCGCCTGGGTGGCTCAGTTGTTAAGCGTCTGCCTTCTGCTTAGGTCATGATCCCAGGGTCCTGGGATCAAGCCCCGCATCGGGCTCCCTGCTCGGCGGGAAGCCTGCTTCTCCCTCTCCCACTGCCCCTGCTTGTTTCCTCTCTTGCTTTGTCTCTCTGTCAAATAAATAAATAAAATCTAAAAAAAAAAGAAAAGAAAAAAAAAAGAAATTTCCCCAAAGTTACACAAATAATAAGTGGACATACCCCAGGTTGGCCATGAGAGACTTTTCTCTATACTTTTCTTGGTCCAGCTATTATATAGCTCCTGCATTTCTTTGATTCACTCATCTAGTAGCATGTCAGAAAAGGAAACAGGTTTGGCATGGCTTATTTTTAACAAATCCATGGCAGGTTTTTTTTTTTTTTTTTTTAATTTAAGTGCTCACAAACCATCTGTTTAGTAACCTGTTCTAGAATTTTGTTGAAGAATAATGTCAAGATCACTGATCTTCATTTTCTAGAATCCTTTTACCTTAAAAAAATAAAATAGTACTTGCCCTTCTTACGTATTATGCCTGCTCTCCTGTTGTTTGTAACTCTTATGGGTTATCAGTATCGTTCTGTTATAACATTTACTTTTAATACCCTGAGATTGTCATCCATTGGTCATGCATACCTGAAGTTATTTGAAGTGTTTCATTTTTCTCTTACTAATTCCTGAGCTTTTATTTTCTTATTAATCATATTTGATTTTCCATTTTAGTTTCAACACTTTCCTTTTTGGTGGAGAATGTAAAAACCACCTAAGATTCATTTCAGTTATCTGATAATATACCATTGTCGCCAAACAGTAGGCTCATGTCTTCTTTAATATTTTTTCCCATACCTAAGTAAGATCTTGAAGTGTTCTTAGATTTTTGTGGGGGGGAGGAGGAGGTTGCTTCGACCCATTTTAAGTATTTATTAAAGCTTTGAGTCATGTTTCTGTACTATTCCTTGTCAGGTGATTTTACTTCTGAGGTCAAATACTCCTTGTATAACTCTGATTTTTTTAAGCTGTTTTCTAATTTTTTTTTTCTTTTTAGTGGCTTCTCAGGCTGGCCATAGGGCCATAACTTCACTTTCAGTAACTCATCATTTCATAGATATTTATCCCAAGCCATTTTTTATTTTAGAGTTTCATGCCAAGCCATCATATATTAGGGGAAGGCAAATTTTTTCTATAAAGGGCTAGATAGTAAATATAGGTTTCGTGGGCCATAGGTCTCTATCACAGCTATTCAACTCTGCCATATAATTTAGAAGCAGTTATGAACGATACCTAAATGAATGAATGTGGCTGTGTGACAGTAAAGTTTGTTTATGGACACTAAAGTTTGCATTTCATGTAATTTTCATATTTCACAAAATTATTCTTCTTTTGATTTTTATTCAACTGTTTAAAACTATAAAAACCATTCTTACCTCATAGATCATCCAAAATCAGGGAGTGAGCCACTTTTAGCCCATGGATTATATTTTGCAATACACACACACACATACACACGCATATAAATAAATATTCATATAAATGTAGACATATTTTTTTTTACTTATGTTACTAAAATCCATGCCACATTTATTCACTGGCCTGGAATTATGAGCTTAAAATTGACATGGACGTCTAAGAATTCTGTGACAAATTCTTTCATGAGAGTTCTTCCCTTTTCACTGCTCTTCAGGCCAAGGTAGTAATTCTCCTCATTGCTTCTTAAGCTGTCAGAGAGAAGAAATTATTTGTACGTCAGTCATTTATTAGATGCTCAACTTTTGTCATTATGAGTATCACAGTATAAATCTGGAGACTAAAGTGCAATGATCAAGTGAGTCATGAGAGGTCTAGATAGTGAGCCAAGAATGTCTTTCACATGAGTTTTCCAGAGGTCAGGGCAAAACAAAGATGTCAGGAAGGTCCCCACACAGGTTGAAGAGTCATGAAGCATCACAACTTTAAGTATGAGACAAAGCTTTGGCACGACTCAAGAGCTTTTTATGTATGCTGGCAAGTGAGGGTATGGGTAGACCAGAGGCCCGGGGTACAGTTAGATGAGTGAAGTATCTGGCTGGAATGGGAAATTTGAAAACTGCTCTCCATCAGTCAGATGGCTATTTAACTAGATTTGCCCTTGTGCCTTTGTGTAAAGAGGATCTCCTTCTGTATTTACTTATGGTGACCCTGTAGCTAGGTTTTTCTGTTTATGTGTTCTGCTGTTTCTTTATATTTTTTAGGTTAACTAAAGCCAATCTTGCAGAGTCTGTCTTGGGGAATGTTCCTATTCTTATTTTTGATGTAAACTTTGTAGATTACATACTCTTAGCTGGAGGAGACGGGAAGATGGATGAAAAGACTAAGAATGAGGAATAGTTCTTTTCCTTGATGTTCTTTCTTCCTTGCTGTGGGCTAATCCACAGTACTCAGCTAACTAGACTCTTTTTTTTTTTCCTGTTCAGAATACACATCTCTTTTTTTGACAGGATAACATTTGTTACTTTATCGTGTGAAACAGTTGTATTTTGAACAACATCATTTCTGGTTTTTTTCCTTGGAATTTTAATCCTTTTTTGCTTCCACTATTCAATGTTTTGAATAAGCAATTTGTGATTTTTGATGCCCACCTAACTGATAATACCCATTCCTCCTAACCTTTCCCTGTGAACTCATTTGAATTTTCCTTGTTTTCTTTGACCTAAGAGTACTTATGTGAACTCTTTTCCTGTCATTTTAAGCTCAGAAAATGTATCTCTGTCATATAATATTGAATTTTCTTGTGAAATATTTTAGTTCAGAACTATATGAATTTTAAGTTTCTATTAAACATTTTTGGGTCATTGGCCTAGGTGGCTGCCATCTTATTGAGTGAGAGTCCTTTTTACAGTGTAGTATGTGCTACTTTACCAAAGTCATCATCAGAATCACTTTCAGAAGAGAGAGTTTTCGAATAAAGCAAGAAAAATACAGGCCAATCTCCTTTAGAGTTAAGGCAACAGTAAATGAAATATTTATGAGTCAGGGCTTGGCTGTATGAGAAAATACAGACAAGCCTGTGGTTTCATTACATTACTTACAGTATTTGTGTGACCTAAAAAACGGAAAGTGCAAAAAGACCTAATGCAGTCAGGTACAGGGGCCGCTGAGATATGCATCGCTAATGAACTGCTCTGGTCTTCCTCAGGGAGCCAGGTACTCTTTTTATATTTTTGAAAATGCTAATAGCAAACAAGGAAATACAACTAGAGGTAAAAAAACGAAACAAAAACAAAAAAACACACAAAAAAACTTGTTTGATGAAATAGGTGATATAAATTGAAGAAAAACTTAATTGGAAAACTATTACTATGTCTATTTGTAGCCCTTATTTCTGTAAATAAAGAGCTTTACTGTTATTTGTCATTTTTAATCAAATTTTCACAAGAACATTTAGTCATTTTAGTCGATTTAAATTTCAATATGTGGTAGTAAAAGTTAAAGTAAATTTAGAATGTTTTTTGATGTGGCACTTGAATTCTCCCTTGGAAAATACCTATGAAAATTATGACAGATCAAGCTAAATATATTATTAGTTGAAGAAATTATCTGTACTGCTAGAAGATAGAAACATTTATTCAAATAAAGAGCCCTTATATGTTTTAACATAGTTTATAAAATGTTATAGATGATGCTGTTAAGGAAACATAGTAAGTATAAATAAGTGAAAAATTCATCTGTGATAATTTTGCTGGTTATGAGAATTATTTGGCAAAAACTGTTAAAATGCTTATTTCCGGGCCTAACCTGGATTGGTCTGATTCTTTAGTAGCCCTGGAGAGGGGCCAGGAGTCTGCATTTTTACAAAATATGATTTGAATAAGGTGGAATGAAGACCACACTTTTAGAAACACTAGAGTAAAATGTTACATGGCATTTCTAAAAGCATTTTTTTAGAGAAAATAGGGAATAGAAATAAAACCCAAATTTCACTGGTCATCAGAAATAAAACTGATTTAGAATATAAAATATATAACTACTCCTATGAGAATAAATTAATAATCTCCAAAGATCTAACAAATTTTTACTTCCAGTATTTTTGTTGATCCAGTGAGCATTTTGAGTTACTATTACTAATCTAAAAAAACCCAAAAAACTACAATGTCACATATAGAAAACAAATTGTAGAAGGGAGAGAATACTATTAGCTTCCTTTAAAGTAAGAGACAAATGGTGGGGAAAGAGAGAATAAGAGAGAGAGAGAAATATAGACAGGGGTGGTTGTGTGTTGGTTTAAAGCCTGGGATATTTAAGTTTGTGAAGTTGTGAGTAAGTTGCTTTTGTGACACTTCGGTTAAAATAAAGTTTTAGGGTTTTGTCTTCATTGAGCTCAACTTATGCATTATCGCAGTGGTTGACTTAAAATTACAGAAAATAAAATGAAGATTATCAAAAGTATTTTAGTAAGTCTTTTTCAATCAAATGTATTTGATGTGTAGTCGGTTTGTTAGTTTGGCTGTTTGGAATTGGGAATAATTCTTCCCAGAGAAAGAGAATGTTCTAAATATCGATTAATTTGCAATGGGAAAATTGATAGGAAATTGTGTTCTAATACTGTATTGAATACAGAGAATTAATTCAGCTTATTTATTTTAAAAGCTTGGGGTTGGTAACCTAGTTCATGAAACTCTTCCCAGCCAGCTAACGACGGGCTGTTTTTTGTTTTGCAAATTCCCCACCTCCTAGGAGAATATCACTTGGTTTCTGAACCTAGTTCCTCCAGTTTCCCTCAGGAAGTGGGTCTTCACATACAGTTGTCAGAGAGCAAAAATTTGCAATTTGAGGTACAGCTTTGGGTTTTGGGGGTGGGCTAGACACTTGAGCGTGACATTCTCATTATATAAGACGGCTGATGAAGACGGTAGAAAAGGAAATAAAGGGGGAAGGAAAGGGAAATAGGGCTCCCTTACCTTTTGCCTAGAAGTAAGCATGCTGCCTGGGCAGCCTTGGGGTGCATATGTAGCAAGGGAAAGTGGTGTGCTCATGGACGCCATCTTCAGAATACAGCTAGCTGGACTTCATGGGCAGTACAGGGATCAAGAGCCAGAACCAGTTGGTTAATCCTCTCACTTTTAGAGCATTAAGTCTCTTAACAAGCCAGAAGAAAGCAAAACAAAAGCATGGGGAAACAAAAGTGAGTCTGCTAATCTTTTTATTGCTGAATTCAGATACCTACCCAAAGCTCTGTAATGACCTGACTATGGACACTTGAATAGCAGTACTGACATTTCCTATTTGTAAAACATTTTATAGCTAATAAGGCTCTTATATTGCCTAATTGGATTGTTAAAATAATTCTGTAAGATAATTAAGGCAGATATTATATTACAAGATCTCTGCAGATGAGAAAATACTAGCAATTCTTGTTTACCCAAGGTTATATAGCTACTAAATAGCGAAGCCCAGAGCGAGTCCTTTCCCTCTCCCTAGACTGGTGCTCTTTCCTCTGTGTATACCACACTGCTTCTCATGGATTGGGCATCCGAATCTTCAGAACGCCTGTTAGATGTTAACTGCGTGGAGGGCAAAAGCAATGTCTTCTATTCCTTTTGTAGTTCTTTGTAGCATGGGTGCACACAGCGGAGGCCCAGCAGGAATGTTTGTCAGTCGAGATGTGGGTTTGACACCATGGCAAGAGGAGGGCTTGGCATTAGACAGATGGAGAGCAAATCCTAGGCTCAGCCACATGCTGGCTGTGTGATCTTGGGCAAATTATTTGATCTCTGAACTTAAATTTCTCATCTGTAAAATATGGATGAAAATTCTGTTTAAAGGTATTATTTGTATGAGTTAAAAATAATATCTGTAAAGATCTCCACATAGTAACTGCCAGATAGTAGATGCCCTCCCTTCAGTGATGACTGTGGATCTTATAACTGCCTTTTTTCCTAGCTCCTCCCCCCACTATTTTTTTTTTCTTTTTCTGCAGGAGTATTTTGTTTGTCAGCTTTGGTTTGTCTGTTTTTCATCTTTAAAAAAAACAGTGCCAAGGTTTAAGATTGGGGCAACCCATTCTGCTATAGGAGTATCTGTCATACCGGGCCCTGTGAATTCTGAGGAATGGGAAGAAAGGAAAATACACCGTTTACCAGAAGCAAATATATCATGTTCCTCATTTTCTTGCCTCCTTTGGTCAGGCAGTTAAGTTAGAAACAGCTGATGTAGGAATATTCTTTAGAGGAAAATCTGCCTTTGTGGATGTGCTCAGAAGTCAAATAACTATCTCTGCCTGAATTAGTATATCCTTGGAAGCTTGAAACCTGAAACTTAAAAATTAATTTTGAATTTTGTTTGTGGTATTTGCAAGTGAAGTTACAATTGTTTATTCATGAAGTTC
This sequence comes from Neomonachus schauinslandi, assembly GCF_002201575.2. Classification (NCBI taxonomy): domain Eukaryota; kingdom Metazoa; phylum Chordata; class Mammalia; order Carnivora; family Phocidae; genus Neomonachus; species Neomonachus schauinslandi. The sequence goes on from NC_058414.1 coordinate 70,675,924, forward strand.
TCTGAAGCTATTAGATGTGGCAAAAGGAGATGTCCATTTTATTTTAAGATTGTCTCAGCTTTATAGTGTTTTCTTTTTTATATTTATCAAAGCCTTAGACTGTATTGATTGGCTTTAAACATGATGTTTTTAAATTAATAGATTCATCATTACAACGGAGTCTCATTTTCTGGAGAAATAGGTTTTGTAAGCAGTCTTATATAATAAATTTAAGAGCTTTCTCCTTTCTGGGTATTATTTTGACTCCCTGTTAGTATTTTTTCTTGCATTCCACTAATGGATTTGAATGAAATTATTTCCATATCATTAAATTTGGCATATTAGGTAATTTCTTTTGCAGGGTTGCAGCTCTCTGTTCAGGGGACCTCTTCCTGAGCCTTACCCCTAAGCTGGGAATTTTACTCTAAACTTGGATATGTTTTAAGTCTAGGAAGAAGCCAGTTTTCCTGGTTCTGAAATGAAGTACTTTCCTATTTTTATGATCAGGCTAGTTAATTACCAGTTTTTATTGGAATTGGAATCCTCTCCTTTACATCTAACGACCCAGACCATCGTATTCTAGGAGGGGTGCTTTCCACAGGGTACTACTGCTGTGAGCCTGTAATACACTGGCCTCCATGTTCTGTCAGCTATCATTTCACTTGTGCACATTGAGGGAATTAGCTTGAAAATATTGGACTTTATAGGTTTCAGGCACTAAGGAAGCACTAGGAAGAGTGTTTGGAAGAGACTTCATACTCCTGTGTCTTCCCTCTTCTTCAGTGGTAGGAGAATACATTGGAAAATTTAGTCAAAGAAGCACAACCCCCTTTCCCATTTGTCTGGAAATAATTATTTACTGAGGCGATATGTGCTCAGTGGAAGAAAGGTTTGGCAAGTGGTACATATTCTTTAGCTCGTTGATGTTGGGAGCATGTGTTAGTGATCCTCTAATAAAAAGCACATGCTCAAAAAGTGGTTACTGTGTGTGTGTAGTAACTATTCTTAAACAATATTGTGTCATGGGAGGGGCTACATTTCAAGTGGGAATAATGGATCAATTTAAACCAAAGAAATTTTGGAATGATATTTTTAATACCTAGTCCAGCCCTAGAAATGTCTATTCATAAAATATGGAAGGTTGGGAGTCCATTATACTTACTTAGAGATCATCATCAGTCAAATTCTGAAGTAAATAGATGATGAAATTAGTGTTAAGTAATTTAAATGTCAATTTAGCAAATAGAGAAAGATAAAAATAAAACTACTTAGACACAGTCACATCACCTGATAAAAATGTCAATATATTTTGCTACTTCTTTGAAGTTTTTTCCATATACTTGCCACATTTATTATTTACTTGATCAAAAAAAAAAAAGTATGAACCAGGTTGAATGTTCAATAAAAGTTTAGCATTATAATATTTATTTTGGGGACCTAGTCTCTTTTTTTGTTACTCAGGGTTGGTCTCTTTAGACTTGATTAACCTGACTTCATAAAGTTTTACTTAACTACAATTTAGACATGAAATTTTATTTCAGGACCAAGACCAGTGTCTGGCACAAAGTGTGGTGAAGCTCTGCATGCAGGTAAACTTGTCCATTCTCCACTTAGAGTCTGCTCTCCTCTAAAAGCAGCCATTTATGATTTTAGTGCTTCAGTTTTTTGCTTTTGTTAATACTTTTATTGGCAAGATGTTATGATTTCTTTCAAGTTTTAAGAACTAGTTTTTGTATTCAGCCCTACATTCTTCTTCCTGCCATTAGACCTGATTGTTCGTCTAGTTTATATCTTAGAATTAAGGGGTATAGGATTGTATCAAAATGCAGATTATTCAAGTGTATTTTGAAACATAAGAATTAGAATGTATGGTTAAGGTAGTCTCTATACGCAGAATTTCATTAATACTATTAATTTAGCAATATTAAACAATCATAATATTCTTTAGTTTCCTAGTTTTGCATCATAAATTTATCTACTGAGGTTATATGTTAAAATTATTTTGTTGAAAAGTTACAGTTTATCAGACCAATGTTATCTAGAAATTAACTTCTATATATCTAAATACCTAAGTTAGTTTAAATTTGTTTCACTTAATTACTACATTTAATCCTGTTAAAACTAGGTTACAGAGGCACCTGGGTGGCTCAGTCGGTTAAGCGTCTGCCTTCGGCTCAGGTCATGATCCCAGAATCCTGGGATCGAGCCCCGTGTCAGGCTCCCTGCTTGGCGGGGAGCCTGCTTCTCCCTCTCTCTCTGCCTGCCGCTCTGCCTACTTGTGTTCTCTCTGTCTGTCAAATAAATAAATAAAATCTTTAAAAAAAAAAAAAAAACTAGGTTACATACAGTGATGAACTGTATCTAGTAATATTTGCCCTGTTTGTTGGGAAAACAAATAGGCCTGCACATTTAACCTATGAAGGACTCACAAGATTATAATTTAATAAAACAATAAACAAGAGAATACCAAAACTTTAGAGATTTTACTTGACTTTTTTTTTTTTGAGGGAATAAGCACTTTGTATTCATCCTATGTGAAAACTAACCAGTGGTTTAAATACCACAGAGGTGCCAAATCTTTTGTTGTCCTTCAATTTTGTTTGCTCAATAAAATCAGGACATTACAAAGAACATGGTGAATGCTTTGCTGTGTGATGTTATTTATTGACTTTATTAATCTATTTTAAAATAAGTCCAGTATTTCTTAGTATAGTTTAAATTATATATATGTCATTGATAAAAGTGGAGAGAATTTCTTTTTTAATCAGTTATATTTTTTACTACAGTATCATATATTATGTGCATAGATATCTTTAATGTCATGCATTGTATCTCATCATCATAATTTGTAATACTATAAATCAAAATAACAATATAAGTTTTGTGGAGCATGATTGCAATCATAAAATGAGAATGCATTGTTTTGAAATACAAAAGAGTAAGTTTTGAAAGTTTGTCTTTCTACAAAATTGAGACTGAACAGACTTTACATTGATTTTTATGAAAGAGCAAGTAGATGAGTCATCTAAATTTTGTAACTTTAGGAAATCAAGAGCTATGTTAGTCACTATAGAATTTGAAAATGCTGTATGCTTTAAATGTTAACCTTTAATCATAAATGTAAGTCAACACATTTATTCACATGTTAGCTCTTCTCTTACAATTTATTTTTACTAAAAATGATTAAAAGAAAAATTCTCCAAAATACTGGTTTTTAAACAAGGTATATATAATTTATTTGTTAACTGTTAAATATCAGTCAGAATAGTTATAGTCTTAATTTCATCTGAATGGAAATCTCATATTTTAAGATGAGATCTCTTTTATTTCCATGAGAGTTTTAAGAATTTAGGATTTGAGCATTTGCTGTGACATATGGTGCATTTTCTGTCCTATTTTGTATACCAGCCCATTAAGAAGAGAAAGTGAAGTAAGTAATCTAAAAATAACTCTGCTGTTGGCCTAATTTAACAAAAAAAAAAAAAAAAAAAAAGTCTTCTGTGCATAAGTAAAGTTCCATTTTGTCTCCCCTGGTGGAAAATCTGTGAAGCATTTTGCCACCTATTCACAGAAAAACATCTTGTTTGGCATCATAATTGCAGCCAGAAGGGCTGTTTTGACTTTTTTTTTTTTTATAGTTGTGTGTGCTATCCCTAGTCATAATGCAAATCTTGTCAGTCCAAAGAGACCCACCTTACCTGTTCAGCCACCCCTAAAGTCACGTGTGCATACACCTTTTTCCAAAACACATTGGCTTTCACAAAACCTTACAGTCTTGAATTGAACTTGAATTAGTGTGTTTAAAATGTCAATGGGATAAAAAGTACACATCAAAACTCATCACAAGAGGTATAGTCCTGTCTTTAAAAGGTTTTTTTTTTTTCCTTTTCAACTCATCTTTAAATTACCTTATCATAGGACATCTTAAAAATAGTAACAACTTGTAAGATGAAACAAGTTAAATGAATTTCTTTAATCTTTACCCTTTCTTTGGTGATTTTTGCTGTTTTGTTTATATTATTTATTGTTCCTTAGATTAACACTTTTATACATCTCAGCATCTTTTTATCTTGCTCTTTGAAGTACTTTGTGTAGATAATCAGGAGATAATGGTTCTTTTTCTAACTTTAACATTCTACACATTTTGGATCCTTGTATGATAATACATTCAATACTGATTACAGGTACAAAGTCCCTCTACCTCAATAACTTGATTATGGGACATCCACAGTGGAATGATGCATTTCCTCATGGTGGGGGAACTAATTGGCACGAATGTTTTTAAAGGCTTTTGCACTTAAAAATTTAAAGGAATTTTTATTTCTTACATGAGAGCTTTAAGAATTTAGGAGTGAGCATTTGCTGTGGCATATGGTGCATTTTAAATTTTAAAATACTTTTGAATCCTACATAAGCATTCATTCACTGATATGTTGGACTAGTATGAGCTTAGAACACCCATAAAGGATATTTTAGCTCTTAAAAAGATAAGATATGGAGCAGATAGGAAGGAAACTTTATTAAAGAATAACATGCTTCAAGTATTAGAAGGATTGGAAGAAGAAGTAATGGCCCCATTAGGGAGCTGCTATAGTAGATTGTTACATTGATGGCCTGCAATGAATCACCCCTTCCAGTATCACACCCTTCCATAGAAACTCTGGTTTGTGTGTGTGTGTGTGACTTTGGCCAGTGGGACGTAAGCAAATGTGATGCAAGTAGAGAGTTGATAACTGCTTGCACATTGGAGCTTGCCTTCTCGGAATGCTCCTGTCACCATGCGAAGAAGCCTGGTCTAGCCTCTGTGAAGATCAAAGACCACATGGGGAGGTCTGGCCTGTTCAAGGCCCAGCAGGCTCGAGTGAGTTCTGGCCCCCAACTGACCCCCCAGGTGAATGCGGCTGCGCGAGTGAGCCCACACCAGATCAGTAGAGGAACCACACAGCTAACTCAGTAGAATTATGATAAATAATTAATTGTTGTTTTAAGCCACTAAGTTGGGGGTTGTTTGTTATGAAGCAGTTTTAAAAGGTTATAGGAGCTTATCCAGATACCTGATACAGTATAGAAAGTCAAAACAATGAAAGATGACTACCCAAACTAAAGACAGGGAGACCTGTATAGTTAAGCTCCTATTTTGCCTCTGAGATTCCGGGTAGTTAAAGTGGAATGTAGTTAGTTATAGAATATCCGTTTTGAAAAAGAACGAAGAATAACATTCTTTAGGAAAGGGAATGTGGACCAAAGTCTAAGAGATTTCTCATGTCAGGCCTTACATGGGAGTAATGAGTAGTAGAGAGGGCCATACCCTCGCCAGCATTCCAGCAACAGATTTCCTGAAGGATCTCTTGTGTCTGTCTCTGTAAAGCCCAAAGATACATTATCCAAGCAAAACTCTGAGCTTGATTATGAGAGGGACTAAGATACATAGTACTCTTCCTATTTCACGGTTACAGTTACCTGTTAGACTTTATTTCCATTTCAGTTAAATCCTTTGAAACAACTACAAATTTATGTTTTTAATCCCTAACTTCCCCCTTGCGCTATAGGTGAATGCTTACAATAGTGTACTGTGCATCTCTTCCTAAATATTCTTTCTTCTTTTATTTTCCTGGCTGGAATGTAAGATAATGCTTTATTTCTAGGTTAACTGTATTATTTCTAGCTCCACAATGCCTTATAGTTATTGATGTTCAGCTCCCTGAATGAACCCAGTAGTGATGGTTGGTGGACTTGAGTCTGTTTGCTTGAAAATACTGAAGTTATGGAATTCTAAAATTTTGACTTGTATTAGAGAATAAGATATTGGAAACAGTAACCAAATAGAAAGACTGAAATCATGGAAGAAGAACTGAAGTAAAGAAAAGTGAATTGAGTCCTCTACTTTAAATAATTCAAAATGTATAACTCTTGTATGAAACAGAAGATAATACAACTTATACAGTTGTTTTGTTTTGTTTTAAATCATTGAATACCAAATGACAGTTTACTTTTTAAATATTACCTGAGTCAGTCTACTTTTCCCTATCTCCAATACCACAATGAGAGTCTAAGACACTTTCAGCTCTTGCTTGTCCTAATGCAATAGTCTCCTAAAGTATGTATTAAGTGTACATATTTCTGGTATGTGGCTTCTCCTACTTTATCTTTTCTCCCCCTGCCATATCAGTGCTTATCAGAGTGCAGGCACATGGTAGTTGCTTAATACATATTTGTCAAATGAATGAATGAGTTCTTCATGGACACTTTTGTACTTCGCTAGCAGGTTCTCTAGCAGAGTGGCCAGAATGATGTTTATAAAACATGTTTATTTTCATATCATTCTCAGAGATCTCGGAGTCTGAGCGAACATTCACCAGTGGTTGTTGTGGCATTCTGTTTCCCACACATCCCTCTGGTTCTAATAGCTCCTCATTTCTCTTAGGGGAATGACTCAGACTCTATTGGTCACATATTTTGGAGTTATGAATTTTAAAATACACACAGTGGATAGTTTCAGAAGTTAACAAATGGCACCATTGGAGCAAATTCAGATGCCATTTGCAGAGTGAGGCTTACAGCCTCAGGGGAGAGAATTGGTCCGTGGGTTAGCTTTGTCCCCTGGATGCCTAAGTTTCTCTGGAGAGGCATCCAGGACTGGACCAAAGAATGTCAAAGAGTGTCAAAAAAAGTACTTGTAAGGAGGAAAACTGCCATCCGTTTTGGCTTATGATGGCTTTCTTTACTTTTAGTCCTTTTCTGGACTTGTTTTTTGCTGGCCATCATAAAGACAAGTTACAAAAAATAATAAAAGTGACCAAAGGAAAAGAAGGTAAGGAAGATTAGAATATTATTAAAATTAGAATTTGAACTAAAAATTTAAAAACATTTAAGACATTCAAAATTATAGCTATAAAGACATTTAAAATGATAGCTATCAACGAGAATAGTAGGGAAAAAAAGATGAGTACTCCAGTTCCAGAAGATAAGGGTAAGAGTTAAAAGTTCCAAGAATAAGTGTGTGACACTTAAACAATTGAAGCTAAAAAATGAGATAAGGGAATATAGTATAAAATAAGCAAAAATAATAGTAAAGTATATGAGATTAAAATTTTAAAATGCATAAGGTAATTATGATTAAGTATTAATTTGGAAGAAGAGTGATTGGAGGTGATATGAGCAAGTTTGGAGAGGCATTGTCTTCACAGAGTCCTCTTCTCCTAAAGCTTTGGGCCTTCTGCCTCCGATTCCCCGAGGGCTCTCACCCTTCCATACTCCACATTCTCTGAGTGTCAAGTCCCAGTCTAAGATGATCCTTTGGGGAATACCTGTAGAAGTTGGGACACCCTCCCCCCCATATATATATATATATATATTTACATTACATGCACTTAGAGTAGATCACAGCAGATACAGCAAGAACCTGCATCCAAATAATGCTTCCCTAAACCTGGCAGGTGAAAATAATTTTATAGTCCCAAGGAAAAATTTTAACTTTGGTTTAACAAGTGTGGATTCTACTTTGGGGCAGATCCCCTCTAGTACCTTATTTATTATCATAGAATTATAATAATGAAAGCTTTATGAATGTTGACAATATACAGTATATGCATTACTTTATTTGATCTTTATAGCTACCCATGGGATTTTCATTATTCCTGTTGATAGGGATCTTAAGCATATTTTAGAGTTGGGGAATCTGAGGCCTTGATAATTTAAGATATTTTAACTGGTATTTATTAGTCAAGCTGAGATTAAACCTGGATCTTCTGATTCCCAGGATAGTTCTCTTCCTACCATAGCCTGTTGCCATATTTACACTGACTATTTCTTGACGTCACAGTGGTTGAATTTTGTAACATTTATGAATGAGAATGGCAAAAAAGAATGTGAAGTCTTAATAGATACTGTGCTCTCATTCCAGATTATGAATGAATTAATAGAGAATTTATGCCACTCATACTGTCCTTATGCATAATTTCTTATTCTCTTTGAAATTTGTCATCATTAAAGCATGATTTTCAAAATGGGAAAAATTAATGGTTTTCAAAATGACTGAAGATAGAAAAAGTATGTGATAAAGCTAAGAATAGACAGGTATAGTAAATGACTGGTTATATATCAACCTAGAATTCTTTTGACTACTCCTTTCTTTACGCAGTCAGAATCAGGCTTTGAAAAGATCTTGACAGACACAGAAGTTAACATATTATTTCACTACACCGTCAGTACAGTTATTGAGGTTTGCACAGGGTGGTCGAGGAAGACAGAGAAGGGACAGCTGTCTCAACGGGCGAGTAGGGAGAGGAGAGGTTTTCAAGAGAACTCGGGATTGTTATAGGCAGTTTGGCTCATGTACTAAGGTTAGAGATGAAGGTGGTTCTGCCCTTTAGAGCAGCGATTCTCAGTGTGGTTGGACAGGGAGAGTCTGTTTTAGAATTAAAGTAATCCTTGAATACAAGTTCAATTTTTCATTCTCACAAGTGAAAAAAATATGCATGGGTTTTTACTTCTGTGAATAATTAAGGACTACTTACAATACCCTAAGTTAGTCATTAAGGTTTACTAAAACATAGCATTCATTAACAAAGTCCAGCTCATTATGGGAATCTATGAAGGATTCTAATATTTTATCAGAAGTTAAAGTGTTACAGAATACTAAGTTGTAGCTCCAACTGCTCATACTCTAAAAACAGGTGTCTGGAATTACCAACATTTTCTCACAGAATGTTTTGTTATCAGCATATAGGCTAGGATGCCTTAAATTGGTCATGGTTTTTAAATGCTGGTATTTTACTTAATGAATTATAAAGGATTAATTTAGATTCGTCATTATAATTTTTTTTCAGGATTGTATCCTTTGCTTAACATGTTTTGTAATTCATATTTGTATCAGTAGTATTTTTGGCTCTTGCATGTAAGAGTGACGACTCAGTCATGCATCATTTTCATCAGAGCTTCTTAAATATTGGCATGAATAAGAATCACCCGGAGAGCTTGTTCTAAAACAGTTTCCTGGGCCCACCCCCAGAAATTCTAATTCAGTAGGTTGGTGCAGGGCCTGATAATTAAATTTCTAACAAGCTCCCAGGTGATGCTGATGCTGCTGATCTTCCAACCACACTTTGAAAAGAAAGGATCTGAATGGATTCTTGCTAAAGCTGATGTGTGGGAAATCCATGCAAATATTCCTGTATAGTGGCATCTCCTATCATTTAGTCTTTTTAGACTGGAAGGTAAGCAAACATAAGATGGGATGAGTAGGTCGGTGGGTAGCAGAGGCTCAGAGCATTTTTGACTAACCTCAGTAATTCATTTAAAAAAATAGATTGGGAGCCTCCGATTTTGAGCTAGTTCAGGTTGATCAGTATGACTCAAACATCACATGCTAGAAGAACAGAGGGGATAAATGTGGTCAGAGAAATTTACCTGATTATCTGGGTTTTGTATACTATGCTCAATAATTTGCATTTATCCTGAGGATGGTAGTAAACCATTGAAGCATTTAGAACTAGGGGATGGTGGGGTGCCTGGGTGGCTCAGCTGGTTAAGTATTGGACTCTTGGTTTCAGCTCAGGTCATGATCTCAGGGTCCTAGGATCAAGCCCTGTGGTGGGCTCCATGCTCAGCGGGGAGTCTGCTCCAGGATTCTCTCCCTCTCCCTCTGCCCCTCCCCCCCATGTGATCTCTCTCTCTCTCTTTCTCTCTCTCAAAAAAATAATCTTTAGGAAAAAAAAAAGAACTAGGGGATGGCATGATCAAAGTTATGAAAAGAATTTGTTGAGAAGAGAAGCAGAGACAATAGTTTTGAAGGTGTGACATTAATGTAGGTGGAAAAAAAAAGGACCTGAACTGAGTAAGTAGTGGTGACAATGATTAACAGAGTTGAGAGATACTAAGGAGGTGAAAATAATGATTATCATAGCAGCTAACATTTATTATGCACTCACTGTAGGCTGATTACTCTTCTAAGCACTTTACATATAGGAATTAATTTAGTGCTCACAGCAGCCTTATGAGGAAAATACAGACATACTTTGTTATTTTACACTTTGCATACACTGCTTTTTTTTTTTAAACAAATAGAAGGCTTGTGACAGTCCTATGTCAAGCAAGTCTTTAGGTGCCATTTTTTCCAATAGCATTTGCTCACTTAGTGACTCTGTGTCACATTTTGGCAATTCTTGCAATATTTCAAACTTTTTCATTATTATTTGTTATGATGATCTGGTCTATGATCAGTGATCTTTAATTTTACTGTTGTAATTATTTTAAGGGTGCCACAAACGATACCAGAAGATCAAACCAGCCATGACATTCCCTTAAGCCAAAGCCTAAGCCAGAGCAGGTCCCTAACTCTTTAATTCTATGAAGGCTGACAGAGGTGAGGAAGGTGCAAAAGAAAAGTTGGAAGCTAGCAGATTTTGGTTCATGAGGTTTAAGGAAAGAAGCCATCTTCATAACATTAAAGGGCAAGGTGAAGCAGCAAGTGCTGATGTAGAAGCTGCAACAAGTTCTCAAGAAGATAATTAATGAGGGTGGCTACCCTAAAAAATAGAGTTTCAGTGTAGCCAGAATAGCCTTATAGTGGAAGAAGATGCCAGCTAGGACTTTCATAGCTAGAGAGGAGAAGTCAGTTTCTGGCTTCACAGTTTCAAAAGACAGGCTGACTCTTTTGTTAGGGGCTAATGCAGCTGGTGACTTTGTTGAAGCCAATGCATATTCACCATTCTGAAAATCCTAGAGCCCTCAAGAATTATGCTAAATCTACTCTGCCTGTGCTCTGTAAATGGAACAACAAAGGCTAGATGACAGCACATGTGTTTACAACATGGTTTAATGAATATTTTAAGCACACTGTTGAGACCTACTCAGAAAAAAGATTCTTTTCAAAATATTTTTGCTCACTGACAATGCACCTGGTCACCCAAGAGCTCTGACGGAAATGTACTACAAGATTAATGTTTCCATGCCTACTCATACAACATCCATTGTTCTGCCCATGAATCAATGAGTAATTTCTATTTTCAAGTCTTGTTCTTTAATAAATATATTTCATAAGGCTATAGCTGCCAGATATAGTGATTTCTCTGAATGGATCTGGGCAGAATAAATTGAAAACTTTTTGGAAAGGATTCACCATTCTGGATGCTATTAAGAACATTCATGATTCATGGGAAGAGGTCAAAATATCAACTTTAAGAGGAGTTTGGAAGTTGATTCCAACCATCCTGGAAGACTTTGTGGGGTTCAAGATAGGGAATGAAGTAACTGCAGATGTGGTGGAAATAGCAAGAGAACTAGAATGAGAAGTGGAGCTAGAAGTTGTGACTGAATTGCCACAATCTCATGGTAACACTTTTATGGATAAGGAGTTGTTTCTTACTGATGAGCAAAGAAATTGGTTCTCAGAAGGGATCTGCTCTTGGGGAAGATGCTGTGAAGACTGTTGAAATGACAAGGGATTTAGAATATTACACAAACTTAGTTGATAGAGCAGTGGCAGGGTTTGAGAGAACTGACCCCAAACATCACATCCTATAGAGAAATTGTTGGTCAAAGAATCAGTCTATTTGGCAAAGTTCACTGTTGTCTTATTTTAAAAATATTGCCACAGGGGTGCCTGGGTGGCTCAGTCAGTTAAGCATCCACTCTTGACTTTGGCTCAGGTCATGATCTCAGGGTGGTGAGATCGAGCCCGGCATCGGGCTCCATGCTGGTCATGGAGCCTCCTTAGGATTCTCTCTCCCCCTCTTCCTCTGCCCCTCCCCACCCCCCTCTCTCATTCTAAAAAAACAAACAAAAAAATTGCCACAGCCACCCTAACCTTCAGCCACCATCCTGATCAGTCAGCAGCCATCAACATCTGGGCAAGACCCTCTATCAGTAGAAAGATTATAACTAGCTGAAAGCTCAGATGATGGTTATCATTTTTTAACAATAAAACATTTTTTTTAAAGATTTTATTTATTTATTTGACAGAGAGAGACACAGCAAGAGAGGGAAGACAAGCAGGGGGAGTGGGAGAGGGAGAAGCAGGCTTCCCGCGGAGCAGGGAGCCCAATGCGGGACTGGATCCCAGGACCCCGGGATCATGACCTGAGCCGAAGGCAGACACTTAACGACTGAGCCACCCAGGCGCCCCATCAATAAAACATTTTTAAGTTAAGCTATGTACATTGTTTTTTTTTTTCCCCGACCTAATACTATTGCATAGTTAGTAGACTATAGCATACTGTGAATATCACTTTTATATGCACTAGGAAAACAAACAATTTATTTGACTTATTTATTTTGATAATTCACTTTATTGCAGTGGTCTGGAATCAAACCCACAATAGGGCTGAGGTATGTCTATATTATTTTCATTTTCATTTTACAGATGAGGAAACTTACTTTTCCAAGGCCACACAGCTGGTTAGGGCAGAGCAAGAATTGAGACTCCAGCAGTTTGGCTTAGAGCCCTGTTCTTAAATTACATGGTCTATTTGTTGGAATGTGATGGTCAGTTGGGTGATAGTTAAGAGGGTGAAGGAGGAGTGTAGGGTGCTGATAGATTCGTACCCATTTCTAGTGTAGGCACTGGTATAGGAAAATTAGGTGAAGCATATTTGGAGTGAGATGAAATGGAAAAGTGAAGGGGAAAGAGGATTGATTCAATTTGGACATTTTGAGTTTGAGGAGTTTGTAGGAAATCCAAGGGAAGGTATCTAGTGGGCAGTGAATACATGGACCTTGACTGTAAAAATCTAATGTAAACTCATAAAAGCATGGTGGCTGCATTAGCGTGTGTGGAGGGTGCTGTGAAATGGATAAATCATATCTATAGGACCATATTTAGTTTTCAGCATCATATTTTAACTGAAACTTAAGTTTTTTCTGGAGATAACCATGGTATCAAAGGATTGGGAAACAATGACATAAGAAAACTGGGACAAGGAACTGCTGGGTTATTTGGCGCAGGATTCAGGTTTGAATAGTGCACAATGTTTTAAAGAACAGTTGTGTAGAATAGGAGTTTATTTTATGCAGCCTCACTAGTCAGAATAGGACCAAGTAAATACAAGTTATTCAGACGTAGATGTGCTGAGAATAAAAACGTGTCCAAAATGGGAAAGGATTGTCTTATGAGTTAGTGCCTACATAAGGAAATATTGAAATATCAACTGGAGTGCCACCCAAAAGGTGTATTGTAGAGGTAATACCTGTTCAGCATGGATTATTGAGTCCGTCAGACTTGACAGCACTGTAACAAAATGCTTTAGGTTGTTTTTAATTTTGCTTATAAATTATTAATTTTTGCTATTAGTAGGTCTTTTCTGAGTTTTTCTTCATAAAATTTGAAATTGAACTAAATCATTCTTTTTCTAGGCATCAAACACACAAGCCATTCCCATCTAACATGATAGTTGCTGGAAATTTGCAAGGATTTTCCATAAACATTAATCCACCTCTCAGGATTGCTCTAGCTGTTTTAGCAGAATACAATTGTTAGTCGCAGAAATGATTGACCATATCAGTGATTCCAAATAAAGGTGCGGAGTTTTTTAATTCCATTTAGAGAAGAATGTCAAAATAAAGTATAGTTTCTCATTACTGGATTTATAATCTTTGTATCTCCTTTTTTTTCCTTGGCCACTGGGAGTTTTGTTACCAGCAATGAAATACAACCTTCATGCTGTACTGTGTAGGATAGATACTGTAAATTTCTGGGCTTGCTTTTCCATTGATCTGGATTGCCATCTGGGAATCCTATTCAGCTGATCTTTATTTCCTGAGTCAGAAATTCTGTTTTACCCATCTTTGGGGCTTTCAGCACTATTCTCCGTGGACCAGCAGGTATTGCACATGAAAGAGAAGGTTCAAAGGCATAGAAAGAAGGTTCAGGGCTGAAATGTTTACACTGCATTTTAAAAAATTTTACAAACATTTTCTAAGCTGATGGATCAGCATGAAAGCTTAGCATTTCTAAGGCTTTTTACATGGCATAGTATAGGGAACATTTGAATACACATAATTTTTAAGGAGTAATATGGTAGTCCTCAGTTATAAATGTATTAGAGAAATGACTCACTTGTTTGTGAATTTCCCAGTAACCATAACTAACAACATTGTGATCAATGTTGTAAGTTTCTTGATTTTCGTCTTACAAGTTTATTTATGTCTTATTATCCTGCTTTGTTTTGCGTCTGGCAATTAGTGTTGAACTGAGGTACAGTTTACAATAAAGTAAGAAATTAACAACTCACTAAAATTTTTATAATAAACAGATATTTCTAAGGTTTTGCCACTTTTTATGTTGTCAGCTGCACATATTACATAGTAACCAAAATGTTGAATTTTTTTAAAAAGGTAATGGAAATACCAATATGGAAAAGCCAACTATTATACCTTTATCATTTATTTAATAAAATATATTTTGAGAGAAAGCTCTGTTATCATATATAATAGATTTATAGCATAGTGTTTTTTAATGTGTCAGTAGCTTGTTTGAACATAGTCTGGTTCTTTGTGACTGGTTACATATTACACATTTCTGCATTAAAAGTGTTGGACAGCTTTCCTACTTCTTTCAGCTTTGTGTACAAACAAAATATTCAGTATGGAATATAAAAGTTTGGTAAAGGTCTTGTGTTTATCCTTATGTACACAAATGTTTGTAGAACATTTTTAAAAGCATTGTGAGGTATTTGAATTTTCTACCATACAGAGCATTTTCTTATTCAATAGATTTTTGACATTATGTTAAGCTATAGCACAATCCAAGCTTCTGGGAAATTTACATACATTGAAAAACTTTTTAAGATGAAATTAGTCTTCTGTATTTAATTATGGGAGAATTTACAAAGTGAGCATACATGCTTAGCAGGTGATATATCAAAATATTTTTGACTTGATTTTACTTTTATGGGCTTCTCTTACATTTTTATTCAGTCTTTGTGTGTGTGTGTTTGTAAAATTTGTGTAATGTAAACATATCTTTTAACCACAAACTGGATATTTTTTAAAAATTCCCAGTTTTATTGAGAAATAATTGGTATACATTTCTCTAGAAATTGAGGGCACATAGCATGATTGTTTGATTTACATATATTATGAAATGATTACCAACATAGGTTCAGTTAACATCTATCTTCTCAGATAAATATATAATGAAAAGAAAGAAAAAATGAAAAAAGGAAAAAAATTATCCTTGTGATGAGTTAATTTTTGTAAGTGGTATAAGATAATGGGTCCAGTTTCATTTTTTATATGTGAATATTCAGTTATCCCAGCACCATTTATTGAAAATGTTTTCTGTCTTCTCTCTATTGAGTATTTTTGGCTCCCTTGTCAAATATTATTTGACTACATATGCTTGGGTTTATTTCTGGACTCTTGATTCTGTTCCACTGTTCTGTGTCTGTTTTTATGCCAGTACCATACTGTTTGGATGATTATAACTTCAGTATAGCTTGAAGTCAGCAAGTTTGATGCCTTCTGCTGTGTTCTTCTTTTTGAGGATTTCTTTGGCTATTGGAAGTCTTTTGTGGTTCCATAGAAATTTAAGGAGGGTTTTTTTTGGTTTGTTTTTGTTTTTTTAATTTCTCTAAAACACCATTGGAATTTTGGTAGGGATTACATCAGAGTAGTTATTTGGAGATAGTTTGGCCCTAGGGAGTAAGTAGATTTATGAGGAAAATACTGGGAACACAGTCTATTCTCCCTTACTCCTAACTACAAACAGTGCCATTTTCATGTTAAATGCTATCCATGCCAATTTTGAGATTTGAAAAGTGATAATTTAATAACCAGCATGTTAAAAGCAGTTGACTTTTATTCTAATCATGATTTCATTAAAATCCTTCTATAATTTAATTTTAAAATCCAAATTCTCTTTTGGGGGTGGATGCTCAGGGTTCCTGGGGTTTCTCGTAATATCTGGAGATTTATTGGTTATTTGGTTGCACTGGTCAGTTGCCTAGAATTTCTAGGCTCCCAAAGGACTCTGATTTTAATCTATATTATAACATGGCACAATTTACCATTATAGACTCTTCTCAGTAGACTTTGAGGTCTTCATGGTCAGGGATTATGTTTTATTGGTTTTTGTCCAAGGCCAAGTGGCACATAAAGAGGCAGTGAGCTAAGAGTATGTTTGTTACAGGCAGCCTTAGAATAAGATACATTCTCTTATTCCTCCTCTTCCTTCTCTTCCTCTTCTCTTTCTTCTTGTTCTCTGTCATCCTCTCCTCCTCATCCATCATCATCATGATCATCATCACCATTGTTGTCATCTTCCTTACCTTGTATATTGAGTATGTGCAGGAAGCTGTGATAATTGCTACAATTCAAGATTACCATAATCCCTACCACAACTCTATGAGGCATATATTTTATGGATGAAGAAACAAGGATATAAACATTAAAATAACTTTCCCAGTGGGGCATAACTAATAAACAGTGAAATCAGAACTCAAACCCAGGTCTAATAGCTAAATTTTGTGCTCATAACCACTACTGAATTTAATCATGGAATCACAGGTCCACCTTCAGCTAGTTTGGTGGATTTCTGTCACTGAACATGCATGACCCAGTATTTAATTTTTTTAGCCATCTCTAAAATTGCCTCATATCTATTACTAAATAAAATTTTAATAAATGAGTAGATGACTGAATGAATGGCTGTCATATTTGTATTTTATTAAATAGCCCACTGGTGTAGTCAAAGATCTTTTAACTTATTCAATATTTTAAAAAAGAAATACATAGTTTTTCCTAGTTGATATGCAGAATGAATGCAAGTTAATGACTGGACAATATTATTCTGTCTTCTTAAATAACTGCATACTTTAGGTGGAGTGTGATTCTTCTCTTTTGGACTTGGATTAAGCATGTGCATTATATTAATCTAAAATGTGAGCCCATAGTAGCAGCAGAGGAAACTGGACCAGGCCTAGAAGTTTCTAGGAGAAAGAATAATAACTGATAAAACTGTAGAGAATTCAGAGATCTTGAAAATCCCATGAGAAACTTAATCCTTCAGAAATATTCTCTGGGTTATCTGATGTTGCTGTAGACTACAAAGCCTCAGCATAGCTTGGATCCCTGTTGGCATTCAATGAATCAAGATTCCTGCCCTTCCTCCCCACAAGCCTCTTCCTCTACACAAAGCCTAACCACTTCTCAATTTTAGAGCAAGTTATCCAGTAGAGGGATTCCCTCTTTTTGTTCCACATTTATAAGATGCCATCTTTGGCACATGCCCATTAGTGTTATCCGTACTTCACAAAAGACTCATTAATATGTACTATGGTAGTTGTACATACAAAACAAAAGATACTTGGTTCTAGTGAAGAATGTTACCTTTCTTTAGTGAGATTGATATGAAGAAATAACAGTTCCTGGGGTGCCTGGGTATCTCCTTCAGTTAGTAGCTAACTCTTGATCTCAGCTCAGGTCTTGATCTCAGAGTTGTGAGTTCAAGCCCCATGTTTCTTAAAACAAACAAACAAATAGTTCATTTGAATTTCATATGAATTCCTTTAAAATCTTACTGCATGCAAGAAAAGTACTGTGCTATGTCTTTGAGAGATTTAAAGATGAAGAAGACATAGTACTGCTCTCAAGAAACAAAATATAGTGGGGGGAGATAGATGTGTAAATAGCTAAGTACAATGTAAGATCAAATGAATTAAATAGATAACTAGCAGCCTATGAGAAAGGTCTATTCTAATGAGTCTCAGAAAAAAAAATTATGAAGGAAATGACATTTGACCTGAGTTTTGAATGATGTACAGATGCCTAATAGGTTTACTTATGTAAATATTCAAACATATAATAGCATGCATTCTTGGTATGAATTTATATGGTCAGTGTAATGTATATATATGATGTGGTGTATGTGTGTGTGAATGCATAATCACAATGAGATTAGCATGTACTCTTCTAAAATAGTTAATTTCCATGAAATGTGAAAATATAGAAAGGTTTATTTATAAAACAACTCTTTCTTAATTGATGTTACTGGAATATTATTTTGATGTGTATGTTGGGTTTAGCAGCTAAAACTATTGGTAGTCATTATTAATAGTATAGTAACCTGTACAGTTCTTATAGTGACACATGGACATGTGCTAAGGTTAAATAATTGACAGATTTTTAGAATAACCTGGTTATGAAGGGACATACATAATTTTGCAGTGAAAACTCCTCTAAGTCCAGCACTTTGGCAGCTGTGTAGTGTTCAGACAATAATTGGCTTCACCTGGATTAGCCTGGATGCATAAGGAGCTGTGTGGAGATCATATATTCCTACTCATGTCATTTTGAAATGCTTAAACCAAAATAACCCTCTAAATCAAAATAACTAAATAACCTACTTACCTTTATAAGTAGGTCTTTTAGATGCTTCCAATGTCCTCTCCCCAAATCTCTTTGCTTTTTTTGTTGATGCTGTATGAAGTATGTATTGTTGCATAATAAATTACCACAAATTTAGTGGTTTAAGACAATACATTATCTCACAGTTTTGTTAGGTCAGGAATCTGGGCATGGCTTAGTTGGGTATTGTGCTTCATGGTTACTCACAGGCTGCAATCATAGTGTCAACTGGGGCTGTAGTCTCATCTGAAGGTTCAACTGAGAGAGGATCAACCCCCAATCTGAAGTGGTTGTTGGAGGATCCAATTCCTTGTGGGTTGTTGGACTGAGGGTCTCAGTTCCTTGCTGGCTGTTGACTGAGGGCTGCTCATAGTTTCTTATCATGTAGATATCTCCACATGAAAACCTTCTTTATCAAAGTCAACAAGAGAGGTTTCATAGAGGCTGCTAGCAAGATGGGAGGTATAGTCTTATGTAACATAATCATGGTAATGGCATCCTATCACTTTTGCTATGCCCACTTTGTTAAAAACAAGTCACAGGTCTTTCCCATGTGCAAGCGGAAGGGAATTTATGAGGTCACAAATACCAGGAGATGGAGATCTTTGAGGGCTGTCTGCTACAATGCCTAAAATTTCTTTTGGGTGGAATAGACCTAGCCTATAATGATAGATAAAAGATGTAGCATTCAGAAGTATGAAACTCATCAACAGTTAATTTTGTCAATGAACATTTGCAAATGACATCAGATCTATTCCTTTTTTTAATATCCAGAGACTGTAAGGAGACAAAGAACACATTAGGTTGATAAAATAGAAAGAAGTGATTGCCAAAAGGACAGATGTTTTTTGAGTTTATGAATTTTATTGGAAATACTCCTTGCTTTCTTCAGCTGCATAGAGATTAGTGGAAGTTTTGTTCAGAGCTATTTTGTCAAGTGAGTATTTGTAATTACAAATTTATTGGGATTTAAAGAGAATTTAAAATCATGGTTTCTTCTATTTTACCTTTTCTCTTTCTCCTTTCCAGAGTATTACTTATTTGATGTATCACAGTAGCTGCATATGTTTATAGTCAGTACTAGAAAATAAAAGTAAAAGAAATATAGAAATAAGATGAACATATTTCTTGTTAAATATCTGGTGAATACCAAAACAGTAATGATATAACATTTGTGGCTGGTTTTGGCAATGAGAATTGATAGGTGCATGACCTAGTTATCTGCTTATGTTGGAATATTAGGGATGGGCCACTGGGTTAATGATTAAGTTAGCTTAAATGATGATCAGAGAACTGCATGTGGTAAATTCTCTTATGAGTCTTTTTCTCCTTAATACCTTTTACATTTTAAGGATATTCTATCATTACTGTTTTACCATCAGAGGCAATAAAAGGCCTTGGTTTTAACATGCAACTAAATCTAAGGGATTTTCTCCAGTTCCTCGTCAATGCATAACATAATTATCTTTAGTTAACATAATCCTCTGTGGTTGATCATTAAGCAATATTACCCTGAAATGAAAGAAATACAGTCATGAAGAGCAGGGAATTCACCTTCAGGTCACCACCTCTAATCTGAATGTAAACTACTATTAAATAGACCCTTGTAAAGCTCATTTTTCCCCCTACAATGACTCTCCTTTTGCTTTTGAAGCAGGTTCTTAGATTTGGCCTTTCTTATATTTTCAGTGTAGATATTCTATTATTAAATTAATTAATTTTTTAAAGATTGATTTATTTATTTTAGAGAGAGAGAGAAAGTATGAGTGGGAGGGGCAGAGGGAGAGAGACTCTCAAGCACACTCCATACTGCGCACAGGACCTGACGAGGGGCTTGATCTCACAGTCCTAAGATCATGACCCGAGCTGAAACCAAGAGTCAGATGCTTAACCCACGGTGCCACCCAGGTGTCGCAATTATTAAATTTATTTTAAAAACTTTATTTTTTCTATTTAGTTCAGAAAGTTTTTTTTTCTCCTCAAATTAGTAGTCAGGGATGAAAATTATTCCAAAAATGGAATTTTTAAGAATTTCTTGGTTAAATATATTTAGTCTCCTATCTATATGTTCTTGAACATGTCCATTTTATTGTTGTTTGACACAGATTTTAAAAGCCCCAGGGGTTCAAGGACCATGACTATGTAAGTCTTTTTGTGTAGCACTTCATACAATTAGGCACTCAGTAAATGCTTTCTGATGATGAAAACCCAGTTAAAAGTTCTCTGGGGAAATCCAGAATTCTTAAACAACCAAATATAGAATCATACTATTTTAAAGACTCTAGTCGTCTGAAATGGCTTCCTTCTTCATAGCAATTTTAGACATTGTCGGTTTTCATCCTCTCTTTTCTTCTGAGGACATAGAAGACACTCTGTGCTTCTGTTGCCTGAAATACCTTGGATGTTCGGCTGCCAAAACCTTTTCCTCTTGGTTATGTTGGAGATACCACATCTTCCATTCTCGTTTGTCCTTTCCATTCAGGAAGGTGGGGAGGAAGCAGAGCACATAGTATGTTAGAATTGGGCAGTAAGAAGTTCCTTAGGAATAACACAGCTCAGCCTTACAGAAGTGACTTGTCAGAGTTTACACAGATAATTAGTGGAAAACCCCAGACAAAAATTCAAAGGTTTGAACTGCAAGTTCTATATCTTATTATTAGTGAACCAGGATAGTATTATTATTTCGTATGCGTTGCTTGCAGTCTGTTGAGACCTGGAGACACAGTTGGTATCAACTTGTTTGTGCATTTTGCCATGATCACACATGTTGATTACTGGGTATTGAAGTGATATTGCAAATACTCAGTATGTTAGCTACTGGACAACTTTGAGTCAGTGCCATGTGGCAGACCTTATTTTGACTGGTAAGGTAACTTCAGACTAAAAAAAAAAAAAAACCATGGGTTTTTAGAAAATCATAGTAAAATTGAACTTTTACTACTTGTGTGTTTTCAGATTATTTCAAGTAAGTATCCTTTAATTTGACAATGTCTAACCGCAAGTCCTGCCATCTGACTTTTTCTATGAAAGCCTGGAATCCTATGCCAGTCCCTTCTTCTTTTACTACTGATTAGCACTATAAAAGAGGCTGAACCTCGTAATTTAACACTAACAGTATTTTGCTCTGTGTTTTTCTGTAATTGCTTTCTATACTTCCACTTTTCTGTCATTAACTAGAATTTAAGTTTGGCCAAGGCAGAAACTTTCTTATTCTTCTCTTGTACTCTACCTAGTAATCATCTTACTTTCGGGCATATGTTAGGCATTTAATAAAAAACTTTAAAAATTACTTTTTAGTCTTAAATTATATTTTTTGGATGTCATTAAAATGTAGTAAAAATAAACCTAGATGCTTTACTTAGGAAAAAATTGTTCAAACTTTTAGAAAATCTCTCTCTAGAATACACCGGAAAGATTAGCTCTTAAAAATTCCATACAATTGGGCACCTGGGTGGCTCAGTTGGTTAAGCGACTGCCTTCGGCTCAGGTCATGATCCTGGAGTCCTGGGATCGAGTCCCGCATTGGGCTCCCTGCTCAGCAGGGAGTCTGCTTCTCCCTCTGACCCTCCTCCCTCTCATGCTCTCTGTCTCTCATTCTCTCTCTCTCTCAAATAAATAAATAAAATCTTAAAAAAAAATTCCATACAATTATGTATTTAATCAGATTCTGTGAACATGTTATTTTGTACACATGTCTGTAATGTGATTTTTTTCCTCAGTATTTTCATAGATTTCTTTCTTAAGAAAGCAGAACAAAGTTTAGGGGAAAACCATTCTTAGTATGTTATCACCACAAAATGAAATGAAATTCTTAGTTAAAGGTTAATAATTACATATTATTGATGTGAAAAATTAACTTAGAATATTTAAATTTCTGCCATACTGGGATTTTTATGTTAACATATTTTATGTGTTGATTTTTAGTGTGTGAAGTAGAAATTTTTATAAATCACATGCTATAGAAGTAAAAATATGAAAATATTTTAATAAATCATATACTGCAGAAAAAGAATACATCAGAGTAGGTATTTGAGAAAATTGGGAGTTTATTTTTTTTCTGGGAAAAAATTTAAACTGCCATTGAATTTCATTTTCATTTAATTTTTTAAAAGGAAATGTTGGCATTGTTATGCTAGATCATTATAAGCTTTATTTATACTACATTTTATCATAATGCACACTGAGTATAAATAAACTCTGGTATGCTAAACCTAATAGCAATTAAACTGGAAGTGTTTGTATTTCATCACTGTGAACTTCGCAGAAATGTTTCCATGACAACCTCCATGCTAGTTAAGACAACCAGAGGTGATCAACAGTTTACGTATTTTTTCTCTTGTAAGAATGGAATTTGTGTTGACAGTTTTGGCCTTTAATGGCACTTTTGTTCTGTGTGAAAGTATTTGTTTACCAGATCATATGTTGTTAACTGTCAGGCTGAGGTAGAGTGACTGCTTTTGATAAAAGGCTGCATTAGAATTTCTAGTCTGTGAGGCTCTTAGTCTCTAATTATCCCCATCAGTTTAGAAGAGTCCATTTGCTTCAGTACTGTACAAATTACACTTTATTAAGACGAAGTATTATGTAAAATTGGGGAAGATCTTGATTTTGTTTGACCATCTAAAAATGGAAATTCCTTTTAACTTCTTAATGAATTCCCCCGCCCCCAAAAAAGCTACATGTGTGTGCATGGTCACATATCCTCACTCACACAGACACACATGCACACAAACACACACACACACACACACACTTGGCAAACATCTGAGTGACCTCTTTGGAAAAGGTTATTGGGGCAGCATTAGTGATTTTCCTTAACTCACTTCCCTAAAATATTGTAACTTTATCAGTACAGTCTGCTACCAAGGATGTGCAAAATGAAAAATGTACCAAACGAGAAAACATAATTTTGTAGTTTCAAACCAGAATGGCCAAGATGATCATGGAACTGAGGACTTTCCCCTGTTTACTCTAAAATAGAGGCACGTTACAAACTTGTCTGCTTAGAGATTCTAGGAAAAGAGTATTTATGTACATGTACCTAGAGGACTGGAATTGTGAACATTCTCCAGAACTATGTGAGTTGCATCAGAGAAGAAAAGTATCACTCGTTGAGGGACATTGTACTTGTCCAATTCTGTGATCGGGTCCGTGCTCACCTGGCAGCACTGTCTAGTACCTGCAGGATAGGACTGAGTGCAAAAGCCATGTTAAATATTTTATATGATTGCTATATGGAAGAGTAAGCTCATTATTTTCACAAATAAAGCTTGACAGTTTTCTTGGCGAGTAGGACTATGTAGGTGATAGGCGTCACACATGTCTTCTCAGAAAAAAAAATTAAAAAAATAATTAAAAAGAAATTTAACAAGAATTAAAAAGAAACTTTAATTTCCATCAACTTTGTTAAGCTAATATTAAATCATACCTTGCCATGACCAAAAATTATCCTTGCTTTCTTTAAAATTACCTATTAAAATGTACTAACATTAATAAAGTTGATATTCCTGTAAAATAATATATGGTTTTATCTTATTTTAGTTTAAAAACATAACCCTAGTTTTCTTAATTTTTTTCTTTCAGTCTTTGTCTTGACATCGTCATCCACTTAGTTGCATAAGTGAAGCTTAGAAACATCCTTGAAACCTTCTTCTTTCAGTCATTCACTCACTTATTTCTTCTCATGTACTCTAGGCACTGAGGGTATAGCAGAAAACAAACACACAAAAATCCCTCCTCTTATTAGGCTATAGTCTCATGATGGGAAACCAACAATAAAATGAATTAATAAAAAATAAAGAATGTGAAATGATGGTAAATACCACGGAGAAGAAAAGAGTGTGTGTGCAGTGGTGTGTGTGTGTGTGTGTGTGCACGAGAGAGAGAGAGAGAGAGAGAGATATGGAGAGTGGGGTTTGCAATTTTAAATAGGAGCCAAGGAAGACTTTATTGAAAAGATGACATTTGTGCAAAGGTCTGAAATAGGTGAAGGCAAGAGCTGTGTTGTTATCTGAAGGGGAAGGGATCAGCAAAGGCACCTGTCTCGAAGCAGAAGTATCCTTGGCAAGTTTCAGCAATGGTGAGCAGACCAGTGCAGCTGGTGCAGAGCAAGCAAGGGCAAAGAGGAGTGGGAAAGAGAATTGAGGACTAAGGAATACAGAACATAGGACCTCGCAGACAACTCTAGGCCATTGAATAGATGAGTAACACAGTACGATTCACCTCCACATAACCACTCGGGCTGCTGTGTTGAAAAGAGCTCACAGAGATGTAGGGATGAAGGCAGGGAAGGGAGCAAGGCGGAAACCAGTTAGGAATTTATTGCAAGAATCTGAATGAGACGGGGCGCCTGGGTGGCTCAGATGGTTAAGCGTCTGCCTTCTGCTCAGGTCATGATCCCAGGATCCTGGGATCGAGTCCCACCCTCTTGGATCAGGCTCCCTGCTCAGTGCAGAGCCTGCTTCTCCCTCTCGCTCTGTCATTCCTCTGCTTGTGCTCTCTGGCTCTATCTCTCTGTCAAATAAATAAATAAAATCTTTAAAAAAAAAAAGAAGAATCTGAATGAGAGATGGTAGTGGCTTGAAGAATAATAATAGTCATGGCAGTGAGGGGAGAGATCAAATTCTGGATATATTTTGAAGGGTTGGCCAGTAAGCTTCCCTGACTGAATGTGGTGTTTGAGACAGAGAGAGGAGTTAAAGTTGTCTCAGGGTTTTTGACCTGAAAATTGACAGGATGATACTTCCTTTTTCTGCCTTGGAGAAGACCATAAAGGGAACAGGTTTTTGGGGAGGAACATCAAAAATTCAGTTTTGGCCGTGTTTGAGATCTCTGTTGGACATCTGAGGATAGATGTTAAGTAGGCAATTGACTATAAGATCCTGGAGTTTGCAGCAGATGTGAGCTATAGGTAACCATGAGTAAGTTAGCATATAGAGGTGACTTGAAACCATGAGACTGGATAAGACCAAAGGAGGGCTCCAGAAGGGAAACAGTCCAAGGACTTCTCTTACGTAAGGCCTGGCAGGGTGAGTACCTTGCAGTGTGCTAGAACACTCCCACTTTATGCCTGGTCCCAGAGTAACTAAGAATGCCCCCTTCTCTCTCTACAGGGAACCTCTGGGAGAATAAGTTACATGATCTCACGATGTATATCTTTTATGTCTATTCTTCTTTATATCTGCTGCCTTTTTTTCTAGTTCATTAATCCAGTGGCCTTCCATCAGATTCCTTACCTTCTGTCTGTCCTCACCTTTCCCACCAATTTTTGCTCTATTTCCAGAATAATCATTCCATACATAAATCTAATAATACTATTCCCCTCACTAGACTTTTACTGTGGCTTCTAATGTTTAAGGAGCAAAATATATTCTTTAGTATGAAATGGTAAAATTCTTTGTTATTTTATTCTTGCCTCTGTCTGGCCCCTTGTCTTGCCATCTCCCTCTTCCCCCTTTTCTTTTCGCTCCTAAGACAAGAAATTGATCTCTAGTTCCTTAGAAATGAGGACTTTTTTCCCCTTACTATTTGGGAGCTGCTAGGCAGCTGCTAAGCCCCCAGAAGCTGCTCTCCTACAGTACAGAGCTGTGTAGGGATGGGAGTTGGCACTCTACTGAGGCCCCTTCTGAGTCTTCCCTACCTACAGGGAGTTGGGGATGGGCGAGCAGACACTGCCAGCCAGCTGCTGCCACATGATTGGCGTAGGCTTTCTGCAACACAGAACTGTGCAAAATGAGCTCACCAACGTTCGCCGATGTCTAAATCCACACAGAAGGGGGAGATGGGCACTGTTCCTTGGCTGCCATCTCTAGAAATGCAGAGCTGTGTAGGATGGGTGCAGTGCCTGGCCGGAAAGCCTCACACTCCCACTGTTCCCACTGAATTTTCATAGATTTTCTTGAGTTAAGTTTCTCTGTTGTTTCACCTCTTTTGATGACTCTCCAGAGACTGAATAATTTATTGTCTTTACTAATTTTGACCAGATTAATAGATGCCTCTTAGTGAGAGGTTTCCCCTAATTTCTCACACCGCGATTATAGACCTCTTATCTCCTATACCATATCTTTTTTAAAAAAACTTAATGTATCATAAACACTTCCTTGTGATTGTATAAACTCTAAGTATATTTAGGGACCATCAGGTGGTCATTACACCAAATATAATGTACCATATGTAAATACACACCAGAGTTACCTGATTCTTTCCACCATCTTAGGTTGCTTTCGGTTCTTCATCATCATAAAAAAACTATTATTAACAGGGTTTGTGCATGTATTTCTGCCCAAGTTGTGAATATTTCTTTAGTGTATATTTCTAGAGGTAGAATTATGGAGTAAAACATGGGGAACATTGCCAAATTTCTTCCCAGAAAAGTTACACAAATTTCTAATCCCTCTAGTAATGTATATTTTACTGATTTTCACTAGATTCAGATGTTATTTGGTTTTTCATCTTGCTGCTAATTTGATGACCAACTAGAAACTTAACTCATGATGAAAGCATTTTAATCTTGTGCTTCTGATCATCAGTGCCATTTTTTTTTTCAAGTTAGGACTAAAGCCTATTTTGTAGGTAAAGGTAAAATTAAAAAGAAAAAAAAAGACAAAATCTGAGTGGAACCAGAATAATAAATCAAAGGTGTTATTTTCATTGCTGTTGGCTATGCAAGGTGTGGTATGGATTTTTTTCTTTGTTACCGTGAACAGTATGGGTTTTAGAATACATACTCACTTCTCGCTCAGCTTCTTTCAACTTTCATTTTCTAAAAGTAAAATCTCAAGAGAGAAATAAATGTTTACTTACTTAGATGAAAAATAGATAAGAAAATTTAAGGATGATCTAATAATATATAGCTTATTGGTAAATAAATGAGAATAGCTTTGAAATTTAAAATATGTAACGCAGTAGATTCAGTGACTCAAGTAGTATTATATATGAGATCAAAGAGAAATCTGTGATGTTTTAAATCTGTCTCTGATTTTGAAAAAGTTGATTATCTGCAAAATCTGTGTTATTTCACCTACAAAATGCTGGCAGTCCCCATAGATTTGTTGTGCCATCCCTTGAATGTGGAGAAGCTCAAAAAGGTTTACTTAAAAAAATGTCTTATTTATGAAATATTTTAATGAGACAAAGTGTTAATCAAAATTTTAGTTTAAAGCGCTAGAAGGACCTTGTGGTAATGGACTAGAGTCAGAGACATCAGCTTTAGATTTAGCTTAATAAAAGCTTGAGCTTAATGTAGATACAGACGGCTACCTATAGAAATATTTATAACTATGTGTAAATACACTGGTTAGTATACACACACATATTTCCTTCCTTTGTTAGTTGAGAGGGACTAAAAGTGACAAGCATACTTAGCGCCTATATCTTGGTTTGTAATACCATTCTTTAATAAAAGAACTAGGGATCCTTGGAGAAGTGGGACTTACTCTTAGATTGGGGCAGGAAATATACAGGATGAATCTGGAGCTCTTGGAATGCCAGAAAATAAAGATATGTTCAAATAAAATATGTAGAATAAATAACCATGAGTCTATACTATACTTATATAAATAAATGATTGAATTAAATAGGTGGGAGAATAGACATTTCCTTCATAGAAGAATTCCAAGTAATTTATGTAGATACTTTACACTCAAGGAGGTGGAGCATAACTCCTCATTCCTTAATTGTGGGCTATGAATGGTGACTTTCTTCCAAAGAGTACAGTCTGGAAAGGGGGAAAAGAGTAAATTTACATTAGAGAAACCTGACAAACCCATCCCCGGCTAGCTCATCAAGGTCGGCATCAGCAGTGATACGTCATGGCCTTAGTATGTATACTTGATAGGATGTTATGAAAATGGCCATTTACCTATATGGTCTTCTTCTCACTCAAAATTCATAACCCCGGTCTAATCTTGAGAAAAAATATCAGACAGATCCCAGTTGAGGGACTTTGTACAAAATACCCAACCAGTACTCCTCAAAACTGTCAAGATTATCAAAGACAAAGTCTGAGAAACTGTCACAGCCAAGGGGAGCAATCCTAAGGAGACATAATGACAAAATGTAATGTGGTAATGGGATCCTGGAAAGGAACATGTGGTAAAAAAACTAAGGAAACAGAAACAAAATGTGGACTTTAGCTAATGTTTTAAAAAGTTAATTCCTGCATCTATAGGCCTAGTATGGCTAAATTGGGTATGATGGGGAGTTAGGGGTGGGTAAGGACTTGTGCTACTTTGAATAATAGAAATATTTAACACTATTTAGAGCTGACTGTAGGCCAGGAATGCTTTTAAGTACTTTAAATGTCTTAATTTTTTAAAACAACTCTTTGGTATTTTTATTCTCATGTTAGAGCTGAAGAATTGAAAGTAGGTTAAATAATTTGTCCAAGATTATGCCTGCATACTCAGGCTCTGGATCCTCTCAACTATTAGGCTTTACTGAGAATGCTTGTTTTAGGGGGAAGCCGCAGGGAGCAATTCACCTCTGTCACCAGGTTTGGCTTCTGCCAAGGTATGTAGGGTATAAAACATAACAAGACTTATTTTATATATGTATGTATGTGTGTGTGTGTATATATATATGTATATATATACACATATATATATATATTAGATGAAACTAGAACGTTTATTTCCTTAGATTATGTTGATTATTTCATGCTTATCTTCTAGATACTTCTTATCCATTTATATGTCAGCTATACTAAAATTATTCTACATATTGCTGGATTCCCCAATTCACTAGTTTTTTGGTCACTGGGCAAATACTCTTTGCCAGTATACCTTAAGCCGAGTAGCCATTATTTGACATTGCTGTCGTATTATAGTATTTAAAAGTGTTTCTCTTTTTCAAAATCCATCCTTTTTTTATAACACTGTTTGGATTTTGTTGGCTTTGTAATCCTCAAGTAACAGATAAAGTACCTGAGCCCTGATAACACTAAATCAAGATTGTATGACAAGTTTATGTATGATAAGCTCCAAACAAGTAATCTTGCAGACTTCTGTTGTACTTTTCTTCCACATAGAAATCCCGTGAAGTTAGTTCCCAGCAATTCTTTGCTTTCTAGACCCTAGCTGACAACAAGCTCAATTTTATTATTTTTATTAAAATTATTTCATATTTACATAATTGTAACCCAAATAGAGGTGGTGCTAATAGGCAGAGACAAGTATCTGCCCCCCAAAAAATATGTTCTGCTAATCGATGTGAACTCTTTGCCCATGGCTTGAATCTTCAGGGTGCCCCACCACCCCGTTTCTTGATTTCCACATAGTAAGTAGTGGGGGCCTCGTGAGACTTACTTATTTTAGGACACACAAAAATTGTGAGGGTGTTTATTTGTTTGTGAATTGTATTAAAATTCTATAATTTAACCCACAGGAAAGTGGTCTCTCATTTTATACTCAGAGTCCATTACATCCTGACCAGAGATGTGCCCTGCCATTGGTAGATAACTAAGGTGTTGCAGTTAAACATTTTTATTCAGCTGCTACTTCCATGGTAATGCCTCCCAGCTTTATTCATGCTCTGACACACTTAGAAAGTGATGGCATTCGGAGTGCGCCTTGGGTCAAGCTGTGGCTGGTGGTGATTGGCCTGATGGGCCTGGCTGCTCCAGGCCCTTTGAGCCACCCTGAGAGCAGAAGGGATCAGCAGCTTGGCATACCTGTTATGATGTGTTTGTGACACATCATGTGCTTCAGCACTTTGTTCTGTGACATGCAACGGTGTGTCTTCCCCAAGTGTATATAGTTACCACACAAAGTTGTGTAAGACTTTTAGAAAACTAGTTATGCTGAACCCTGTGTTATGTAGAAGACAGGTAACGTTCCAGTTTCTTAGACTGATTTGAATCTTGCTGTTCGGAACTCCCATTGGACAGTTTCATTATGCTGGGTGCGGTGTATCTCATAAATGGCCCAATAAATCCTTTCCACCTGGGTTCTGAATTACATGAGAAATAGAAGAGAGGCCCATATTTACCAAATAGATGATTCACTCTTCTTTCCCTGGCAAGAGGTAGTAAGGCACTGAGAGAAGACCAAGAACTCAAGGAAGTTTGTAAGTGTGCTCACTGCAAACTCTCACGAAACAGTATGAGTGGGAAAGAAGCATTTCAGCCAATGTCATTAAGTGATTTGCCATCATTAACTGGACAGCTATGAAAAGTAGAACACTGTAACAACAGAGAAATAGGGCCTTACAAGGAGTTCTTACTAGAGCCTCTCAAGAAGGCGTTAATTCCCAAAAGAGTACCTCAAATTGAAATTTTTCTAGCTAATGACTTAGGACATTTACACATGTTTTATAAAATCATTAAGAAAATCAGATTCTTTTTCTATTTTTGGTGGATAGTTTTAACTTTAGGAAGCAACAGATATTTCAGGAACAGTATTATTTGTACAGAAATACCATTTTTCTTACTGTTACAATAAACTCCAAAGAATCATTAGAACTTAAAAAAATAAAAAATAATAAAGATAGAACTTAAAAAATATATGTTATGAATTTCAAATCAGTGCGTGGATGAAATTTCAAGTATCCAGAAACCTTTGGAATAGTTTCCAGAAGGTCCATTTCAAGTAGAAAAGTTTGGAAAAGTAAGAGCTTAAATTTTACCTGGCATTATACCATTTATATTAACTTAAAAAAAATCTCTTCAAAAGTAATTGGTTGGCATCTGTTCTATTATATCCACCTTAACTCCAGGCACTCTATTTCCTGGTGTGTGGTTGGGTCTCAAAAAGTGGTATACCCTTTTTTTCCTTTCCATGTTGAGTAGTAAATCATACATAGGCTGAAGTATTAGACAAGTCCTGCTAATAATGGAAGATAAAATTAAATATAACTGTGAGGTATCTTTAGGGACAAAGCATTCTGAATGAAAAATTAAAATACTATTTTTAAAAAGCCCACTTCCAGCTTGGATCAGAGAAATCAAACTATGTTCCACAATATCCCCCAAATGATGGAGAATCTTTTTATCATTTAAAAATATGCTTTCTAGGGGCACCTGGGTGGCTCAGTCGTTAAGCGTCTACCTTCAGCTCGGGTCATGATCCCAGGGTCCTGGGATGGAGCCCCACATCAGGCTCTCTGCTCAGCAGGAAGCCTGCTTCTCCCTCTCCCACTCCCCCTGCTTATGTTCCTTCTCTCACTGTTGTCTCTCTCTGTCAAATATAAATAAAATCTTTAAAAAATATATTAAAAATATGCTTTCTAGTACTACTCTAAAAGACGTGATTTATCAGAGTTATATTAGAAAGCACTATGATTAGATTCTCTTGAGATTTAGTTTCCTTTCATAGTTTACCCTTACTCCTAAAAATGGAATGATTTAAATTAGCATATTGGGTCAGGATAGTGAGGTATGTTTTCTGCACTCTGCACAAAACCATATCATACTACAAAAGATAACTGTGCTTGCACTTGGAGAAGAGAAACAGTACATTTAATATACAAAAGGTTGTCAAAATGGAAAATAGTACCTCATAGCATTTTATAGTTTGCAAAGCCCTATCACATATTTTATCTTTTTTGATTCCCATCACAGCCTTATCTTATATATGTATAAAGCTCAGAGGTTAAATGACCTTGCCAAGAATAAATTAACAAGCGGCTGATTTGTGACACAAATCCAAATCCTCAGATACCATGTCCAGTGCCATTTTCTCAATACCATTCCACCTAAGGAAAAAAAGATATTTTATGTAAATTCTGAGTTTTCAGTCAGGGACAATAAGAAGTTTTAAAGAGCCAGATTTTTTTCTGGATTTAAGGAGTCTCTTAACTGCTAAGATTCTTCAACTATTTAACTGGCTACCATGACAAGTAACAATGATTAGAAATGGTTAGGCAGAGGCTAGATGGCCATCTGTCGAGCTTGATGTTGGACTGGATGACCTTTAAGATCCTTTCCGATTCGGAGATTCCATGACTCTGTGTTGATAATGATGCTGTTTCAGCCTGTTGCCAAGTAACATGTCTATTGTTTTTCCTGCCTGTCACACACAGCAATGGCAATAACTATCGTTTTCCTTATATGCCATGACAAATTTATATCATAGTGTCATATTAACAATTAGCATTCTCGAAGTTTCTGACCTTTATAATGTTCAAATCTATTCTAAAGATGCTGCCAAAATTTCATTTTAAAAGGTGTGAAAATAAAATTTCTTTGATGAATGACATACCCTAAAGCAATATCTGTGATTCCTTCCCCTTTCTTTTCCTTTCAAGGTCCATCAATCACACCCTCCTCAATCTCCCGTTGCCTGTACTGATTAATAGAGGGACTCATATCATTCATCCACTCTACTCATTCTGTAAACATTCATTGAATCTATGAGCAGAGCACTCTTCTAAGCCAAGAAAATACAAGATGAGATTCATAATCTTACTAGCTATCAGGGTGGTAAAGCAGAGGAATCCATTCTTGTCAATTCAACATGTATTCATTAAGCAGCTAACAGTAAGGTTATATAGTATTGAGTGCAGATCTACCAGTCAAAAATGACTAAGTTGGTTTTTTAATCCAGATAAATCAACTAAGTCTAAGAGGTACAAGGTTAACATTATCTTACTCTTTGGCTATAAAGCAAATGAAACTTACCACTCTATACAAGCAACTCAGTATCAGACATAAACCCATACAAAGGCAGAAACACATAGGTATACAAAGAATTTTGTTTTGCTACTATAAAATACTTTATTCTTAGCTCAAGAAAACTCAAGCCCCATGTCAGGTTTTGAATGGTTTCATTGGTTTTTGCAAAATTCTTGTGCTTGCAGCCAACTTAACGGCTGCAATTGATGAATGTATGTGTTTAGTTCCGATATGAATATTTGTTGATAGCTTGTTTTTGTTAAGGGGGAAGATCTGAGTGAAATAACAAACATGTATATTGGAACTTAACTAATTCATCATTTGTGCAAGTGACTCCTTTGCTGAACCTGAAGTTTTTGTATGTTGGAAGAATATTTCCTCAGTTTTTTGTGCTATTCACACAAAAGATGTGGGCCTATCATTTTGTATCCATGTGGGCTTAACCATAGGGTAACAACATGACAACTGGCTTCCATCAGAGTGAGCAAGTGAGAGAGTGAGAAAGACAGAAGTCAGTTATTTTGAAACCTAGTCATAGAAACGATATCCCATGATTTGATGTATTCTGTTCATGAGAAGCAGGGCACTAGCTCCAGCCCTCACTCCAGAGGAGATTACATGGGACTGAGAAACCACAGGTGGGGGTCATTGGTGGCCTTCTCAGAGGCCACTGTCATAAGTACAAACCCTCCTGGAGTATGTTCCTTGCTGTATTCTTTATCTTGTTGAAAGACATGCCATCTACATAAAACCAAGCCAAAACCCCTGAAAGCTGTTCTCAATTTTCCCTCTTTTGTTCCTTTCTTAGTCAATCACAAAGTGAAATGGACATTAATAAATATCAAATATGACATGTTCACTTCATCTCCACTGCCACTTACTTCAAATTTTCATTCTTTGTTATTTGGATTACTGCTTTTTATTTCTTTTACGCCTAAAATGTCTTTAATTCCTCTTTCCATGCAGTTAATATTTGACTCCAGTTGTTCACCGGTTCCACCTGCTACCCTTGGCTTTCTTACAGCCAGGGGGGCTGCATCATTGAATTTCTAGTGCGGAAGACAGTGTCTGGACATGGTGTCCATGCAAATATTTTTGTCTGAATAATTAGGCCTTAGAGGCAGAATGGGAATCAGTATTCTGAACTCCCTAAATATTCCAAAGCCACTGAATCTTCCTCATTTTTTTCTTGGCATATTGGATGTTTCTCCCGATGGGAAAAGTGCTGAATCCATCTTTTTTTCTAGTCACACAGAGCTTCTTCTCCTTGTCTTTTTTCTGAGTCCCAGTCTTCTCCCTGCTGCTTTTTAAATATTGGTCTTGACTTTTTCTCTCCTTGAAACACCACTGTCCTCTCACATATTATCATAAATAAACAATTGCCAAATGTGTACGATTATCAGCATAAGCTCTTCTGTGCCAACTAATAAAAAAGCTATTACATAGTTAGACTATGAAAACAAACTAAGATGGATTAAAAGGTACAATAAACTCAAATCTTATTTTCTTTACAGATAAGTGCTTTCTAGCACACATCTACGATTTGTTGAGGTTAGAGTACCATGAGCAGCACTAGCACCAAGAATTTCTCCTATTAATGCTTACCATGCTTTAAATATTGTTTATCTAGCTAACAAATTGCATTCATTAAAGTAATAAAGTGTTTCCATCTTTTGCAGTCAAATAAAAATAAATGTCAGCTGGAGTTTCTTAAGCTAACAAGTGAGAACTTTGACTTACCTGCTTTCTATAAGTATGTGTTAACAATAAATTAAAAATAAAATATAACAGAATCATGGATAAAATTTAACTTTAGTATCCATATCTCACATAAAAAATAATTTCCTTTGAAATTTTTGAAATACTAAGGATGTAGTAAACATATCATGGTGCAATCCTGCAAAGAACTCTGGTTTGAGTACTTTTGGTATATACTCTATAAATATTATCAGCAGCATTTATAAATAAGAAAGATTCAGGGATGACTGGACTACCATTTAAAGTACAATTAGATTTTCTAGCAGGTACTAATTTTTTTTAAGAAACTTTAACTGCAGTAAGATTGAGCGGATATATATGTATATGAAGTTCCCTGTCTCTGCTGATAAGCTTTAAATGGTCAGTTTTTCACTTTTAATTTAATTATTAAAAACAGGTTATACATAATACCTTGTAGCCTGCTGTGCCTCAGTTGCTTTAAGGGTGTGAAGAGATGTTATGTTTTTAGCCCCCAACAAAGCAAGGGAGGTGTGGGCCAGTTGGCCCTCCATTTGTCCCCGTGTGCCATACATTTGGTATTGGTGTCTGTGTATATGCAGTCATAAAAAAGTTTGAGGAGAACTGTCTTAAATATCCATTTCCCCCTCTCAAGAAGCAATCACAGTAATCAGTTTCTTGGTATTTATCTAGAAATAGTCATGTATGTATAAACATATATGTATCTCTGTAGGTCATCTTTTTCAGAGATAGTAATATTAAACATACACACTGTGATGCATCTGGCTTTTTTCATTTACCACCGTACCTTGAAACAATTCCTTATTGGTACACGGAGGGCTCCTGTATTGTTTTTTTCTGCTGCATTGTGTTGCTTATTAAATAGATATATCTTCTTCTCACAAATGGTAAATTTTTAAGAAGCTTTGTTAATATGTGCTTAAAATAGGTGTGTATTCTTTATAGGATGTCTGCTTAAACAAAAACAACCTGAAAACTTCTTAAAATTGCAGTGGTTTATGTCACTGGTGGTCACTTTCCACTTTTGGGGTTTTCTTAGATATCAGTTTTGTCTCCTTGGCTGAACTATTGTGTTTCTAGCTGGGCTTTTATTGTACAAGCAGAACGTTTTTGATCAGATTGTATTTACATGACAGCCTGAAACTGTGGCATTCTGTCAAGTACATCGTACACATTTAAAATATTGTCTAAATATTTATTCACATGATGGATTACTGTGGCTCAGAAAAGGCAGTTACAACCTATTGAGTAAATAGTTTTAGTTTTTAAAAATTTGGAAGGGCTTTGAAGGGGTCATAATGATGTCTTATCTCAGTTGTTGGAAACAGCCACTGAATACCATTGCTTTTTTCTCTAAATGGTATTTTAATTCTTAAATGTTTAAGCAACAAGACAAAACAGGAAAAAAAGGAAAAATTCAAACCAGTTGCCTGCAGGTATAGACTTTCCTTCTTCCTTCCCATGATCAGATACCATCTCCCCATCATGAAACAACAAATAGACTAACAAAATCGCAAACAAAGGAATACTGTTGTGGCAAAATGTTAGGATTCGTTTACATGAAACAAAATTTCAAAGACATACAGTTGAAGTTGCAAAAACATTTAAAATAAGTGGGTGTATTTCACTCAAATGAGAAAACTTAATTTTTATAATAAATTGTGGTCTGATTTAAATTTGATTTTCATGAAACTGCTATTTAAGAAGTAGTTCATTATTTTTATGTCAGCTTGAAAATTGTGTGCTTTATGCTGTTTCTGTTCTTTGATAGAGACAAGGTTTGTGGTCTTAATAATTAAACTTATGTACATGTGTGTGTATGTGTGTGTGTGTGTGTTTTCTTTTTCAATCATGTAGCACTAGGACCTTTTATTTATAATTTGAAGATTGCTTAGACTTTACAAACCTTTTGCATTTATTTAAAATTTTTTCGTGATTTCTAAAGAAAGTGAGGAAAATAGTTTGCATTTTTTTCCATGCAATACTAAGTTTATCTAGACAGTGTAGGTTTGTGATTGTAACATCTTTTGACAAGCAAATTAGACCATAGAAAGAGCATCTAACTTGGAGCTTGGGGCATATGGTGGTACCTTCTGCAAATAGAACTCAAAAACAAGTCATTCTGTTCAGTGAGGGGTCATGTTCAGATCTGTTTCTTTACTTTAGTGTGCAAGGGAAAAAGCCTCTTAAGAATTTTAGAGAAAATTATAATCTTAGTAGAAAAATGTACCTGTCTAACTTGAAGCTGAAAGTAAGAGAGATTAGGAAACTCATGTGCACAATTTCATTATTTTTAAGATCTAAAAGCCAACTTGAATATACAAAATAGTTTAGGAAAACAATTAGGATAACAGAAATCCAGTAGTTATTTTAGTTATTATCCCGGCAATTAGTATTATTGATCCTATTAAAACTTTGCTGCATAAAATAATGCTATTATTAAAATTCAGTGTCTGGTATGTTATAGTATGTAAGTGTGGAGAAAAGAATTGTTCTGAAATGATCACCTGAACACATTATTTTTGCATGTCAGCATTCCTATTTTAGTTATCTTAACTAGGACTAATAGGTAAAATAGCCCAATACATACACATCTTGGGATTTTAACATACGGGTAAAGGTGAGGAAAGGTCTCTTGATCAGCTTTTAATTCCTACTGCCATTTTGTACACACACTTCTACAGATGGAGTTTTGACTGCCCATCAGAGCACCAGTACCTTTGAGACAGCGGATTCAGATAAAACTCTTTTACATGCTTTAGGTCAAGAGTAGTCAAACCTGTTAAGGCACCTGCTTTTGCATATGCAGATCTGTTGTTTTGTCATTTCATTAAACAAGACGAGGTAACAGTCTCCTGTGGTTGTAAATAAGTCTGGAACATCGCCTACATGAAATGAAATCCAGCAAAAAGACAACTGTGATTTCTGTTGTGTAGTCATGGGAGGTTGCTACTGTTTGGGGCTTTGTTTCTGGAAGACTGCCTGTAATTCGGAGGGAGGGTAGAGAGGCAAGTTTATGTTTGGAGGCAAGAACAGGGAAGGTGTTTGCTGTCATTGACTGTAGGGTAGTTGTGAAGTTTGACATGCCCAGAAGCTACCGAATGCCATGTGGGGCCCCCATCCACTGCATACCTCAGTTTTCATCATCTGGTGAGCCTGCAGCAGGATTTCCAGGCACTGGAGTCAACAACATGTCTACTTTGGTTTGGAGCTGATTGATCCACGGAACAGAACATGCTTGTGGGATCTTCCTTTGCTATAGAATGACATAAATGATTGAAATGCTTTCTTTAGGAAAAAAAGAGTTTTATTTGTTTATAGACCTTACTGCTTATGGGAAAAAAAATTGTCAAATAGTAATGCAAGCAGAGTTTGTTGGAAACTTTCATTAATGTTTGTGAATTATTTTCTTATTCAACTTTGATACATTAGACATGAAAGTGGGATAACACAATTGAGGGGAAGAGTGGGTGGAAGGAAATTCTTTAGTTATTTACCATATTTCTTAAAGAGTAGTGGCATATGATAAAAATGGCACCTCAGGATTTGCAAATTAACTGAAGATTTTACTCTGTGTTGCCATAGTTTGCTGTGGGGGAGGAAAGGAAAATACTAGAATTGAACAAATGTTGCATGCTGTCATTTTAGATTACATTATTTTACTGTGACATTGTTCCTAATTTTCATTATGAAAAATAGCGCAGAATGCATACAGCATAGAAAGTAATGATAAAAATTTGTTAATTTTGTTAATTGTGTTGAATTGAAGTGTGTTTATTCTGACATGGATTTACAATCAGCAGGAGTAAAAGAATATTATTTTCTAGCTTTGGGGGGAAATTAAAAATTCTTCCCTGACCTTTTAACCTTGTCAAATGATTTCCCTTCTCCTGACACAGTGCATTATATTTGCAAAGGTTGGAAGTTAACTCTTCAAGGTACCAGACATCATTTTTATTGGGATATTAATTCTCAGAGGTGCTAATCTCATCAAGATTTGTAGGCATTTTCTTTCATAGACCATTCTGATTTGTAGCTCTTTCTTTTCACAGCAGTATTAAATACCAAACCTTCTCTGATATGGAAGTTCATTAGAGATATGTCTTTGATGGCAGCCCTTTCCTGGCTTCAGTTTCAAATACCTTGATGTAAAGCTTAAGAAGCCATTGTGTTGTAAGCCCTCCTTGATGTGCCTTATTTAGATCTGCATAGTAAATCAAGGAAAGTAAATAACAAGGCAGCAGATGGAAGCTTGGAGATAAGGCCAGTGAACAATTGTATTTGTATTTTGTTATGATGTTGACAGGAGCTAAAATTCACTAATCTAGTTCAACTGATCTGCATTTCAAAGAAATCTCATTTAGCAGCAACTTGAAGGTTTGTAGGATAAAGTTCTTTTATTGCAGCTTTTATTGCATTCTTTGCTAATTTATCTGGTCAAGATTTAGCCTTGCTTACTTAAGCTGCAAGCATGTTACAAGGAGTCTTAAATACTATGAAAGCATTAATGTCTAGACTATGAACTGAAGGTAATTACATATCCAGCGCTGAATAGGGTACATTTAGAAAATACTGTTGTCCAAACTCAATTGTCAGGGCAATATAGATAAGGTAGTCTTTTTTTCACCCCCTCTACTGCTTGTTTGGGCTGAGATTTTTTTTTTTCCACTTCATAAATAAGCTAATATACAATCCACTATTCGGAAATTGTGCATAAAATGAGTAGATATCCTTGAAATGTGTTTCTATTGATGCTGATATTGGTTGTGCCCTTTTGAGAATGGAAGATTATTAGTTTTGGAAGTGTGATATCCTTATTTGACTCTGCAGTTATAAACGTGTATATAATACATAAGTGAAGTATGTTTAATATGAGTTTTAATGTGTTGTAATAAGTGTGCTTCTGTAGACCCACGTACAAAGAATATTGGTATTTTACATATGTTTATTTAATGGAAATTGGTTATTTTGAAATACAGTTAGAGAAAGTAAATATTTTTTGTGTATATTTATATATTAACTAAATTTTGAGTAAGTTTGGCTTGCACTGGTTCTGAAAGGAAAGACTACTGGATTAGGACAGTTAAACTGAGCTCACGTCCCATCTGTGCCACTTATACTCTCTGAGATCTTACATAAATTACTTTCTTCTGTGAATCTCTCCTGTAAACTATGGAGGGGTGGGGCGAGCCAGTGACAAAAGAAGTCTTCAGAAGATCCTGGTCATTCATTGATAGCTCATTTTATGTCAGGCATCATGCTTGACCCACAGTTTATGTAAGTAAGTTCTTTTCCCTAAAATAACTCAGGTGTGTCTATTCCATTTTCTGAAATTTACTGCTAATCAAAGTAGAATTTGGAATATAATTTTGTACTTTTTCTAACTCTAAACAACACCTTGGGTGACCCCAGATTTGTTGGGTATACTGGTTTTGATTTTACTTTCCATGAAATGCAGAGGATTACTTCAGCAGTCTTTATAGAGAGATTTATTTTATCATTTAAAATATGTTGTCATATGACAGGATTTTCGCCAAAAACCTGTAATTTTGTTTTGAGTTCTAAATTTTAATGTTGATTTAGAACTTCAGAGTGGGTATTTAAAACCAAATATTTTATTTGACTACCTTAGTATGGTTTGTCTAAATGTGTGTTTTACAGAATAAGTCAAATCATGACTTGGTAGTTCTCCATGACACATTTTTGACAGGCTTTTTTAGAACTTGAAAACAATGGTAGTGAAAATTATTAAAAATTATTTCTAAGAAAGACACAGATGAATAGACATATTCTCTGTTTTCAGTAGTTTTTAATTACGTGTGAGAAATCGGATATATGGATAGATGGTAGATTAAGTGAAGAGTTTTCAACAGGAGCTGGTGAGAAAATGCTATGTGGGTTGATTACTTCTGGCTAAGAAAGTAAGTGAGTACTTCATGGAGGTGATGGTAATTGAATTGAGGCTTGAAAGGTATAGCACAATTTGAACAAATAGAATTTGAGAAAGACATTCTAGATGGAGCAAATTGAGACTTTAAAGGCTGATAAAGGCAAGCATGAAATGTTTGGTTCTGTTCTGGAATGTAAGGGAGACTAAGAGGAGTAATATACGGGAGAGGCAGATTAGATGCTATGATGAAGGGCCTTAGATTTCAGGCTAAGAAGTTTTGGTTTATTTGGTAGATATTGAGGAACCCCTCCTGTTAAATGACACTAATTGACACACTAGTAAGAAAAGGTGCCAGGGAAATATTTGCATGATTTGAAGTGAAATTTATTGAATTTAGGTATTGATGTGTTTTAGTCTTCCACCCATGTCAGTCTAAAAGATTATAAAAACATATTTGGAAAACCTTGTCAGATATGGTGTATTCTGCAAATATTAATGGTTGGAGAAGTGTTTGAAGATATTTGGTGGATATGAGGGTTATGAATTTGAAATTGTCATTGGAGAAACAGGAAGAGGACTATCATTGTAGAGGTGGAAGAGACATTGTTTTTAGAATGCTTTATAGAGACATCTTTTGGTATATATTTAAGAAAACTTGAGTACTCTTGAGTAAAGAGAAGGTTTGAGATACAATTCTGAAGATATATAGGCCATTATTAATTTGAAGAAGGGTCAGAACCAGAATATTCAAGTGAAGATGTTTAAGAGGCAGCAGAGGATAAAGAGCTGAGTCAAAGAGAGAATGGAAAATTGCACTCACAGGCTGTTATAGATAATGAAATTAAATAGCAAGCATTTCTTAACATGTAAATGGATTATATACCAGAAGATGTTTTACTGGTTGGTCACAACACAGACCATACTTTCTTTAAGAAACCATGTTATACATGGCTTTTAGATCATAGGCTAGCCCTTCATTTTGACTGTGATGTCAAAAAGGGGTGGTCCATCACCCTTACAGAGCTTGCAAATATTATTTGTTAATATTTATCATTTTTAAAAAATATATGAAACTTGTTAAATCTTAAAAATTAAATCTTTCTCTCTATGTCTCTGTCTGTCTCTCTCACATACACACATGCTTTTCCAGACTCTCTTGAAGACTAAGCCTGCATTCCTACACAACAAATGAAGTAGCAAATACAGTCATCTGACGGGGGTTAAAAACCACCTCTTTGGAGACTTTACCACAGAACCCTACAATTTTGTTTTCTCTTGCACCTGGCTGCTTAATAGTTTTATTTTTGGTTATTTTATGAAAACATGTATTTGGAAAATGTTGTCAGGTTGGGTGTATTCTGCAAAGATTAATGGTAAGAGAGTTGTTTGAAGATATTTGATGGATGCAAGGGTGATGAATTTGAAATTGTCACTGGAGAATTGGGAAAAGGACTGTCATTGTAGAGGTGGTAGAGACTTTATAGAATCATTGGTACATATTTAAGAGAACTTGATTGCTCTTTTGTGAGTGATATTTTTTGATCCTCATGATGTATTTTTCTACCGTATTATTCTTTCTAGTAATATTTGTCTTGAAACCTAACCACTGCATGCAATAATTTTTAGAAATGAGACATGTTTGGATTACAAATGAGATAGCAGGAATAGATTCCCTATCATTCTAGTAGGCTTGGATATCCCCCCTTGCCTTCTGTTGCCTGTAAATCCTCTGCAGGACTTCATTCTTCATTCCCTCCTTAACTGTTGTTGGTTGTTTCCTTGGGCTAGAAAGAATATTATCAGATTTACATTTCAGAAACCAAACAAAAAAGTAAAAACCTTAGATTGTATTGTGGAGTGTGGGTTAGAGGGAGTTAAGACTGGAGGAAGGAGATTGTATATTCAGTAGGAACTTTAAATATGGGGATCACGAGACAGGTGTGGACTGGATATATACATTTGGGAATCATTAGCAACAAGTAGAGGTTAATGCTGGAAGTAGAGTGCCTGTTAAGAACAGAAGAGGAGGGGCGCCTGAGTGCTCAGTCAGTTAAGCATCTGCCTTCGGCTCAGGTCGTGATCTCAGGGTCCTGGGATGGAGTCCCGCATCGGGCTACTTGCTCAGTGGGGAGTCTGCTTCTCCTTCTCCCTCTGTCCTTCCCCCAACTCTTGTTCTCTCTCTCAAATAAACAAATAAAATCTTAAAAAAAAAAAAGAACAGAAGAGGAGTAGAATGAAGTCGTGGGAAAAGTGACATTGAGGAGGTAGCTCTAAGAATAGGAACTAGCAGACACTGCAAAAAGGTCTGAGGGGTAGGAAAGGAATCCAGAAATAAAATCTCCCTGTAAGCCAAAGGGAGAATTTTAAGAAGGAAGGAGTGAAAAATAAGCTGAGTGAATGAGAGAAGTTTAGCAAACCAGGAATTAAGAATTCACATTTGGATTTGTCAGCTTAGGAGGTGATTCCTATGCTGATTATAAAATGTTTAACTTCTAGGACATGAGGATTTAGTAAACCTTTGGCCATCTGTGTGAATTTGTTAATGTGAAAAGAATGGAGTCTTGTTTATTCTAATCCCAACCAAATATTTTTGTCACATAATAGCATCATGGAAAAAAAGAAAAACAAAAAAATTTTATAAAAGGAAATAAATGATGAATGAATAATAAATTAATGATACTTT
The DNA here is from genome assembly GCF_002201575.2 of Neomonachus schauinslandi. Taxonomy (NCBI): domain Eukaryota; kingdom Metazoa; phylum Chordata; class Mammalia; order Carnivora; family Phocidae; genus Neomonachus; species Neomonachus schauinslandi. The sequence goes on from NC_058414.1 coordinate 70,719,163, forward strand.
TAGTGAATATATAAAGTTATCATCTAAACTGGGATGCTTTTAAGAAGGAAAGAGATAACTATGAATAATTATAATAAGTATGAATCTCATCTATCCCAGGTAATCAAGGAGGAATGCTCACCTTGGTTATAGTTCAGGTTTATTGAGTGCTAGCTATGTGCCAGACACTGAGATGAGTTCTTTACCAGTTCATATGATTTAATGACTAAGGTTTTGGTTGCCAACATTAATAATTCTGTCTTTGTATATTCTGCATTTACTGACAAAAATGCTATATATAATTTTGATGACCTTATAGAACTTAACTCTTTATTTAAAAAAAAAAAACCACAAAATTTGGTAAATACAGTATACCAAATTATTCCTAGGGAATGGAGAAATGAAGATGATTAATACATGATTCTCATTGCTAATGATCTACCAGTGTAATTGAGAGAATCTGAGAACAAAATTCAGTATAATGTGGTAAGGTGTCATGATGATAGTGTAGTTTGTGAAGGCCACAACTTGTATTTTGTACATTATGTCCTGTCTTTTTTAAAGTTAAATTTATAGTGTATTTGAACTTTGTAAGGTAGAGTTTGCTTTTTTTTAAAAAAAAAGAAAAATTCACTAATGGAAAAGACAAGGTATAGCCAATTGTATGTTTAAGTGGGGTTTTCTCTACCATGGAAACTATGTTCTGTGTATGTGCACACTGTGTGTGTGTGTGTGTGTGTGTGTGTGTGTGTGTGTGTGAGAGAGAGAGAGAGAGAGAGAGAGAGAGAGGGAGGGAGGGAGGGAGGGAGAGAGAGAGATCAGTTCTATATCACAAAGGGATACATTTCCATATCTATAATGTAATTTTAGCCACACTCAAGCTATATTCTGTGAAGGGTCTGGCATATTTCTCTGACACATCTGGTAGATATGTGTGGCATTAATTAGCATAGGTATTGCTATAAATGACATGTCAGTCCAGGACAACAAAAAGTATTTGTTGCTGATGTCAATCATTCATCCTTTGTCAGTTCAAAAGGCTTCCCTAAAGGAATGAACATTGATCTTCACTGATCCAAAATACAGCAAAATCATTTCTCTGTTCTAGAAACAAAAGTGGAACTACCTATGTTTGAAAAGCCATATGGAGATATTCATACAGAAAGTGCATGTTTATAAATTTGAGTAGTAAGACTGTTAAATTAGATCAAGATTAATTGAATCTTTTGAAAAGAAAACAGTTTTCTGTAATCCTAATCTAGTCTTGAGTGTTTTCTTCCTTGGAGCTTTAATTTTTGGTAGCCTAATTTGTATTTTTGTTTCACCTTGAAATAATTTTGAGGTATGCCAAGTAAATGATTGCAAGTATCCCTTACAATGATTAAAAACAAAGGTGATCACACACGTATCAATCCATGACTATATTGATGGCTTAAAGAGGTACTCTTCTGTCTACATATATCTGTTTTTTTTATTTGGCTATTCTGATAGAGATATCGATTGACTTTGTTTACTATAATCCCATCACATTTATCTTTTTGTAATAATAATCACAAGTGTAATACTCTTAAATTTCTAAGCAAAAACTGGCTTTAAAAAAGGACATATTCCCCCCAAAACATCTATATTTTATTTCCAATTTTTCTCCAAAAGCTCCCCCTACATTCTAATTTATTATTTAATGGAAAGCAATATGAATGACTTTAAGATAAGGCAAGAGAGTGTGGTCTAGGGTATGGTACAGTTGAAGACATTTATCTTAATATTTCATTTTAATGAGGCAGAAAATATCCATTATTAGAAAACTATAATTTGATAAAATTTGTAGAATACAATTAATTCTCTTAAAATTATGAATGTTCATACCACCAAAGGGCAGATAACCACATGTCACACTTCTGTGTCCTTGTAAAGGTAGTATGTGTTACATTTTTATGTCTTACAGATTTGCTAGAGAATTAACATGAAATGGGATTTAGGATGTACCCATGTTATATCCTTTAATTTGATCAACATGCTTTGTTTAAATAGCAATTCCTAACCTTTGTACCATCTTTAAAATTTTTACTCCAGGTCTCTTGCCCTGCCTACAGATCCTCTACTATCTGTTTCTGGTCTGTCTCATGCTTTTGAAATCATCTTTTTTTATTATTCCATTAAAATTTTTAAAAATGGATTTTCCTTTACACTTTTCTAATCATCCTGTAATTCTTTAGCTCTAAGACATTAAAATGAATGAGTAAAAATATTTGATACCTAATCGTCTCTGCCAGTCCATTCAAACTCATGGATTTGCAAAATTATGTTAAAGTCTTTTAAAAATACAGTTGAGTAGGCTTTTGTAGTCATTTGGATTTTGAATATTAATTTTCTCTTGCTATGCTGCTTAGCCATAAAAATGAAAAAGAAGATAGATGTGGGTTTCTTTTAGTGGTGTTAATTTAAAGTACTTCATTTATTTATTATAATATTCAACAATGGCAATTCTTATTTTCTCTGTTCACATCAGATCCAACAGAAAATAATGAGAAGCCCCCACCCACCAGCACAGTAAGAAAAAGTTTGATGCATTTTGGAATAATTGATTAAAAGTATAATTTCCCCCTAGATCAAACAAATAATAGAAGTCTGTTGAAGCTTTGTCCTGACCTATTCTGGAAGTAGAAGAATACCCTGGAGAAAGGAGCATTGTAAGCACAAAGAATAAGACTCCTCAATCCTGGGAGAGAAAATTAAAGTCTAACCCTCCAAATGTAAGTCATCTGTACTCTATTTTCCACCCCTCAGTTTTTGTGGCTGTTCAGGTATTAGTAGAAAAATATGTGATAAAAATATTTGGATTTTTTTTCTGTACAAAATATACAGATGTTTTGGTTGGTAACTTTAAATTCCTATTTGTGTTAACATTTTCTAAATAGTAACATAAGGTAATGCTTTGCAATAATAATATTTAATGTAAAATGGATTATTTTAAATTTTATCTTCTGGAAGAGAACTGTTACAAATTTTGAGAGTATTCTGATGAAAAGAAGGTAACTTGCTTTGATTTAATATCTGCAATTGTGCCATCATAATCCCTTTTTGCTCTAAACTTTCTTTTCTTTTATATTTCTTTATATCTGAGAATAAGACTATCTTAATAAATCTATTTAAATCCACCTTCCCGTAAGAGAGACATTAAGTCCTTTTTTTTCACTTTGCATAGTGAAACTGAATTGAAATGAATTTGTATCCATAATCCACTATAAAAATATATACATTTTGTCAGCTCAGTGTACTTGGAAAGACTGATTCCCTATCTTGTTAGAAAGAACTTAAAAGATGTGTTTTTGTGATTATATAGAAAGACAGAATTCAGTTACTGTTTAGAAATTGGTAGAAAGAATGATAATCAAAGGCAATACTTGTTTTAGGAAAATTATTTGGAAGAAATTTCTTGGCAATCACGACTTTTATCTGAAAAGTTACTTAGTGCATCATCCTGGTGATAAGGCACTTGATATGTAATATAGTGGCTTAACTGCCAGAAATTTGACTTTTGCTTAACAGTTGATAACCCTTTTCATTCTTTGGTGAAAGAATCAGTGAAAGAGTATTGTTTTGATTTTTAAAAGTCTGAACCATGAAAATCAATACTTACTAGAGTTGAATACAACCAAATTATACGTTTCCCCACCCCAATTATCTTAAAAATTGAAACATGAATTTTTGTAGGTTTTGAATGTGATATTCTTATTGATACAGCATCTGACAAAGTTGTCAAAGTAGTCTGCAGTAAGAAATCTTCATAATTTCTAGGTTCGCATTTAGTCTTTTGTTTAGAACGTCTGATAGAGCTTTGAAACTCTGTGGCCATTCCTGACAGTCTATAGTTGTGAGTTAGGATTTTTTAATTTAGCAGAAACCATGTATAAAAAAAAGAAACTTTTTGGTTATGGTCTTAGATACTTAGTTCTAAATTTTTCTATCATTGAACTTGATAGAGATGCCTTGGAGAAACACTACAAACATTATTATTCCTTTCACTGATATGAAACAATTGCTCCTCATTTATAACTTTAATATCTGTTATTGAAAAGTATGACAAAACTTTTAAGAAGTTATTTAAATTTGATGAGTGAGTAGTGAATTCTTATTTACAAGTTTGAGGTTGATGAAGGATTGGAAAATGTTATTGTTTACAGAAAACTTTTGCTGATCCTCTGCTCTACAGCAATGCAAATAAAGTATAGCAACAGTAACATGGTTGAATCCCATAAACATAATGTTGAGTAAAAAAAACCTAAAACATGTATGTATGATTTCTTCTTTATAAAGTTCCAAAACTAGACTACAGTTTTTAGGATGCAAGAAATGATTACAACAAAATTAAAGATAATAGTTAAATTCTAGGTAGGTGACAGAAATTGGGGAGGAGTTTCTAGGAGCTTCTGGTGTGTCAGCTACATTCAGTTTTTTCACTAGGCTGGTGTTGCATGGATATTTATGCTATGAAAAACCGTTAATGAAAAGCTAGGTGTGTCTCTGCTAATATCAGGTATAAGGCAAGGATGTCCTTACCATTCCTATTTAATATTATACTGGAATATACTTAATATTATACTGGAAATCCTAGCTAAGGTAGTAAGATAAGAAAAGGAAATAAAAGGCATATAGATTGGGAAGGAAGAGATACAACTATTTGCAGATAACATGATTGTCTATTAAAAAATCTCAAAGAATCAACCAAAGAAAACCTCCTGTAACCAAAAAATGATTTTAACAAGGTTGCAGAAAACAAGATTAATATACAAGTCAGTTGCTTTCCTATGTACCAGCAATGAACAACTGGGATTTGAAATTAAAAATACATAAAGTTTTTTTACCATTATATTAGCACCAACAAACCTGAAATCCAGGTATAAATCTAATTATATGTATATATAAAATATAAATTAGGAAAACTACAAAATTCTGATTAAAGAAAATCAAAGATCTAAATAAATGGGGAGATATTCTATGTACCTGGAAAAACATACACAATATATGATTATTACAATGTCATGTCTTCCTTTCTTGAGCTATATATTCAACATAATCCCAATAAAATCCCAAAAAGTTATTTTGTGAATATTGTTAAACTGATTCTTAAGTTTATGTGAAAAGACCAAAGACCATAAATAGCCAATATAATATTAAAGAAGAGCAAAGTTAGAGGGCTACGCTCCCTGACTTCAAGACTTCGTATAAAGCTACAGCGATCAAGACAGTATGATATTGATGAAAGAAGAGACAGATCATTGGAATGTAAAAGAGAGCCCAGTAATAGACTTCACAAGTATAATCAACTGATGTTTGACAAAGGTACAAAGGCAATTCAATGGAGAAAGGACAGTCTTTTCAAAAGTGGTACTGGAACAATTGGACATTCATATGCAAAAAAATCTAGACTCAAAACTTTTACAAAAATAAATTCAGGGTGGGTCATGGAGCTAACTGTAAAATGCAACATTATAAAACTGTTGGAAGATAACATAGAAGAAAATCTAAGTGGCCTTGAGTTTGGAGATGATTTTTTAGATAAAATGGCAAAAGCACAATTCATGAAAGAAAAAATTGAAAAATTGGACTTCAATAAAATGAAAAACTTACACTCTGAGGAAAACACTGCTAAGAGAATGAAAAGACAAGTCACAGACTGGAAGAATATATTTATAAAACACATGTCTGATAAAAGACGTGTATCTAAAATACACAGAGAACTCAACAATAAGAAAGCACATAATTCAGCTAAAAAGTGAAGTTTTAGAGTTAATGCAAGAAGATACAGAGATGGCAAATAAGCGTATGAAAAGATGCTCAACATTTATTTCACTAGGGAATTGCGAATTAAAACAATGAGATACCACTACATACCTATTAGAATGGCTAAAATCCAAAACACTGACCATACCAAATGCCGTTAGGGATGTAGAGTAACAAGGACTCTGATTCATTGTTGGCAGGAATGCAAAGTGATATAGCCACTTTGGAAAACAGTTTTGCAGTTTACTATGAAGCCAAACATGTATACAATACTTACCATGTAATCTAGCTATTGCACTACTCGGTAATTACCCAAATGAGTTGAAAACTTACATCCACATAAAAATTTGCAGAACAATGTTTATAAAAGCTTTATTCCTAATTGCACAAACTTGGAAGCCACCAGGATGTCCTTCAGTTGGTGAATGAATAAACTAGCTGTGATACATACATTCAATGGACTATTCAGTGATAAAGAGAAATGACCTATTAAGCCACAAAAAGACATGGAGAAACATAAATGAATGTTACTGAGTGAATGAAGCCATCTGTAAAGGCTACATACTGTATGATTCCAACTATATGACATTCTGGAAAAGGCAAAACTATGGAGACGAAGAAAAGATCAGTGGTTTCCAGGGTTGAGGGGAGGGACTGATGAATAGGTGGATTTTTTTAACTTTAATTTTTATTGTTTTTTTGAATAGGTGGATCTTTAGAGTAGTGAAACTGTTCTGTATAGTAATGTAAGGGTGGATACGTGACATTATGTACGTCAAAGAGCTGTACAACACTAACAGTGAACCCTAGTGTGAACTCTGTACTTTAATTAATAACAGTGTTTTAATATGAGTTCATCAGTTATAGAAAATGTACCATGCTCTAATGCAAGATGTTAATAATAGTAGAAACTTTATGTATTCTGCAGATAGGGAAGAGAATGCATATGGGAATTCTGTACTTTCTGCTATAGTTCTCTGTAAATATAAAACTGCTCAAAAAATTTTAGATAATTTTTTGCAAGTCTAATATAATTTAAAAAATTAAAAAGCAGTCTCAATGATTCTGTTAATTAGAATTCTGAGAAAAAGTAAGATAATTTCAGATTTGATCTATCGACACTGAATATTCAAAGTTAAAAATATATAATTTAAAATCAATATTTTGTGATCTCACAAAGCAGTGTGTTTTATTTGGGGGAAGTGCTAATGTCCATAAAGGGAGTCTTCTATACTTGAATACATTTAGTAACTTTTTATGACAATTTATTTATTTAGCGTAAACTTGTCTTTAAGATAGACATTTCAGTTTTGATTTTAAAAATATTTTTTTCACTAATATAACCCAACCTCATTCTGTAATAATGAAATACTCATCTTTATTAAGTTGTTCATAGCTTCTTTCCTTACATTTTAATGCATTTTATGCAGTGGTCTATCATCCTCAGAAATGCTTTTTTACTTAAGTGGGACTTTAATTTGTTAATTTTAACATTAGTATGTTGTAAAAGAAATGGAAAACACAGATGCTCTTTGTATTCCTTTTTTGAATACAAATTTTCAAATACAGATTCAGTTTAAAAATACCAGATACAGACTTTTTCCTAGTCCCTTTTTAATTTTTCTTTCCTTTCTTCTTTCTTCCCCTCTTCCTCTTTTTCCTTTCTACTTTCTCCTTTCTCTCTCAGTATATTCTATTGTTTAATTTCTCAAGGAGTGAATATAATCTTATTTAACTAGTTGACATTAACAGAAACCAGGAATTTATTATTCATAAAAAATGAAATAGAAAAATCCCCTTTTTCTTCAGATTCTGGATATAGCTAGGCTCAACACAAATGTCTAGGGAGAATGCATCTGTTGCTATTGCATTTTTTTTTTTGTTTCTCTGAAAACTTGGCATTTGTAATATATCTATGATTTTGATTTGTCTTGGCCAAAACCCAGATTACCAAGGAATTACATTTTGAACATATTCAACTAAGAATTATCTTTGTAGCATCTTTTCCTTTGCCATATTGAAATTTTGGGAATAAAATCAGATTTTGTTTCAGAAACCAGCTATGTTTCTTCATAGTGCCAGAATGATATTTTTTTTTTTAAGTTAAAGAGACACAAAGCAATACTTAAAATCTAAAACTTATTTTAAGCATACCATGTAGGAAAGAGTCCTATTTTTGCATTTGACAGACCTGGGTTCAAATGTTTGCTCTGCCATGTAATTTTTTATAGTGATCTTGGGTAAGTTTGGTATGTGAGGAAAAAAAAAATATCTTTATAGGGTTAGATGAAGATTAAATCACCAAACACAAAAAATACCTGCACATAGCTGGTACTTAATTAATGGTAGTGGTCTCTGTCTTGCTTATTTTCATATATGTAGAAGTGTGTGTATCAATAAATGTGTATGTATGTTTATATGTATGTGTTTATATACATATATGTATATTTATCTCTGTGTTTCTCTTTCTCTTTCTCTATATCCATCTATGTAGCTCTATCTCTATATACAGTAATGTGCAATATGTAGTCATTTATTTCACTTGTTAAGTTCTGAAGCAGAGCATTCTTCTGGAAAGGATGTAGTTCTGGAATTTAGGAAATATGAATTCTGTTACCACATGGAAATATTTAAAGACTTATTATTTTTTGTGTCCTAGTATTTCCATAACTTTATATTAATCTACCTAGAATGTTTATAATGTTTTAAAAGATCGAAAGAATATGTTTCCTTTATAAATACCCAGCAGACAACAGAAGAATTCTTTTTAAATCTCATTCAATGTGTAATTCAGAGAATGATGTATTAGTACATCTTGATTGGAGTTCAAAAAGATGTGCATTGGTCAGTTTGAGAAGATATATGGGAATATGGAAAATAAAATAACTTATTAATATCTGAAAAGAGGCATGTCAGTTTTAACAAGACAAAAAAATGCAAGGTGGGAGTTGAGTCTTTCTGCAAAATAGACATTTACTATGATTTAGTTTTCACTAAATAGCAAGGCACCAGTTTCTTGAGGCAGCTCTTTGTACAACTGTCTCCATAACTGATCTGTATCTTTGTAGAGTAGAAATGCAACAAAATAAAGTGTTAACTCTCCATATTCTCTTACAATAATGTAGACTTTTTAGTAAAAACAACTGTTAATATCTTAAGAAAGTAGCTCATATATCTTGCCTGAATATCTTACCTGAAGTTGTGTCTTGTGACTTCTGAATGACTACCTTAAATCTTAACTAATAGCTGCTCTCAGACACTCAAAGAAGGGTTGTAACAAAGAACAATGCTTAAAGAGGCAGGAGTGAAATTTTATCAGGCTAAGTATTTAGAATGAAAGCCTGGCCTGTTGTTTTGAAGTGATTATTATTTTTTTAAAAAAGCAAAAAAACTAGTTCAAACTTGTTTTCCCTATACCTCTTTATATTTTAAAGACAAGATGGTGAGAGCAAAACTTCTTGTTTAACCCAAAGTGGTTGGTAGCCTCCAAATCCATTTGAAAGACCAGTTAGTGACACATTGAATCCACTTCCAAATTAATGATGCAAAATTATATCTGGGACAAGGGCCTCAGTATTCCTGGGATGAATACCTTCTTTTAGTGGGTCTGTCAATGATCTAGTTTTGTAGAGTTGACAGTTCTCCCCATGCAACCACTATTACTTATGTGCCCCATTTTGATTATAGCCCTGTGGAACAACATAAAGGAGCAACAAAGTGGTCTTGGATCAGGTATCAAAGAATAGTTTGAAGGTGTATGTTCTCCACAGATAGGATCTAAAGGTCATTTCTGCTGGACTTTCTTAAATGTTTAATGATTTTATTATTGAACAACTTAAATGACTGAAATTCTCTTTTGGCAAATCAGAGTATACCTTCTTTTTCTATACATGGGCCATATTTTAGGTTTGTCCAAAAGGCATTACATTTATTAAGACTTAATACTTTTACCTAAAGTAAACATCCATCAGCCATGTCAGATAACTCAAGCTCTATGAAAACATTTGTTAATCTGCTGATCTGGGCAAATTTGTTAAGAATGCTTTTCACTAAAACATATTTTAAGTATTCTCTTTGCTCCAGAATCCAAAGTGATAGCTTTCTTTAAGATTTTTATTTTAAAATATTGTAAACATTCAGAAAATAACACAGTAGGCACCCACATATCCAAATTGGACATGTTAATATCTTGTTATATTTCTTCAGATTTCACTCTTTTTAAGAAATACAATACCACAAATATAGTAAAAGCTATGTGCTTTCATCCTGTTCCTTTTTCTCTCTCTAAAGGTATTTACTACACTGAAGTTGGTGTTTATCTATATTCTTACACTTTTGTTTTCTTTTTTGTTTTTAAGGTGGTTTTTTTTGTTTGTTTGTTTTTGAGAGAGAGGCGGGGAGAGGGGTAGGGGGAGAGAGAGAATTTCAAGCAGACTCCACACTGAGTGCAGAGCTGGACGTGGGGCTCCATGTTACAACTCTTGAGATCATGACATGAGCTGAAATCAAGAGTCAGCCACTTAACTGACTGAGCCACCCAGACGCCCCACACTTTCGTGAGTTTTTTTTGTGATTTTAAAATTTATGCAGCTGGCATCATATCAAGTCTGCCCTTCTGAGGAATCTTTTCTTTCAAAATTATATTTAGAGGACCTACCCATGTTGATATATACAGGTCTGATTTTTTAGTTTTTTTAAAGTAAGCTTTTATTGATACATATATACAATGTACATACATATATATATAGTACATTTGTGATTTTTGCAGTTGTACAATGAAAATTGCAAAAATCATAAATTCCATCTTGATGAGTTTTCATAGAATGAGTGCATCCGTGTAACTAGTACCTGGCTCAAGAAATAGCACATTACTAGTACTGTAAGAGCCTCCCCGTCCTCCACCAGGGAAACCTTATCCTGACCTCTCACAACATAGATGAGTTTTGTCTGTTTTTGAACTTTATATAAATGGAATAATTTAGCATATGGTCTTTTGTGTCTGGCTTCTGTTTTTCATACTAGGTTTACGAGCTTCCTCCATGTTAGTGCGTCCATCTAGGTATTCCATTATAGGAATATGCCATTGTTTATTTCCATTTTGGGACATTCAGGTTGTTTTCTTGTTTTTAACTATGAGGCATAATACTACTCTGAAGACTGGTGTGCACGTCCTTGACACATTATGTGTGTCTCTGTAGCTAGGAGTAGAATTTTTGTATGACAGGATATCTACATCGTAATGTCAATCCAGTGTCTGTATCGTAGGTTATCTCTATCATAGTGTCTTCATTAGCAGAAAGCGGTCTTCTAAAATAGTTGTCACGGTTTACCTTCTCATCATCATTGTATGGGAGTTCGAGTTGCTCTATATCTTGCAACACTGAGGTTGTCTTTTTCCATTTTTGCTGTTTTGTTGGATAATAGTTAATTAGTTTTAACTGCTTTATAACATTCCATGGTTTGAATAATGCATGCTTAGTTTAAAATCCTTTCCTTGGTAGATGAACAATTTGTTTTTCATTTTTTACCATTTCAAACAGTATTATAGTGAATATATCTGTATATATCTCTTCATGCACATGTTTGAGAGTTTTGCTAAGGTTATAACTTGAAGTAGCATGTCTGAGTTTAATAATGCCGTGTATTTATTTTTTCAATAGACTTCTGTATTTCTCGTTAATGGGGTTATACTATAAAGTGATAATTTTAGTTCTATTATAAATCATACTCATCAAGTACAGAGAATAAATGTTGCTTATTTAAAAGGCATTATGTGAACTTAATATCCTAGAATTTGGGGTAATATTAGTGGGGAGAGATGAAACATGCTGCACAGCACCTGGCATATAGATTAAATAAAGCTTCCATTACCATTTTCACTGTTAAAATTACTCATGATTATATTGCTATAAAATGCTTATTCTAATCTCCATGCAATTCATGTAAATTCTCCCACCATCCATTTAAAGGTAGCTTCTTTAATTTCTTTCTTTACTGGAGTTTTATTTTTCCTGCATACTGGAGACATTGAATCCATTTGATCTTGATTTTTGATTACCCAGCTGCATATATACTGAGCTAGTTTGGGAAGTTTATATAATTTGAAAAGCTTATATAATTTGATTAATAGATTTACACATTTGTGACATTCTTACTGAAGATTTGATCCTGAGCAAAATGGTGATGTGGAGCCCAAATTTGCTTTATTGTTCCCATTGAGATTTATGAAAATAACATGTATTTTTATAATTTTATATTTTCTATTAGAGGTAAGAACAGAGTCAATGTTAGTAGAATGACCAAAGCAAGACCTTTAATTTAGATTTTTGAATTTGATACTATCAGTGAGGTGGGTCAACATTTGTCTCAAAGAAAGGAAACTAATTAGTTTATTCATTGCCATTACTTTTTTTTCTTACAATTTTCATTTCTCTCATGGCAATTTTTCCCATGATCCTTAATTAGTCTTGATCTAGTCGACCCCTAGTTTCTTTCTTCAAATGAGAAATGCGTATTGCTATATAGAATCTCTTTTAGTCACTATTCATCCCTCTTGTTCATCATGGACAGCAACACTGTTTTCACTAGCAAATGTGTTTTGAATTAACAAACCAAACTTTAACTCAAAAATCCCATGTTTATTTTTCAGAATAAAATTGTACAGGTTAATTTTATCTAAGAACTCCATTTTTGCCAGTTTCTTAATTTTTCAAAATCTTTTATACTTAACTGCTTACTAGCAGGCTAGTGCAAAAGGCAATTTTGGTTTTGTTGTACAATTTTAAGATAACATTTCTATTGCATTCCTGTTTTTATGAATATTTTCTTACGTTTAAAGTGAATCTGAATTTGAATTTATCAGTTTTTACTATTTCAAATCTAGGTATATTTGTATTTACATAGATCATGAATTGAGGAGGTTTAAGAAATACAATTTCTCAAGAGTTTCATTATAGAGTTGAATGCTAATGTATATGCTTTTAAAATGCAAATCCCTGAAAAGAGTAATTTTTGTTGCCCACTAGATTTTAAGAATCAGTGTCTAAGGCATTTCCACTTTCATTATTTCCATGCAGTATTATATAAAATCCTGTATGCTTTCTTCAGCCCTGTGTCCCCAGTGCACAGAGTGGTGTTGGTATACTGTCCCCATTTAATAAATGTTTGGAGAGTGAACTGCTTTTAAGTGTTCTTTTTCAGAAAAGGACATTGTCTCTTTACCCTGCACTACAAAGTGATTGGTAGCCTTCTACCTTGAGGTGCATAGTCTTGGGAAGACTATGTTGAAATGAATATGAATTATAATGGCTGAGCAGTTAACATCCTTTAAGGCTGTGGTTGAAGAAAATGATCTTTGTTAAGTGAGCCAAAAATAGTTACTTTCAGTTAAAAAAAAAGTGCAAATTGAAAAACTATCATGTATTATGGGGGTTCTTGTTTAGCTTTTAAAAAATGTAGAAATAGAAACACTGCTAGTGTAAGTCTACTCCGAGGGAGACAGGGATGATGTCATCAGTGTTGAGAATTTTTTCTGATGTATAACTTCTGTGTGATTTCTCTTCAACTTTTTTTTACTCCTGGACCAGTTTCCTGATCTACAAGATGGAGATTCATTGATTGAATAAAGTACTAGTTGATTCCCTGACCAGCTTTCATTGAGGATGTATGCTAGACCATGTAGTACATTCAGAGATGTGTTGGCATGTTGTAGTGGATTCCACCTCTTCTCCTATGATTTTTGTCATGGGTTTATACATTTTTATTCTTGTATTGCCATTATGTTAGTATTTTGGGAAGGAATGGATATAATTGTATATGTTTAGACTGATAGGCTAAACTAGAAGTCCTTCAATGATATTATTGATAAATCTATAGGACAGTTTTAATCACTTACCTTCCTTGAAATACTTAACACTGCTGACTGCTTCCTCCCATATCATCCCCTGTTCTCATGTCATGTTCTCTCACTTACTCCTCTTGCTAAGTCTCCTCTGTGAGTCCTTTCTTTACCCACCACTTAAATTTAGGTTTTTTCCTGTGTTCCGTCTTCACCTGCTCACTCTGTATGTACATTATTCTAGATGAGCTCACTTATTCCCAAAGCTTTGAGTTTAGTGTTGGGACTCCAGCTTTTGTATTTCTAGCTTCTAATTCTCCTCTGAGTTTGAGATCGGCATCTGCAAGTACCTCCTTGATATCTGTACTTACATGTCCTATAGGAATCTATCTAAAATGAAGCTCATTGTAAGAGATGAATCACTATATTCTACTCCTGAAACCAATACTACACTATATGTTAACTGTCTTGAATTTAAAAAATAATAATAAAATTAATCTCATTGTCAGCTCCTGTCTCACCTATTAAAAGTATGCTCTTACAATATTTTCTGTCTTAGTGAGTAGCAAGCACTGTTATAAACTCAGTTGTCTATGTCAGAAATATTGGATCACCAACATTGAGTCACCTGGACATCTCCCTCCTTCTCATCTTCCCTCTCTTAGGTGCATTAAGGCTAAATAACCTCCAGATTTGATTGCAAACTTCTATCTTTCTGCACATCCCACTGATACTACCCTAGTCTAAAACTTTTACTTTTTTAAAAAAAATATTTTATTTATTTATTTATTTGAGAGAGCGAGAATGAGAGAGAGAGAGAGAGAGAGAGAGCGCGCGCACATGAGAGGGGGGAGGGTCAGAGGGAGAAGCAGACTCCCTGCGGGACTCGATCCTGGGACTCCAGGATCGTGACCCGAGCCGAAGTCATTCGCTTAACCAACTGAGCCACCCAGGCACCCCTAAAACTTTTACTTTAACAACTGCAATGACTGTTCTCGATTCTCTATGCCCTTCTGTCCCTTAACTCACTAGGTAGCAAGACTTAACTTTAAAAATAAAGATTAGATGATTTCTGTTTTCTTAACTGAAATCTTACATTTGTTTTTCCTTGAATTTAGGGTAAAATGCAAACCAACCCTTCAGAGTACAAGGCCTTGCAAGAATTGGACCATGCCTGCCCCCTTAGCATCATCTTCCTCTACTCAGCATATTTCTGACTCTTCTTTCTTACTTCACTTACTCTGGCCTAATTTTATTAATTGATGGCTTCAAGTTTTTTTATGCCTTGTGGCTTTTGTGCGTGTTGTTCCTTCTGTGGGACTTGGTAATGGATGCATGGAGTAAAAGATCAGGATGGTCCTGAGATTTCAAACTTGGTAATTATGTTTCCTTTTTCATAGACTTCATCCTAGTAAATTAATGTACATACAATCAAGCATCAAAGTATAACATGCATATAAGCCCTCTCTAGGGCTCTCTCTATTCTACAACCTAGAATATTTCAGAACTCCTCTCTGTGTAGTGATTCCCAAAGATATCTTGTGTTCCATGTTTCTCTGCATGTTCTGTTCTCTTGAAAGGTGCTTCTCTGCTTATGTGGTAGATGAACTCCTACTGTCCTTTAACACCCAGTCCAAACACAGCTCCTTGGAGGCTATGAGCCTTCACAGTTGTTGATGGCAGCTTCCTTGATGTCACCTGTGTGTATTTTGCAGCTGTACCTGAGACTTAGCAAATTTAAGTAGCTTGTTCAGTTACTAAGTGACAGAACTGGGATTTGAACCTTCACTTTTCTGACTTGAAAGCATCTTGAAAGCATAAGTCTTCAACTGTCTTTTGCTAGGCACTGTCATTATTTAATAAGTACTTATTAAATACATAGATTAATAAAAAAATAAAATACTATATGACCTAATTAGTAAGAAAAGCTTTTATGGCATCAATGAGAAGAAGTGACTCGACTGACATGGAAGATAAAGATTTGGCAGGAAGAGAAAAGGAAATCCATTTCTGTAGGATATGGTTCCGCCTTGCTTTGTAACTCCCTAAGATACCTCTGGTTCTCAAAAAAAGGTATGAGGCTAAACTTCAGTGAAATAGGCCATGAAATGAATAAATTCATTTTTATTAAAAGTGGCAAACATATATCATATATATTCTTCTTGTGTTTTAATTGCTTTATGCATTTGTGTCTTGTTCCCCTCAACTTGATTGTTAGCTTCTTTTGAACAAAGATATACCTTATCTTTTCTTAGCATCTCCTGTAATATCCGGTTCTACTTGATAATTATTTTTTTCTGTATATAAAATAAATGATGGTATCTTATCTCTTTTAAACTTAATTTTAGGGGCAAAATTTCAAATATTTGCACATAGAGTAATGCTGCTGATAATTCATTTGTACATACCAACAGTTGGAAGCAATAATGTACATGAAAAATAGAACTAACTCTTCACTACTGGATTTAATATCTTTTTGAGAAAGAAAATACTCTGGTATGCATGATGTCAAGGACATACTCAGTGAAGAAAAGCAGTTTATGTTGGATCTAGGTTAGAAGAATGCTCTATTCTAGCATTTAACTAGTAGGTGAGTTTAAATATCTGTGTAACTCTATCTTAGGACTTATTTTGCCTTTTACTTTTTCTTTTGAATATCAAAAAATATTCACATTTGGAAGGACATATTCTTATTAGCTCTAATGAGTTTTTTTGGTAAATGAATTGAATATAAACAACTATTGTGTTTGTCTTTTTTTGTAAGAAAGATTTCAAGCTGAAGATCCTAGTCATATAATTAAAAGGACTAATCCCATTCAATCCTCCAATCCGTCTATAGAAATAGAATTCTTAAAACATATACACAAAAGGGAATATGGTGCCTGTTGAATTTTATATTATGTTCAGTTGAACTATTATACTTCTAAAACAAATTTAATTTTGATTAGGAAAAATGATTCCCTTTTTTGTGCATTTATAAATGTAGACATTGTAGATCATGCCAGCACTAGGGAAGTTAAGGAGGGGGGAGAAGTAACACTTGTATTATGTTAAATCAGAGAAATAATTGCACTTGGCAGTTTTTGTTTGCAGAATGCAGGAAAGGCTGAGGGCTTTTGTACAGTTCAAAGAGCACATTCCACAGATACAGCAGTTGTTGGTTGCCTGCAGGGGTCGTCAGGATTGGGGGTGGTGGTAGAGGTCTGTATCACAGAAGTCTGTTGGGCTGTGTGTTTGTAAAGAAAAAAAAAATGCTTGCACCTTTTTGAAAAGTTGTTTAGAAATTGCCTCCTATCATTTATTTTAAATATAACACTTTTGCCTCTGAGTTTAATCTGTGCAATAATCAGATGGCATTCTTGTGTAGCCTTTGGTACCTCTTGTTCTTTAATCATCTGTTTTCAGATTTAGGTTTACATGTTCAGACGTGGAAGCATAGAGCTGCTGACTGTTAATCTGTCAGTTAAACTACATAGAAAAGTACAACAATCGATTATATTTCACAATCATGTATTCAACTCTCATTTATACAACAAGCGTATTAAACAATTTCAACAAGTTAACTCAAGACTCTTGAGAGAGCCTTCTTTAACTAAAAATATGCCAAAGGCTAGCTTTTTCAGATGGCATGCCAAGACTTATCCTGAATTAACACATATATCATTTCCCTACAGAATATGCAATTTCTGGTTTCTACTGTGAACTGAACGAATGTAGCTGGAAGTTCTCTGAAAGCTGTAAATTGTAGGGCAGATATAAATTAGCATTATTAAGTTTCTTGAAATGTCCAGTTTACATGACATTATGTGACTTATGTGTGCTTTATTTTTTTATATCAAGTTTTGGCAAAGTATCTCAACAGAGTTTCATTAGCTATTTTCTTGGATTTAAAAAAATGGCCAATTAGTGATGCTCTGTTATAATTTTGGTTTTAGGAAAAGCCCCCAAAGCCTTATCTTGACCTAATCTTGAATTAATAAGAATTTGGGATATTTTGTTGCATCCAGATGTGTTTTATCTAAAGTGTCACACTCAATTGCCAGAAGATTAGTTAGTGTGGTACAAAGCAAGAGACATCAAAATTAGAATTATCTGTTGAACAGCTTCTGTGTCCATTGTCATAAGAACTTCTTTGTTTTCAGCTTTTAAGATTTGTTACTTTCAGGTTAAGAAATGCTGAGAACATATCAGAAAGGACAGAAGCAAATTTAGCAGAGTCCATGTACCCACTGTTCAGATTTAATAGATACTGCTATTTTGCCATTTTAATTTTAGATCTCTTTTTTAAGAAATCCTTAAAGACCAGAGCCTTTTTTTAATAGTGTTGAAATACCCATTTCCAAATTGGTTATTTGATAGCCACATCTGAAGGTTTTTAACTGAGGTCTTTCCGGTTTTAGGATCAGGCTTGTTAATACAGTCTCCTCAGAATAGCAACAGCTCCTTAACGGTGTGACTTAAAGACCCAAGGCCCTTCTGTCCCAGAATTTGAGCTTTCCTCCTCATTATTTCTATAAGACCTGAAACTGTTTTATTTTTCAATTTTTAGCTATGGGACATTGGGGGCTGTTATTAAATATAAGTGCTTTATGGAGGGAATAACACATTAAGCCATTATTATCCATTATCATCATCATTCAGAAGCTGGGGTGATAGAGCTGGATTCTGAGAAGAGAGTGGCTGGGAGGAAGGGGGTGCTTCATGTTGGGTCCGCCTACAGCATTTCGTAGATGTGTGAAATAAGTCCCAAATGAACATACAACAAAGAATCATATAATACATCTCAGAAATTTTCACTGGGGCTATATGGGAAAGAGAAACAAATGACAGCAACATTATGTGAGGTCCCTGACTTTTTGCAAAGTTAGGACCTGCTGTTTCCATGCTGTTTAGTAGATCTGTGAAACTGCTAGGGAGGCTGCCTTTTGGTTTGTAGCATGCATTCCTATCATTTCCTAAGTAGATGGTATTAAACCCATTTTACCAGTGAGAATATTGAGTAACAAGAGTTAGGTAGCTTTCTAAAACCTTACAGCTAGGAGGTGAAGAATCCAGAATTTCTGCCAGTAAGTCCCTCTGTTGACTGTTCCCTAATAACTTCGTGTGATTCATTGCCTTCATTACCAAAATGTACTTCTGCCACTTTAAGCTTATCTAAAGTTTATCTAGTTTTTAAAGAAACAGTTCAAGATGTATACTTTCCTTAAAACATCCTCCCCCCTCTCCCCAATTCAGTGCTGTCCTTTCTGTGAATGCTTGCAGTACAAAAGTAAGCATAGACTTTTATGGTCTCCCATATTCTAATGTATGTGTATTTGTTATCCTTTGAAACTGCTTGGCCCCTTAAGATCTGGTCGTTGGCTTATATTTTTTAGGGTTCCAATTATTGCCAACACAGCATTAAGCACTTAGTGAATTCTCAGTAATGCCTGCTTCTGGATTTAGTTCAGGGCTCCAGTCCCAGTACTGACAATTACCAGCTGTGTGATATCAGACAAGTCCCTTACTATCTCTGAGCTTTAATTCCTTCGCTTGTAAAAAGGGGATAATAATAAAGCTTATCTCAAAGGATCGTTATGGGAATTAAGCCAGACATTGAAATATAAAACGCTTAGCTTAGTGCCTGGAACATAATAGCGTAGTAAACATAAACAAGTAACCATAACACAATAAATGCTAGTTCTTGTTATTGTTGATCAGTGTAATCAGTCAACACTTACAGAGCGAAGGATTGCCCATAAGAGCAACTTCTATTAGAAAAATTCTCTGATTTCAACTTTTGGGTCCCATTTGACAAAAAATGTCCCTCTTTGAAATAAACAAATTCATAGTTCATAGAAGTTTGACTGATTAAAGAGAACCACACACACACATATACATACACACCCTCACACAGACACATTTTATCCATGCTCAGAAGTTTGGACCATACTTAATAGGCAAACACCCAGAAATCCCAACTTATTCTTGAAGTCATCCATCCTCTCCGTATCTACAGCAATAGCTTTCTAACTCTTTACTTTCACTCCTGTCCACTAACAGGAGTCCTTAACCTTGGGTCCTTTGCCTTTAGCCGTTCCTGATAGAACTGAATTTCACCATAATTAGTTTCCTTTGTAATTCTATGTATTTTATTGTATGCATTTAACAGTATTATTCTGAGGAAGGCTGTGTAGGCTTCACTAGACAGACAGAAGCTCTCACAGCACCCACACAGCTAAGAATCTCCACCAGAAATTGAATTTATTTTCTATAGAGCATGGTTATGGTGCTCTACTAAAAAAATGTAAATCAGATCATGTCACTCTTCAACGTTAAAGCCTTTATGTGTATTTGGAATAAAACAGAAGCTTCTTTCCTTGGCTTGGAGAGGGCCTCCTGCCTAGCCCCAAATCATCTCTTGCCACTGTGTTCCTTGCTTACTCTGGCTTTCTGTCAGTTCTTGAAACCCTTCCTGACTCAGGGCCTTTGCACTTGCTGTTTCCACTGTTTGGAATGTTTCTCTTCATGCCTGGCTGCCCCTTGTACTCAGGTCTTAGTTTAGGTGATGCCTTCTCTGGGAGCTTTTGCCGGCCTCCCTATCTTAAGGAACTTCCCACTCCTCTCTTTTCTTGTTCTTTTCCACAGCTCATTTCATTTATTTAGTTATATGTAACAAACAGATACCTTTGTTTATGCCTATTTTCATACTAATTTGTAAATTCCACGGGGGGCATAGAATATGTAGGTCTTATTTAGGCTGCCATTTAGTATAAAACCTGACCCTTTGTAGATCAGTAAATATCTATTGAATGAATGAATGAATTGGGGGAACATGAATGGTCTGCTATTTGGAATATACGAACTCATGTGTTTATTCATAAACTCATTTATTAGACAAAGAAAAATGAGAGACCAGCTATAACATTTAAATTCTGAAAACCTTTCAGAGTAATTCATGAGCTACAGATGAATGCTTTATTCTCCTTGGTTATTCAGAAATGAAATGTAATAGTTCATTATATGACAAGGGGAACCACCCAGAAAATCAGAATTCAAAAAATGTGCTTAACTTCTTTTCATATGTTATACCTTCCATCTGTCATACCCTAAGCCTATATCCTATTAACTCTGTTTCATGATAACTTTATCTTATGATTGACTCACTTGATTGCCATATACCAGAATCATGTGTGCATCCATTGAAACTGCTTTTCTGTCATTTATAACATTTATTTTAAAAAATACCTTATCATTTGTATAGAACTTTGTATCTCAAACTTATGATAATTAAACACTTTTGGTCCTGATGCAGTCAGTCAGGATAGCCTTTTATTATTATTCTCTAACTTAAAGTATGTTTATTGAACTGATTCGTCTATTAAAATGGAAGCTTCATTTCAGTGGTGTATAGATTTGAATAGCAACTCTTTAATATATGTGGACATAAAACCCACAAGCATCTACTCTTTATTTCCCACCTCTCTTTTGGAGAAAAGTATTCTTTAGTAGAGTTGGCAAAGTTTTGTGTAGAGTAGTTTCTTTCTCTAAGTAGGTCAGTGACAACCTGAGAATATCTTCTTTATTATCTTAAATAATCAGTGGTTATCCTATCCTTGGTGATCTTGTAATCTACAAAAATAAAGAAAACAGCAGAATGTAGTTTATACCTTGATCATTATTTGGAGGACTTTTGTGGGCTAAAAAATTCGGTAATTCTTTTCTTGAAGGGAAATGACTGTTTTTTTTCCTTATTACTTTTATTCCTTTACTTTTTGAGAGGTCTCTAAAGGCCAGGTGGTTCCAGTAATAATTAACGCTGTTCTCGTTTCTTAATTCACTTGTGGCTCAACATAATTTCATAACTGACTGCTTTTAGTGTTGTTCTTTTCTTGGCCATACTGATTATTTGTAGAGAATTTCATGCAAATGAATAAATGTTTATAAATGCATATTTATCCATTTGTTTTTTAGATTTTACATATGAGTGATGTCCTATGGCATTTGTCTTTCTCAGTCTGATTTATTTCACTTGGCACAATAACCTCTAGGTCCATCCACGTTGTCACAAATGGCAAAAATTTCATCCTTTCTTATGGCTGCGTGATATTCCATTGTATATCTATGCCATATCTTCTTTATCCATTCATCTGTCAATAAATGCATATTTATTGAAGAAGCTTTAGTTTAGGTTAGTTGGGGTATAATGGGAAGGAAAAAGAAGGTGTATGCATTTTTGTGATCTATCCCACTCCTTGTTTTAGGACCCTGAGAACATGAGGGCAATATTATTATGCTACTACTTAAAGGATAAATGCCATCTCCTCCTCCTATTTCCATCCTCCTCACTGCCACAGCTAAGTTATTTCTGATCCCAGCTCTGAATATTTTTGTGTTTTACCAGTTTCCTGCCTCTGTCCCTCCTTTCTTCTTATTCTCCTCCCTGCCTTCTTCCCTTTCTCTCTCTCTCTCTATCCATTCCTGTCCCTTTTCCAAAGAAGATGTAGAATAAATGAATTCATTTTCAGAAAATATAAGGAAACAAACTCATCAATACAAAAAGATACTATAGTGTCCGATAGTGAAATTGGTTTCTGCTTGGGATACAGTAGGGGTGTTGTCTGGTTATATGGAATTAGGGGAGGGGAAGCAGGAGAGTCTAATTCTTCTTAAATGTCTTCAGTGTTATTCCGGATGCACCTAGAGCTACAGAGTTTTGGGCTTCTGCAGTATGGATTCATAGCTTCTTGGCTTTTTCAACAAAACTCGTTTGCTTTACAGCTTCTAACATTTGTTGCTATTGTCTTCTCTTTTGAACTTTCTAACCTCGTAGGTTTGTTTTTTTGTTGAACAGTCCTTAGTTGTCATTTTTGTATGGTTTATAAAGGGATAAATGCATGTGGTCCATTTTGTTTTGAACTGGAAATTCTCATTTCATTTTTGACAGAGGTATATGAGGTATCTGTTTACACATGGGAGAAGAGAGAGAAGCTCTCTTGAATAATAAAAAATCCCAAGAAAGATAGCAGGCCTTGTGGCCCGATAAAAGTATTTAACTTCTCCTATTAGTTCCCTACCTCCCTAGAGTGTGGTTTGAGGTGAAGATGGGGATTAAAACCTGAGTTTTCTCTAGAGGCACATACGCAGCGAGACACTTAAGCACAAGTGCTTAGGGGGCAAATGGTATCAGTCCGTTCATAAAATTTTTCCATTGAAGGATTATGAGCATATAACCTGATTTATTAACTTTTTTTTAATTAACAGACTTTATTTGGGGGGGAAGTTTTAGGTTTATAGAAGAAATGAGCAGTTAGTACAGAGGTCCCTTTTTTTACCCCCTTTCCCCAAAGTAGTTTCCTCTGTTAACATCTTGCATTAATGTGGTGCATTTGCTACAATTGATGAACCAAAACTGATACAAAATGGATACTATTATTAACTAAATTCCAGAGTTCACATCAGGGTTCCTAATTTGTGTGGTATAGTTCTGTGAGTTTTGACAAATATGTAATGTCATTTATCCATCATTATAGTATATAGAATAATTCCACTGCCCTAAAAATCCCTTGTGTTCCATCTATTTTCTCTCTCCCTTACTCCTTTTCAAACCCCTGCTGACAACTGATCTTTTCTTGTCTTTATAGTTTTGCCTTTTACAGAGTGTCATGTAGTTGAAATCATATAATATGTAGCATTTTCAGACTGACTTCTTTGACTTAGCAATATGCATTTAAGTTTCCCCCGTGCCTTGTCATGGTTTCATATGATATCTCATTTCTTTTTATTGTTGGATAACATTCCCTTATATGGATGTATAACAGTTTGTTTATCCATTCACTTGTTGAAGGACATATTGGTTGCTTCCAAGTTTCAGCAATTATAAAGCCTCTATAAACATTCTTGTGCAGATTTTTGTGTGGACATAGTTTTCAACTCATTTGGGGAAATACCTAGAGTGTAATTTCTGGGTTGCATGGTAAGATTGTAATAAACTAGGAAACTGTCTTCCAAAGTGGTTATACATTGACTTGTTTTCATTTTTTAGAAACAGTGTAGATTGTTTTATGGAGCAATGTATATGGAAATCAATAGTAATTTGTACTTCACTTATTTTTTATACAAGTAAAGAGTCATTGTAGAGGCTTTATGATTTTAGTATTTACTGCTACATTACTATTTAATGTTGCATTGACCCTAACGTTGCTAGAAGAGAGTAGAAGAGAGGTTTTAGTGAAAAGAAGGGTGCTGTATAAGTTTAATCACATCAGTATACTTTTCATGTAGTGAAAGCATTCCCTATACGTATACTTCATAGACATAAGCATACATTAATGGAGAACTGTGGGCTGTGTTAGAATGATGATGTTTTACTTGCATTATACTTAATTAACTCATTTAGTAAACATTCCTTGAGTGCCTGTGGTCCCTGATCTTAGAGGCTTAAATAAGTATAAACATGTTTATACCTAAAAGAATGTTCCCCAGGAAGTTGCAGGACATCTAGCATCTCTCACCCTTACCTATTCAGTATTAGTGGTTCTTATCAATTATTATGACAACTGAAAGTGCCCTCTCAAATTCTTGAAACAATCAGTGGTACTAGTATTGTTGAGAAAGACTGATTATTTATAGGTGAGTCTCTGTAATTCAGTTTTTCCTTTATGACACATTTTATTTAACCATAAGTTAGTGGTTTCAGAAATCAGATTCAGTGATGGATTATGAATAAAGTCACAACATTTACTAAGCTAAGGACATTAGAAATAAGGTGAGAGTTGCTCTAATATTCAGCATAGAAAATTGAAAGATGTAGTGTGGGAGAGAAAAGGTAAGTTCCTTTTGTGACATCACAAAACGTGCTATTGGTAATGCACTTTTTACTGAACCGTGCTGTGTCCTATACATTGGAAATATTGTTCTTAATCTCCTGTGTGTTAAGACTGATTTTACTTTTTATCAATAACAGAGCCAAGAAGATGAAAAAAATTAAAGCCCATTAATATTATATCTTTCCTATATTGTGTTTAAAATTAATTTACAACTGCTTTTATTTTACTCTCCTTTTTTCTCTCTTTTCATTACTTCGAGTATCTTTGCTTTGGAACTTGCTATTCCTTTGTCATCACTGCTTGTCTTTTCTTTTTACTGGCTTCTTAAATCCTGCTGCATTGCTTTTTGCCTTTCCTTCTTTAATCTTTTCTCTTCTGTTTAATTTTTAAATCCTTTGCCCTTTATCTTTCTTTCAGTCTTTTTAGCTGCTCTCTCTTCCTTTGATTTCCTCTTAAATGTTACTTCTTCTTAACATTGTGTTATTTATTGATTTTTCTTTTTAATTTTACGTTTTCCTTTGTGTATAAGGAAAACTTCCTCTGCCTACCCATACTGAATTAAAGAGAGAAATACTAGTAAATCCTCCATACCACATGGAAAAAAAACAACCATATTTATTCAAACTTACTGTGTGGATACTGAAAGATTTATAGGACACATTTTCTCCTCTTTTTTTCTTTTTATTCTTTTGTTTTGAATCAAAGCCCAAATAATTGATGTGCTGATATATAGCAAATTCAATTATTTTCCATCTTTCTACTTTGCTAACTTCAACTGTATACAAAATATACTTTTGAGATGTAAACATTTGTTTGTAGCTAGACCACAAGTAATTTTGCCTTTTATTAAATCTTTGGGATTAACTGGAATACATTTATAATACTATTATGAGCACACATCAAGGGTTATAATAAAAAATAAGAGATTATAATACAATTGTAATTCTTCCACAAAAGTACTTTATCCAAATAGCTTATGCATTTGGCTTAATATATGCTAATTTTTAATAGTAATTTTATTTATAACCCACTTTTCTTGGAATTTTAGAAGGATCTGAAGGAAATACATTACAGCTTTGCACAGTGGCAGTATCATAGATAATGAGGTTTATCCAAGGTGCGATTATTGCCAGTTGAAGGAAATACATTAACAAAACTCCACTAAACTGGGTTGGTTTTTGGTGTATGAGTCTGTCCATAGGCACTCTAAGCAATATCTGTGAGGTGGAGCTCTAGATAGTCACTTTTCACAGAGGGAGAGGAGCAGATAACTATTATAAGGAAAAGCAGAAGTGCATGAAATCTTGGGTGTATCATTTCTGCTTCAAGCAAGAAATTTCTTCAGGGACATGCTCTGATTGAAGAGAGACCAGGACAGATCAAGTGCCTTGCCTTAGTTCACACACAGAAATGGCAGAGCTAGGAATTGAATTCAGATTTATGTTATTGATCATCTTGCTTCACATTTATCTTATATATTTATACATTCTGTTGATTACAGTTCTTATCCATACCCAAGTTTAATTTTACTTGTAGTTCATTCAATAGACAGAAATGTAGTATTCTCAAATATCTCTTCATTGCTGCTTATGATAGCTTTATATACATATATAGTAAATTATTATATGTATAAGTAATATATATTATTCATTTTATGTAAGCCTATTATTGATATATTTTTTAAAGATTTTATTTATTTATTTGACAGAGAGAGACACAGTGAGAGAAGGAACACAAACAGGGGGAGTGGGAGAGGAAGAAACAGGCTTCCCGTAGAGCAGGGAGCCCAATGCGGGGCTCCATCCCAGGACCCTGGGATCATGACCTGAGCCGAAGGCAGACGCTTAACGACTGAGCCACCCAGGCGCCCCTATTATTGGTATTTTAAACAATAGCTCTCTCATCCATTAATTTCACTGAACAAACATTACTGAAGCTTACTATTTTTAAGGCCAACAGTTGTTTTTCTCTGTTAGATGATCGTTTTTAAATTCTTATGTGCTTTTTTTTGATAATGTTGTTGCTGTAACCTTTGGTTTCCCACTGCCTAGGGTTAGACTAGTTTGCATTTATCCTGCCCAGGAAGAAAAGGCTTACTAAGTAAATGAGTAATGTCCACAGAATTTTAGTGATGCATATCAAATATATTTAAAATAACAAACTATTTTCTGACAACTAATGACTTTAGAAATAAAAACTTGGTATTTTAGTTGTATCTTTCATGTTAAAACTTTGAAAAGGCCCTTTACTAAATAACATTTTCTTTACCTAGTTTTTCCACTGTAACTAGGTAAAGGAATGAAACTTACTTTGTTTGCTAATTTGGTAATTTTAGACTATTAATTCCACAAACCTGATGAAATTTTTGAAAACTTCCTTTTACAAACATGTCTCACTCAAGATACCCAGGGTTAAAATCTTAGAAATCCAATTTGGTGTTCTGTGCATGTATGTGTGTTTAAAATGCACTTGTGATACTCTTAATAGATTGTGATTTACACCTTTCATCAGTTTATACCAGTCATTTACAAAATATGGTTCAGCACCATTATCATCTGAGAATTTCTGCTAGAAATGCCAATTTTTTGGCCCCAGCCTAGACTTGTTGAATCATACACTGTGGGTGTGGGGTAAGCAATCAATCTTTGTATTCATAAACTTTGCAGGCAATTCTAGTATAGCCTCATGCCCAGTTCCACTTATTTATATGATCTTCCTCTTTGGTTAGTACAATTTTACTTGTTTTTTAAAATAAATTTTCTTACTGTGTAATCTCTGAGTGGATTGTAATAGTCAATAACACCCAATGTGTCTAAGTCCATATATTAGTTAGTACTTGCTGCCATAAAAAATACCATAGACTGACTGGGTGGCTTAAGCAACAGAAATTTATTTCTCACTGTTCTGGAGACTGGAACTCCAAAATTAGGGTGCCAGTATGGTTGAGTTCTGGTTAGAGCTTTCTTCATGGATTGCCTTCTCACTGTATCCTCACATGGTGGAGAAAGAGAGGGAGAAGAGAGGGAGAGTTGTCTCTCTTATGAGGGCACTAATTCTATCATGTAGGCTCTACTCTCATGACCTCATCTAAACCTAATTTAGATGAGGCTCCATCTCCAAATACCATCACATTGGTGATTAGGGCTTCAGCATATGAATTTGGGATGGGGGGACAAAGTTCAGTCCACTGCAGTCCAATTTTGTTGGCTTTATTCCTTGTATAAAATAAGAAGTGATACTAAAGTTAAAAGACTTCTGAAGTCTAGTCCAAATTTCTTCTTTAAGTAATAGTGTACCTCTTTAATCCTAGTTTCTTTCTTTGAAATTCTTATAAGGATGTAGGCGATATGTGCTAAAGGATTGTTGGAAAATTAAAAAGTAATGGATATATGAATGAATGGTATTAGGCTACAATATTGTATAACTGTAATAAAGGTTATGATCAGTATTTTTTTTTTTGTTTTGTATGTTAGCTGCCTGTGTTTCAGTCAGTAACTTATCAGCCCATCTAAGCAATGAGCCGTATGACACCCAAAGAGTCTAATGATTGGAAAGATCACAGAAATCATCCAGACTACCTTCTACCTGATACAGAAGTCCACTCTAGAGCATCCCAACTTTGTTTTGAATGCTGTCAGTCCCTGTAATAGGGTTCCTCAGAGAAACAGAACCAATAGGGTGTGTGTGTGTGTGTGTGTGTGTGTGTGTGTGTGTGTGTGTAGAGAGAGAGAAAGGGAGAGAGCGAGAGAGAGGGAGATTTGTTTTAAGGAATTGGAGTTGGCAAGTCTGAAATCTGCAGGGCATACACCCAGGCTGGAGATCCTGGGAAGAGTCAATGTTGCAGTTCATGTCCAAGGCAGTTTGGAGGCAGAATTCCCTATTCTTCAGGACATTTCTGTCTTTTTGTCTTTGACACTTCCTACAGTTTGGATAAAGTCCACCCACATTATGGAGGGTAATCTGCTTTACTCAAAAGTTAATCCCATGTAAAAATTACCTCCACAGTGACATCTAGATTGGTGTTTGACTAAATATCTTAGTACCATGGCCTAGCAAAGTTGACACATAAACTCAACTATCACAGCATCCTTTAATATTTAGAGTCAATTCTACTTTAAAAATATTATGTAACCCTTCTAGCTTTCAAATGATATGAAAATAAGGTGTAATAAATAGATATATATGTAAATGAATGAATGAAGAAGTGAATGGATAAATAAGTAAATGCTAGCCAATACCAGGTATATTACCTTTACTTATTAATAAAAAAAAAAAAGTTTCAACTCCCTCTCAACTCTGGAAACTTCAGCTAACAGAAGTGTGTGTAGCACACATTGATTGATTCACTGACACAGTAGTGAATCACAGAGCTCTTTGTTTGACCTTACCTGGTATGGTTATCATATCAAGATAGCTACTGTGTTGAATGTCTGAATTGGGATCCAAGAGAGATTTTGGTGTAGTGGTGTGAGAATAGGAAGACGAAAATTAATGGGATGCATATAAGATCTTGTTCTTACCTTTCAGAAAAGTTGTGGTAGTGTGGATAAAAAAGGCACCTTAGAAATATACCAACTCAAGGGGTGCCTCGGTGGCTCAGTTGGTTAAGCAAGGACTCTTGATCTCAGCTCAGGTCTAGATCTCAGGATTGTGAGTTCAAGCCCCACGTTGGGCTCCATGACAAAACAAACAAACAAACAAACAAAAAACAAGCAAAAATAAACCCCCAAACAAACCACCAACTCAAAATACCACAGATTAGAGGAATTGGTAAAACAGATTTTATCTTCAATACAGCTGTTGCCTAATATGGGACAAAGGATAGATTTGAGTAGTTATAAGATAGTTATAGTAGTTATAATCTACTCTTGGTAAAACTTTTTATATTGGAGAGAAAGAGAGAGAGAGAGAGCGTGCATGTGCCTGCATGGAGTGAGGAGCGACAGAAGGAGAGGGAGAGAGAGAATCTTAAGCCCCATGTTGGGCCCAGTGTGGAGCCCAACATGGGACTGGAACTCATGACCCTGAGATAAGATAAGAGCTGAGATCAGGAGTCAGAGGCTTAACTGACTGAGCCTCCCAGGTGCCCTGAGGATATGTTGGTTTAAATAATATCCTGCCATATATTATATCTAATAAGTTGAAAATTCTAATACACTTTTCTTTTGTATTAGGTTATGAATTTCATCCTATAGTTAGTGCCATACACACGAAATCAGCCCTCAATTAATGTTAGTTCAGTTGACTTAAAAGTTAGCATTGCAGGGCACCTGGGTGGCTCAGTCAGTTAAGCAAGTGTTTGCCTTCAGCTCAGGTCCTGATCCCAGGGTCCTGGGATGGAGCCCCTTGTTGGACTCCCTACTTGAGGGGAGTCTGTTTCTCCCTCTCCCTCTGTACCTCCCCCCACTTTGTGTGCACTCTTCTCTCTCAAATTTTTAAAAACCTTAAAAAAAAGTTAGCATCACCATTGGGGTGCCTGGGTAGCTCAGTTGGTTCAGCATTGGATTCTTGATTTTGGCTCAGGTCATGATCTCAGGGTTGTGAGATGGAGCTCCACATTGGGCTCCCTGCTCAGTGAGGAGTCTGCTTGGGATTCTCTCTTTTCCTCTCCCTCTGCCCCTCCCCCTGCTCACCTGCTCTCAAATAAATAAATAAATAAATAAATAAATAAATAAATAAATAAATAAATAAAATCTTTTTAAAAAGTTAGCGTTGCCAAATAGCTTTGGGAACAATAACTTCATGTGATATTCTCTAATGATAAGCTGATTGGTAAGACAGCAGAACTGCAATCAAGCAAGTAAGTCATTAAGGGGGAAGTTTTAGTGGAGGTTGACCTAAAGAATCTTCATCAACCTGTAACTCTTTATAGTTTTTCTTAAAACCACTTCTGTATGTCTCTGAGTTTTGATCCTAACACATATAATATTTAACCTCTTGAACAATTTATCCAAAGTTATTCTGAACCCTCTATCATGTCCACTATACTGGGTATAATTGGAGAACACATTGTACTGAGGTGTCTGATTTCCATATGGTGAATAGGGAGACAGGAAACACTGTAAAATGAATACATTATTACATCTTGATCTGTTCTTTTGCAAAATTGTCATTTTTAAATCTCACAGTACCTACAACTTCTGGAACAATTTAGTTAATACCAGTATTGATAGGCATATTAGAATAGAGGAATTGCTAGTACAAAGTAGGAATTTCAGAGTTGATGTCATTTGACCGAGAACTGTGAAGTGATGTTATATTTTAGCCCCACATCCCTTCTGACTTCATTTAAATTACATAGTTTTAAGATTATGCATCCTGGATTTTTCCTTCAGTTTGTTCTTATAATAAATCACTTCTTTTTCTCTTTATAATAATCTCACCTTACAACTTAAAATGTTTTTTTCCAAATATTGACCATTGCAAAGAGGTGTCTTTAATAATTAATAGAAAACCTAATTGGAGGAATTTGAAAAGAGACATAGAAACTTGGAATTGATAATTTTACTGATATATTTTTGTTTGTTTCTTATTTAGTTTTACCTTATGTGGTTCATAAAAGAATTATAGTTGTTTTCTGATGAATATATACAATCTAGGGATTTAATATCATTAAAGGCATTTCTGATACCATACACTTGATACTACAATGCTAGTCAGTATAAAGGTTGCAATCATATTAGATTTCTGTTGAACAAAAGGTGACCTGTCTACTGTGTCCAGCACTAAAATTGTGCAGTTAAGCAATGGCTGAAAATTCCATAAAGAAAATTCCATAAGGAAATAGGGCAATTAACTTGTTATAAATCTGAAAGCATATATGATAGTACCCTAAAACAGTCAAATATTTGAGTTTACAGTAGCCTTGTCAGTTCTGAGTCAAAGAATTTGGTCACAGTCTTTTTAGGAAATGTAACATTTTCCAGGAAAACTATTTTCTTTCTCTCATCTCTTTCTCTCTGTCCTTCTCTGTTTATCTTTTTCTTTCCTCCTTCCTTCTCCTTCCCTTCCCTTCATCCCACCCTCTCTCTCTCTATTTTCCTTTAAGAAGTATTTATTTAATTTCTTGTCCATGCAAGACACTGTACTAACATGTGCAGCTTACAGGGTTATAAGACATAGATTCATAAATGTCATTACCTGTTTCAGGTCTAGCACAAGTATCCTGATAATTTTGCAAAAGAGCCATTTTATTGTATATTCACAACTGAACACTGCATCTGAAAATTTTTAAATTTTTCCTCATATCTGTATGTCACCTTTTATTATCCCCTATTTTATTCTCTTAAACAAAGACTTTTTTTAGAACAGTTTTAGGTTCACAGCAAAATGGAGGGGAAGGTACACAGATTTCCCATTTATTTCCTGCCTTCACACATGTATAGCCTTCCCCACCAGAGTTGCAATAAATTGTAATATTTGTTACAACTGATGAACCTACTGAATGTAATCATAATCATCATAGTTTACCTTACAGTTGAGTTTTGGTGTTGTATATTCTATGGGTTTGAACAAATGTATAGTGACATGTATCTATCATTAGGGTATCGTGCAGAGTAGTTTCATTGCCCTAAAAATCTTTGTGCTCTGCCTATTTATCCCTCCCTGCAAACCCCCGGCAACTAGTGATCTTTTTACTGTCCCTTTAGTTTTGTCTTTCCCGGAATGTCATATAAATTATTCCAGAATAATTTCTTTTAAGTAGTAGTGTGCATTTAAGATTCTTTTCCTACGTCTCTTCCATGTCTTTTCAAAGCTTGATAGCTCGTTTTTTAGCACTGAATAATATTCAATTGTCTGGATGTATTATAGTTTGTTTTTCTCTCTCAAATTTTGAAACACAGATTTTAGACCTGGCATTGGCAGGAACTGTTTTTGAGATCTTAGATAGCTACTTCAAGCTCTTTAGGCCTTGGTATATCTTCATTTCTAAGAAAGATGCCTTCTTATGTTGTAACAGAATGGAATTTCAGATTGTTAACATTACAGTGACACTGGAGATCTGGTTAAATGGCTTGGGACAGACAGAAGTGGATTTGAATCATGCCTCTGTGATGAAAGTTCAAGTTACTTAATCTCTAATTTGCATATATAATATGGGGATATATAATTATACTCACCTAATTAGGTATCTTGAAGATTAAATGAGAAAATGCATATAAAATGTTTAGCCAGTGGCTGGTACATAATAAGAGCTCAATAGATTTTATCCAGTTTTACTACTATTTAATGGATGTTCAGCACGTCTTACCAATCCTTTTACTGCTTCCAGCTCCCTCCATTCCTTTCATTTCTGTGGCCACTACAAATTCTTTTTTTTACTATTTTCAAATTCTCTATCCATTTTCACTCCTTCAGGCTCAACAAAATATCACTTTATTTAAATAAAAATAAAGATACGATACATCCAGACTTTTCTATCACCTCTTCCCAAATTATCTGCATCAGTATCCATCTTTTTCATTCCCTTCAGTTTCTGAGGATAAATCGCCAACTGTGTGTGTCATCATGAAAGATTTCTTAATTTTTGTGTTTCTTTTACAGCTATAAACGATGACACCAAATTAAATAATGTGAGTAAAACACTTAATCAAATGTATGGAACTCAGTAAATGTTAGTTTCTTTCCCTGACCTTCCCAACTTTTCTTCTACCCCAGTGAACCTGTATTCTAGACAGTGAGAGCTGTCTTTATAAATTACAGATCAGATTATGTCCCTTTCCTTCTGTGATTCTCCAGGATCTTTTGAATAAAGGTAAAGTATCTTTTCTTGGCTTACAAACCTGATATAGCTGCCCCCCCTTTTTTTTTCATCTTTTCTTCCCTACGTTTCATTCAGCTGCTATTTTTTGCCATGTTGTTATTGGGTACACTTTTCCTCTCTCTTTGTTGCCTTCCCATATTTTCCTTATTTCTCTTTATTCCTTAAGATGTAGCTTAACACTTTAAATATAACAACATCCTTGAGGTTATGGATAGAGTTGACCTTTGCCATCGTAGTATTTTGTATACCTCTGTTACTGAATCTGTGTGTTATATTGTAAATTGTTCTTTATATGTTCATGTTTAAAAAGTCAAAGAGTATATGAGAATATAAAGACAAATTAAAATGTAAAAAAGCACTTCTTCCCTTTCCTCAATGTCATTCCACAATGGAAGTATCCTTTTTTTACTTGTCTACTTTCTCCTATAGATGAATCTGCCAGATAGACATTGTAATGCAAGCCACATATGTAATTTAAAATAATCACATTAAAAATTAAGAAGAATCAGTGAAACTCATTTTCATAATACATTTAACCAATATATCCAAAAATATTATCAACATGGAATTGATATAAAAATTACTGGAGTTATTTTGCATTATTTTTTCAACATTTTTCTTTGAAATCCAGTGTGTATTTTGCACTTAACAGTTCAACTCAATTCAGACTAGACCCAAGTCGGGTGCTCAGTATGGACACATGGCTAGAGACTACTATATGGTACAGGGTAGCTATAGAAGAACTCTTGAAAACTAAGGCAAGGATTTGACTCATAGCTCTGCAACTTAATAGCAATACGACTTTGGATATGTTGTTTACTGTCCCTGAACCTCATTTCCTCTCCCCCCATTTTTAACGTATTTCATAACACTGATGTGAAGATTGAGCAATAAAGGCTCCATGTGGTCATCTGATTTTTACTGACTTCCTTATACTTGGTTTTCAAATACACTCTTTTAGTCCAGGAAATTTGTGTATGCAGAAACACAGAGCTAAAGGATTTTCCTTTTTGGTTTCTTTTGTTGAATGCTGTATTCTAGGCTCCACGTGACACACTGAACATAAAATTTCCCACCCTCAAGGAACTCATGGTCACATACTACTTTATTGCCTGGCCATTTCAAAAACACAGCAAAAAATTATTTTATGACATAAAGTGAAAATATGGGCACATATTTCCAAATTTAACAAAGAATGTTACTGATTTTAAATCTCTGAAATCCTTTCTTTGCTCTATTTTGATCTTCATAACTCACATTAAGGATCACACTATACCTTGTTTTTGCTCTGGAAATCTTGCAGTGGCCTTGGGCAAAAGGCAGTAAAATTCTGATCTGGGCTGAAACTCCAGAGAAAAGATCCTTTCAATAATTTTTTGCAAACACTACCAACAGTAAACTCTAAGTTATTTAAGACATAGAATACTTTGCGGATTATTTAGGGACTTTGCTACTTCTGACTTAATTCCCTCATGTTGCTGCCCTTTGGCCATTTCACTGATGCTTTAGAACCTTTATGAAATAGGAAAAAGGTAAAACTCATTATTTGGCAGTCTTGGAAAATTGTTTGATAGGCAAGAAGATTATACATGATGGGTTAAATGGGGTAGATTTAAGAGATACATTTCTTCCGCCACCCTGAATAATTAAAATTTGATTATATGTTATTCTTGTGTATCAAATTATTTCAAAAACTATATGCCTTGCAAATATAGAGAGTCACCCTTGTTTGAAAGAATAGAATTGCATATGCAAATTTTGAAAGTTTTTCTGATTGTAGGAAATAATGTTCCAGACTAATATAAACATGGTGCTCCATTGAATTTTACTTTTGATTAGTATAGAGTGAGATACTAGGTTTCAGTTATAATGGCAATGTTAAATAATGCTTTGTCTTCTTATCTGCAATAAATGACATTTAGGAAATCTGTCCAATTTCTTCTTAGGTTCTTCAAAGTGGATAATGATACAATTTATTTCACCATTTATTATATTTTTACTGTTGCCTTTGCTAAAATAACATTCAAATGTATTTACAAACAAGAAATTTAATTAAAATACATGTAAAATTCATGTAAAAATGTCATAATTTGTAAAGTCTAACTACTTTGTTAGGATTTTTTTAAGTGGTGTGTTATTATTTCTAGTTTATTAGTGTTTATAAATTACCGTCTTTAGAAGGTAAACTGAGGACCATGTACTGATTTTTATTAAACCAGTGTCATAGTTTGAGTTCTCTGGGAAGTAGATTAAGAGATGGAGATCAGCATATAATACAGTGGTGAGGGAATGCCCTTAAGATCAAAACTTTTGGGAGGGAAAGAAAGGAAGCAGGACTGGGAGCAGGGATGTGCTATCAGTGAAGGCATCGTGCACCTCATGGGGAACTCTAAAGTTGGATGGCCCTTCAGGTTGCCCCTCATTCCGGCGTGGGGCCAGCCTTTATACCCCTGCACTGATCATTGAATGAAGACTGCCCCAGGAGGTCCCTTCAGCTAAGGCTGTAGCTGGACAAAGAAGTGCTTCATTCCGGAAGTGAGTTTGGGCAACACATCACAGTATCCACTACACTTAGATAGGTTAGAACCTAAAGTTCTGGATGTAATTACCTAAAAAGAATCCCAGTTCTGGTACAATTCACAGGTACAGTCTTGCCAGGACTACAATAGAACCACCCATTTGTTCTTTCTGTTTCTGTTATTTCTCCCTTATAATCCATTCTCTGCATGATGGACAAGCAAGCTTTTAAAAATGTGAATCAGATAGTGTCACTACTCTGCCTAAAATGTTCCCATGGCTTCCAGTTGGAGGAAGGATAAAATCCAAATTCAGTACTCTGGCCTCTAGGCTCTGCCTGATTTAACTCTTGTCTATTTCTGCAGCATTATGCCACTTTTCTTCTCACATATTATGTTTTAGGCACACTGGCCTTCTGTCAGTTTTTTAAACATGCCAAGTTGTCTCCTCATTGAGGGCATTTACACTTCCTATTTCCCCAGGCAGGCAGGCCTCCTCACTTTTTATGTGATTGTTTCCTTTTATTCTTTCAGATCAAATCCCCACAGAGGCTTTCCCTGACTGCCTTGTTCAATGTAAGCCTTTAATAGTTTTTCTCTATCACATCACTCTTTTCCTTCATGGCCCTTATTAGAACCTGTAATTATCTTGTTTATTTGTTTCAGTATTTTCTGTCTTCCCCTGTTGGAATGAAAGCTCTGTGAGTCATTTTCCAATTCTGTAAATCTTCCTGTAATAGGTCCTTGATAAGTTTCATTATTTGTTAGTGAATGATTTGTAATTATTTCTATGTTCTGGCTGTTACAAATAATGTTGCAATGAACATTCCTTTTCCTTTTTTTTTTTTTTTTTGGTGGACATGTGTTTTCAGTTCTCTTAGGTATAGTATATACTTACAAGTTGCATAATAGCTATGTTTAACATTTTGAGGAATTGCCAAGCTGTTTTTCAAAGTGGATGCACCATTTTATAATCCTACCAGAAATATGGAGTATTCCACTTATTATAGTCTCTTTTTAAAAAATTCTTACCTAATTTTTTAATTCCAGTGTAGTTAACATACAGTGCTATATTATATATTTTGTTTATTTAAACTTTAGCTTTCCTGGGCGCCTGGGTGGCTCAGTTGGTTAAGCAACTGCCCTCAGCTCAGGTTATGATCCTGGAGTCCCAGGATCGAGTCCCACATCGGGCTCCCTGCTCAGCAAGGGGTCTGCTTCTCCCTCTGACCCTCTTCCTGCTCGTGCTCTCTGTCTCTCATTCTCTCTCTCTCAAATAAATAAATAAAAAATCTTAAAAAAAATAAATTTTAGCTTTCTTAGTAGGCATGGGAGTAGTATTTCATTGTGTTTTTTATTTCCATTTCACTAATGACCAATAATGTTGGCATCTTTTCATGTGCTAATATTGACCATCCTTCTTTGGAGAAATACCTTCTTAAATCTTAATGCTCATGTAAAAAAAATTAGGTTGTATGCCTTTTATTGTTGAGTTTGTAAGAATTCCTTATACATTTTAGATACTGGTGCTTTATTAGATACATGATTTGCAAATATTTTCTCTATTTCTGTAGGTTAGCTTTTCAATTTCTTTATTTTTTCTTATATCACTTGTGTTTTTGATGCCATACCTAAGAAATCATAGCCTAATTCAAGGTCACAAAGATTTATCCTATGTGTTTTTCCAAGAATTTTATAGTTTTAGCTCTGACATTGAGATCTATGATTCAGTTTGAATTAATTTTTATGTATCTTACCAGGAATGGGGTCCAAGATCATTCTTTTGCATTCGGATATCCAGGGTTCCAGTCCCATATGTTGAAAATTCTTCTATTACACACACACACACACACACACACACAGTGAAAAGGCTTCAAGACTGGAAAAGAAGTAAATATATTCTTCTATTATTGAATTGTCTTCCCTTGTCAAAAATCAACTGACCACAAATGTAAGGGTTTATTTTTGTACTTTCAGTTTTATTCCAAAGTCTGTATGTCTGTCTTTATGTTGGTACTGCATTGTCTTGATTATGTAGCTTGGTAGTAAGTTTTGAAATCAGGAAGTATGAGTTCTTGAACTTTGTTCTTTTTCAGTATTGTTTTGGCATTTCTCTATGAATTTTAGAATCAGCTTGTCAATTTCTGAAAAATAAAGACGGCTGGGATTTTGATAAAGATTATGTTGATTCTATAGATCAGTTTTGGGAGTATTGCCATCTTCACAATATTAAGTCTTCAAATGCACAAACATTGTATGTCTTTCCATTTATTCAGGTCTTCTGTGATTTTTTTCAATGATATTTAGTATTTTGCAGTGTACAAGTCTTGCATTTATTTTGATGAGTTTATTTCTAAGTATTTTATTCTTTTTGATGCCAGTATAAAAAGTACAGTTCACTTTTGTGTGTTGATCTTGTATCTTACTACCTTGCTAAACTCATTTATTAGTTCTGTCAGACTTTTTTTGTGGATTCCTTAGTATTTGTATATAAAAGATCATGTCATTTACAAAAACAGATATATTTACTTCTTTTCCAGTCTTGAAGCCCTTTCATTCTTTGTGTGTGTGTGTGCATGTGTGTGTGTATGTGTGTGTATAATTGCCCTAGCTAGAACCTCCAGTACCATACTAAATAGATGTGGCAACAGCTAGCATTTTTTCTTCTTTCTGATGTTAGAAGGAAAGCATTTTATCTTTCACTATTAAGTATGTTGTAAACTGTGTGTGTGTTGTAGGTGCCTTTTATCAGGTTCAGGAAGTTCCTTTCTACTTCTAATTTTCTTTTTTATTTATTTATTTATTTATTTTTAAGATTTTATTTATTTATTTGACAGAGAGAGACACAGCAAGAGAGGGAACACAGGCAGGGGGAGTGGGAGAGGGAGAAGCAGGCTTCCCGCGGAGCAGGGATCCCGATGCGGGGCTCGATCCCAGGACCCTGGGATCATGACCTGAGCGGAAGGCAGACGCTTAACGACTGAGCCACCCAGGCGCCCCTCTACTTCCAATTTTCTGAGTGTTTTTAACGTGAAAGGGTATTAGATTTTGTCAAATGTGTTTTGTTTATTGAGACGATCACCTTAAATTGTCTGAAAAAGAAGCAAAGCTAATTGAATACACACACACACACACACACACTGAAACACACTCATGCATAACCAAGAGCAAGCTGATTGCTGTTTGTTGTTGGCCAGTTCAGCTACATCTTTTTGCCATGTTTAATATCTCATGTCTTTAATGAGTAAAATGACTGAGTTAACCCAAAATGTGAAGTTAGAAAAGTATAAATCTAAAATAAAATGCATGCACACATATTTATAGTATTCTCTGGTCTTGATCAAGGTAGAACATTTCACTATAAGGGTATTTGTTGTAAGAGTTTATTAAAATAATCATTGCTTTACTAAAACTACCAAGTTGCTGTAATTGTAAGCATGTATTTCCTTCTACTAACATCCTATCTTATATTAATTGATGCCAATATATCCTATCCACCCCCCAGCACTCCTCTTCCCAAAGCTATCCAAAAAAAAAGCATGCATGCTACTACAGAGCTAATCCCTGAAATAATAGTACCTAATACCTAAGCCCAGGTCAAATGTTTCTCTAGGCAACAAGAGATTGATTTTAACAGTAAGTAACTATTAAAACAGCACAACAGGTATATAAGTCTACTTATTTTTGTACTGTTGAAATATGTTATTTTTGTTGAGAAAATGAATAAAATAGTCTTTATCAGTACTTTACCTCCTTAAATTAAAAAAAATCTTTGATAATTTTTTTTTGAAAATATGTATCCCAAAGTCTTATTAGATCATAAGACAGTTTTATTGGCTATAATGTGACCTTCAGTGCTAGTACAGTTAGACTAAGTTTCCCTAATAGCTGGCCTGGGCTCATCTCAATGTATTTATCTAGAACTTTGACAGCCTTATCTCCAGACCCCTTAAATATCTGGGTCACCTGCCAAGTAGAGGCTCTGTCCTAGCCTGGACTGGACTGTGATTTTGTCTGTGAGTGAATCTACTTATTTCAGGGCTGTCTCTTTTTAAATATGTCAATTTACAGGAAGAAATGAAAATAATAATAGTATGCTAGAAATGAAAGTAATTTTGCAGGTCATCTCGTTTATCATTTGATTCTATTTCATATAGGTATTGATTCTGAACAATCTTAAGTCATTGTTAATTAACCATTTTAAACAGTTTTAGTAACAAGAAAGAGGCTGACTCATGGAGCAGCCTGTTGATTTCAGACAGCTCTTATTTTTTAGAAACTTTGACTCTTATTTTTAGAGAATTCTTCAGTATATTGATTTGTATTTAGAGTCTGGTAATCTGTTCTTATTAAGATCTGGTGGTCTTAGTTGTCCTCTTAAGAGTATATTTCATATGTATACAAATACATCGTATGTTACAAATATGTCAAGTGTTTGCAAATAGTTGTATTTCCACTTTGTTCTCTTCTTTGGGTTGAACATCTCAGGCTACTAATTGATTGATTAATCATTGCAAAATGGTTTATGGCTCTAATTTAGAACTTTGCATACTCAGTGTTTCTGGTTGTTGTTATTGTTTTGTCTTAACAACTTAATGAGATATAATTTTCATACCATAAAAATGACCCATTGCAATTATATAATTCAATGATTTTGATATATTTAGATTTGTGTAATCATCACCAGATCCAGTTCTAAAACACCTCCATTACTCCCCCAAATTCCCTCATGTTCATTTGCAGTCAATCCCTGCTACTACTCCCAGCTAGGCAACTGCTGATCTACATTCTGTGTTCATAGATTTGCCTTTCCTAGAAAATTTTTATAAATAGAATCTTACATTATGTAATCTTTTGTGTCTGGCTTCTTTCAATTAGCATAATGTTTTTGAGATTCACCAATGTTATAGTGTGTTTAGAAGTTTTTTCCTTTTATTGCTGAGAAGTTTTATATGGGTCAAATTTTATTAGTTCACCACTTGATAGACATTTGGATTGCTTTCTCTGAGTAATGCTGCTGTGAACATCTGTGTACAAGTCTCTGTATGGATATACAGATAGTTTCAAGGAGTATAAATGCAGGGTTCAATGATAAGGCTATGTTTATCCATTAAGAAACTTTTTATTTTTATTTTTATTTATTTATTTATTTATTTATTTTTTAAAGATTTTATTTATTTGCGAGAGAGAGAATGAGAGACAGAGAGCATGAGAGGGAGGAGCGTCAGAGGGAGAAGCAGACTCCCTGCCGAGCAGGGAGCCCGATGCGGGACTCGATCCCAGGACTCCAGGATCATGACCTGAGCCGAAGGCAGCCGCTTAACCAACTGAGCCACTCAGGCGCCCCCATTACGAAACTTTTAAGCTGCAGCTGTTTTTAAAAGTGGTTTTTGTTTTTGTTTTGGTTTGTGGGTATTTTACATTCCTGTCAGAAATGTATAAGGATCCCAGTTTTTCCTCATCCTTGTCAACTTCTGCTATTTTCAGTCTTTTTGAGAAGAACCATTCTGGTGGGTATATAATGGTATCTCAGTGTGGTTTTATTTTTTTTAAAGATTTTATTTATTTATTTGACAGAGACATAGAGAGACAGGGAACACAAGCAGGGGGAGCGGGAGAGGGAGAAGCAGGCTCTCCATGGAGCAGGGAGCCCGATGTGGGGCTCAATCCCAGGACCCTGGGACCATGACCTGAGTCGAAGGCAGACGCTTAACGACTGAGCCACCCAAGCTCCCCTGGTTGGGGAGCTGTGGTTTTAATTTGTATTTTCTTAGTGACTAATGATAGTCATGTGGCCATTCGTATTTTCTCTTTGGCAATTGTTCATTCAGTCTCTTGCCCATTTTTTAACTGGGTTGTTTGCTTTTTTGTTACTGAGTTGTAAGTGTTCTTTATATATTCAGGATATAAGTCCTTTATCAGATATATGATTCCCCAAAATTTTCTCCTAGCAAGTAGTATTTTCTTAATGCTGTTTTGGGGAGCAAAATATTTTAATTTCGATTAAGCCCAATTCATCAACTTTTTCTCTTTATGGATTATCTTTTTGGTGTTTTATGTAAGAAATTGTTGCTTAATCTAAGATCATAAAGGTTTTCTGTTGTTTTTATTTTTGAAGTTTAGCTCTCATATTTAGATCTGACCCATTCTGTGTTAATCTTTGCATATGATGTGAAGGGGTCGTCTATTGAAAAGACCACCCTTTATCCTTAAATTGCCTTGGCTCTATTGTAAAAAATCAGTTAACCGTACCCATTAAGGGCATATTTCTGTACTTTCTCATCTGTTTCAATGATTTCTATGTCTATCTTTATACCAGTACCACTGTTTTAATTACTGCAGCTTTATATTAAGTTTTGAAGCCAGATTGTGTAAGTACTCCAACTTTTTACTTCTTTTAAAAATTGTTTTGGATATTCTGAGTTCTCTGAATTTCCATATACATTTTAGATTCAGCTTGTCAGTTTTAACAACAACAACAAAAAAGCCTGCTGAGATTTTGATAAGGGTTGTTTAAAATATATAGATCAATCTGGGGAGAATTGCCTGAAAGAGTTATTCACAAGTGAAAATTATTATTGATATCTCAGGATTTTTTCAAAAAAATTTTCAAGGAAATCTTGAATCCTATTTTGTAATCCAGCTATACTATTTTTATATAAAAATGTTTGTTGATGATTTTTCAAAAGCGATACAACAGGAAAATGTTCATCTTATTTATGTACCCTCTGCGGGGGTTGGGGGGGTCATATATGTACCGTGACTAAGATGCAGAAGTTTAGAGAAAGTAATAGACCATTTTTTTATTCCTTAAAAAAATACCTTTGTTTCATTCTGCAAAGTATTTGAAATTGATGTAGCAACTGTAAGAAAATACGAGCCAGATTTTAAAATAAGCTTTATCTTGATTTTGTTGGTTTTAGTGTCTTAATTATTTTATCTGTGTTCTGATTTTACATTTGTTCTGTTTTTGCTATCAAGGCATGCCATGTTGTTGACTGACATTTTATTGCAGTATTAGTGTAATAGACAGCTAATGAGTTTGTAAAGGAAGGAAATAAAATTGTTTTTTGTAAACACTTCTTACAATCAACTACTTTGTGATATGCAGCCAAAATCCTGTGACATGGCTATTTCTACCTTTACTTACACATGATAAAAACTGAGGTTTAGTGAGGGTCAGAATCATGCCTAAAATTTCATACAAATTGAGGTGACATTCAAATCTAGATATTCTGATTCCAAGGCCAGTATGCAGGCTGAAAAAGAGTTTTACATTTATGATTTGACTTTCAAGTGTGTCCTGACTTTTATTTTTCTGTGTTTGTTTTTTCTGTTTGTTTCTTTATACCCTGCCCCATTGTAGAATGGTCTTAAGGAAACTTAAGAGTGCATAAAATACAGCAAGATGACATAAATTAAAAATAGGAATAAAATGAGACACAAAAACAAGGGTGGGGAAAGTCCTTTTCCCAGAA
This sequence comes from Neomonachus schauinslandi, assembly GCF_002201575.2. Classification (NCBI taxonomy): domain Eukaryota; kingdom Metazoa; phylum Chordata; class Mammalia; order Carnivora; family Phocidae; genus Neomonachus; species Neomonachus schauinslandi. Next base: position 70,762,329 of record NC_058414.1, read on the forward strand.
AAACAACAACAACATCCTGTAAGTGACTATTGCTGGGAGACTGGAAAAAAATCTGAGCTGGAAAAGGCTGTGGAAGTAAATGGGCTGACTTGGTGTGAGCTTTGGCATCTGCCCTAATCATAATACATGTGAGGAAGTGAAGTCGTATTTGCTTTTGCTTCCTCTAAGTGCCGAGCACAGTACCCTCTACGTGGTAAGCCCTTCCTCTAAGTGCCGAGCTCAATTCACTAATGAACTTTACTGTCAGCATTCCAATGTTACTGAGCTGTTGGAGGTCTTTTTCTTCAAATAGTCAGGAATTTTAGATTTCTCTGTTAGTGTATTTGTTGTAAGCATCATTTCATTGTTTACTTGATCCATACTATATTTGAAAATGTTATTTCAGAAATGCTTATAACTCATTTACACATGTACATCTAGATAGGAGTGTCCCAGAAAGGCATAAGCTCCTCTAGTTGAGTATGTCTGTAAGTTTTGTGCTTTTGAAGGCTGCACCATGATCATTTGCTTTTCTATTTGCAATTATCTCTACTGGATTTTAAGACAAAGACTGTATATTCTAGAGAGTTTAAAATTCATAACTATAAAGCATTTCAGTTTGTAAGTGTGCCAAAGAGTATTAAGAGAGATAAAGTTTATGTTGACTCAAATAATACTCATAATTTCATAATGCCTGTTGATGACCTCTAGATTACCGTTTGACCTGCTTAAATTGTAAACATATGTAATAAATGTCTTCCTATGGATTGAATTTTATCTCCCAGCCTCAGATCTTTTCTAGAAAGTTTTAAAATCTATATTAAGGTTTATAGCAATTTAAATTAAACAAAAGGATTTTGTCAATTTGTCCTCACATAACTCTTAAATATGACCCAACTGTGAGCTACCTGAACCATTGTATTTATTTTGACTCAGCTTCATTTGAATGCTGTGATTAAAAATAACTGAAACGTATCTACATAAAATAGTATATTTTCAGTTTTGAAGTTAATTCAGTATTAGAAAAAGTAGAAAGGGTTGACCTTAGGGAATACCAATAAAACCTCCGCCAACCTTGATAAACATAGATCTAGGTATTTGAGCTACACCAGAGCTCGCCCTTTACAACAGATTATAGTGAAAATGTACTACTAAACCATCTCAGTTAATTTTGTAGAGAGGAAAAATAAGGGGTTAAGATGTGTCGCACGTTTCTGTAAAATATGCTTGTTTTAAAACTATCATCTCTTATTTCTGAAACGTTATCATCATGCTGGACTCTTCAAGATCTTATCTCCAACTGAGATTTCAGAGATGAAAAATCATCCAAGGAAGTGGCTGCCTGAGATTTTGTAAAATTTCTTACTCTTTTTCAGGAAATCATCTTATATTCTCTTTATTTTGTCTACTCTTGAGGTTGAGAGATTTGTAATAAACTGGCATGCCTGCTCACAGCGCGTATCAACAGAGATGGATGCAGTAACAGATGAATCATGGCGGTGGTGGACATAGCTCCAGCTGGCCCGGGGGACCTGGTCGCCCCGGGGGGGACCTGGTTGCCCCGCAGGCTGGCTCCATCTCTCCTGGGGGAACTGTCCCATGACTTCCTTTCTCCTCCCGCCCCCACTGATGGATCCATTCTTTTCCCTCTGCTTGCCTTTCCTCCCTAACTTTAAATAATTCTTTACTGGGTATACAATTTGAGGAATTTTGTTAATTTGCTAGGGAGCAGAACAGCTCTCAGACTAGTTGGCAAATGCCTCCTCTTTTCTGATAGGATCCTGGTGATTATAACCTTTTGTAAGTACAGAAAAGTGTTGCAATTTGTGTCTTTGTTAGCTGGTGGTTAACACTTTGTCAGGATTGTAGTCAAGTCTCCTGTTTTCAGATGTATAAAGCATTATGGATATGGACTGTCTTTGAAACATGAAAATTAACTATCTTGGATTGACACTATTAATGATTTTTCAGAATTAATATTTGTAAAGTACTTTAAATATGAGAAGCACTTTAGAAGGGATATTAATAATGTTATTAATATTAATCCTTAATAATCAATTGTATTAAAAGTAAATCAGTACTCCTTTTGATATTTAATCTTTAATATTCAGTTGTATTAAAAGAACACTGATATTGCTTCTGTTAGTTTGTCATGGGAAAAGAAAATGATATTATTACCCAGAATTGATAAGATCCAATCGATTTGTAAAAGTAATATTCCCACATCAAGTCCTGTTTTATCTATCTATTTATTTTAAACCCTATTTTAAATTAAATGTTTTCTTTGTAATCATTAATTAATTTTATTTTAGATTTTCCAATATTTGTATGGTCTTTTGTGTGGTTCCAAGAAGATGGAATTTGCTTGCTTGTTTTTGTACATGAAATTAATTATTAGACACAACCATAAAACAATTGCTGTTTTTGTGGGTCAAAATGTTTGACTCTCTGCAGTTTTATATGAGTTTTATATCTACTTACTATTTTTGTTGTAATCAATATGTTGAAATACTGTAATTCATTCTCTGAAATCCACGAAAAAGAAAACACAGATGTGTTCCTTTTCCTATTTCCCTACTGATTGACTGTAACTTGGTGGTGTTAATTTCCTAAGATAACTGGGTTTTGATTTTTTTCCCTGCCATGTTCCTATGCCTAGACAGTACCTGGCATGTAGTAAGTGACCGAATGAATAAGAATAGGCAATCTGACACTATCCAATCTATGTAGATCTATTTTAGTAGATTGCTCTGTTGGCATTTTAGAGTTTGGATAAATCCTATTACTTACAACTCCAGAATTTGGAAACTTCTGAGACAGACAGAGGTGCCAGGCAGATGGAGATCAAAGTACCACTTTTATCACCAGTGGAGGCTGAATTGGAGAACATGCATTACATGCACAGATAAAGTGGGGCTCACCTCTGAATTAGGCATTTATACCCTCCCAGCTGCTGGAATGGCTAGACGGACATCTGCAGTCCTCTGCCATAGGGAAAAGGATAAAGACAGGCCTGAATGCATCTTCTATTCTATAGGTAGAACTGAACTGAGAAAAAGGAGTTGAACTGGGCACGTTCAGTATGTTCTCTTAAACTCACCAATGAGATTAGTTTCTGCTCTCCTCATGATAAATAGCGAAGGAACAGAATGAAGCTACTAGCATTTCTTGATCAAAAACCTGCTCATGAGGGATGCCTGGGTGGTTCAGTTGGTTAAGCCTCTGCCTTTGGTTCAGGTCATGATCCAAGGGTCCTGGGATTGAGTCCTGCATGGGGCTCAGTGGGGAGCCTGCATCTCCCTCTGCTTATACACGCTCTCTCTCTGACAAATAAATAAAATAGTAAAAAAAATCCTGCCCATGAAAATATGAGGAAAAAATAGAGGTTCCCCACAAGACACTCTGATTAAGCATAAGTCCCTTCATACCATTAATTTTTTTCTGCAGTTTTTCTATTTGGTATTTTTAAGAGACAGTTTAAATTACTGTTATATATACACCAACATTTGCAAATCATGAAAATGAATATTTTGTATAGTAGTCAACATAGGTAAACATTGAACTAATCTAGCAGAGTAGGAGCTTGGGCAAAGTAGGTTTAACAGTAAAATAATAAAAAAAGTATTTTCATGTTCCCATTTTTATATATGGTATACACAATGTATTCATTCACTGCAATCTTGGTTTCTAGTAAAAAATACTCTTAGATTTATCTTCTAGGCGCACATCTGTGATATCTAGTAGCTGAGTTGGTGTTCTATTTTGTGAATCACTATTGTGAGTTAAAATATTTGGGTCTTCCATATTTTCTGTCTCTACTTTCTACCTCAAAAAAAAAAAAAGAAACAAAATAAAGCTTTATGAAGAAGTAGAATATATTACTAAAGACTACTTTTATCCAAATGTCTTAAGTAAATGATCCTTGCCAGAATAAAATCATAAGCATTATCATTTAAAAGTATAATAAAAGCATTTTGATTTGGTAATGTTAAAAATAATGATTTTAACCTACTAACATTAAAATCCCACTCGTCAGTTGACGACTAGTAGGCCCTGAAGACAGTAGCATTTATTTCTTGTCATCATCTGGGATGTAGTCCTTGGCCTGTAAAGTTGACTCACTTTTCTGAGGGTAGACCCATGTTAACCAAGCTCATGAAATTAATGTTTAAAATTGAAAATATTAGTTTGTTGATTTATGGTATAAATTATTGTAGTAAGGACAAAATGACTAGAATATGCAGAATGTGAGTTCTATCTGTGTATATAAAAATTAAAATGAGGAATATATATATGTATATATATATTAGAAACTTTTTTTTCCTATACTAAGAACAGCACTGGAAGCTAAATAGTAATCACAATCACAAGGTTGCTTGGGGATTGTGGAATCAGAATTAGAGGGAGGCTGATATATTAGATGTTTTATGGTACTGGAGGAAGGCAGTCTGGTGTAACCATATCCACCATAGGTATGATCTTGCTGCTGGAGTTAGAATAATGAAGTTTATTGGCCCCAACCCCTGCCAGTTAGGGAAAGAATATTTCAAATATGACATCTAAAATACTGTCTCTGCAAATAGTGCTTAAGTGAACATTTTCAGTTATCTCTGTGACTTATTTGCTTCTATACTTTAATGTCTAGAAATGGGATCTCTATGGAAAAGGAGAGGGATTAAAAACTAGCCTAATTAGGCAAATTATCCAAATAGAATCATGCACTGAGTACATTGATTTTAAAAGTATAACCTTCGCTTTTCTGGCAGAATTACAGTATGCTCATGTGATAATTTACTTGTACATCTTGGACAGTGTCAACCATTAAAGTTGGCCAACTTCCTCCCTGCTTTGGAATTTATATATGTGATTATAACGTAATGCAGTGTACACTAGAGTGTATGCAGGTACAAAATAGAGGGGGAACATAGGCAGAAGAATTAGTTCATTTTATTATGTACTAATTTTATAACTCAGGGAAGTCAAATTAAATCAAGATAATATCAAATAAACGTTTACTATAGCAAGCTTTGTGCTTTAACTGGGGGTGAATAGAAGAATAACATGCTTGTTTTCTCTAGAATGCTTAAAATCACCACAGTACAGGCCAATTATGATGTATTTGACAAACACCACTAAAACTGAATATAGAGAAGGAAAAATGTATAATATTTAGGTTTACAAGGACTTTTCATGGATGGGGCAGCAATAAAGTTGAATCTTGAAAGGTTGAAACTTGAAAGTTGTATTTTATAGGTAAATATTAAGGTTGGGAAGGGAATGGTACAATGTGTAGAGAGGAAAAATGTGAGCAAAGCAGAATCTTTGTTGATTCTAGGTCCCTTTTCTCAGTTTAGGCCTGGACTCCATGACAGTGGGTTTTATTGACCTGTATGATTTTAAGATAATAATTTGTGCATATATGCATGCCCTTGTAATATATATATATATATGTTACAATTAATTGTTATTTTACCTATTTGCTCCACTAGACAGTGAGTGCTCTATCCCCAGTGCTTCAGAAAGTGTTAGGCTTATAAATGTTGGTTGACATGATCTTAAGCTCAGAAAGGATTAACGTGTGTTCTTAGTGTGTACTATAAAAAGACTGTTTTTTTGACTTTCATATTTAAAAGCCTTGGTATACTTGGGTTATAGTACACTTTAGTTTCTGAGCATGACCTTTCTGTATTCCCAAATTCATGGGTTTAGATACATGTATTATTATTAGAGTAGTAGAGATGACCCTCAGCCTCATCCCCAGAAGAATTCTTCTCTCTACTACATCCCTGCTCACCAAGCAGCAAGAATGATAAGGCAGCTCTTAAATATAGGTCTTGCTTATAGCAGTACAGTGTGCAAAAATGCCCCTAGGCCATCTGAAAATAATATTTTCCACACAATGAGAGTGACTCTTCAGAGCTGTGTAGTATTTAAAGACAGGAAACTCATCAGGAAGGCTACGTTCTCTATTCCAGCACATAATAAGCAATAATGGGATCGATACAGGAAAGAAGATAGAATAAGAACAAATAAAAAATAACCTAATTGAAGCAAAATTGGAACAGCGTCAAGCACTGAACATATTAACTATGAAAGAATGGTCTTCATTTGTCTGGCAGAATTGTAGCGAGGTTCTATTGTGTGCTATTTCAGTTGCATATATTGGACGGTGTCAGTCATTAAGGGAAGTATTATTTATTCCGAGCATCCACATTTCTATAGCAACAGTATACCTGTTTATGCAATTATATATTATTATCACAAATCATGCTTGATATATTTTGGTACCAGTTTCCTGTCCTAAACGCACACAAGTTTTATATATACTCACTGCCTATTGAAAGTCTGTATTTGCCTTCTTTCTTCAGTCTAGGCAAGTAACACATGAAATGAAACAGTAACTTGAAATTCAGCATTTAGACTGAATCTGAACAACTCAAGTCTTGTTTTATTTTAATTTAAAAGCTGCTTGTTTTTGAAATAGATTAATTATACTAATTTTCATAAGTAGGTTATACAGTAATCAAATTATTAATATTATAGCTTTCCATGTACAAAGAATTATATAAAATTTTAACCATATCATGTAAACAGTAGATCCATTTTAATGATAAAAATTCATTACCCAATAGAAGGAAGAGCATAGGATTGATTTTAATGACAATAAAAATGGAAATAGTTTTTTATTACACAATAGAGTTGGCTAAGAAAATAGAGCTTTAAAGGGGTATAATAACATATGATCGTTCCCTCTTAGAATAGAGTTAGCATTTTAATGTATATGCTAAGTTATATTCTTTTCCCTGCTTTTGAGTTTCTCTTATCAGTAGTAATAGCTGTATTTTGTTTTATATAATTGCCAGGACTTTAGAACCACCTACTTTCCTAGATAAAACTTTTTCCATATTGCAATTTTGAGTCACCTTATTTTGTGAATATTATTTTTTAACCTATTTGTTTTTGGTTTTATTAACAAGATTCATTTTACTCATGTGTAAAATAACTTTATTAAAATTTTAAATCACTTTAATGGATGCCATTTTTTTTTAACCTCTCCAATGTATTTCTCCTTCATTCATTGGTATTTGGTGAATAATTTCTGCCTCTTATCTACCTATTTATTTAGTTTCATTGTCCTAGCACAGGCTAATCACATTGTAGTTATAGCTACGTGAGATTTCCGTTTTTATAATGCTGTGTTAAAAAGTCTTCTATAAAGTTTTATTATGGGAGTTGGTGGTGGTTGTTTCTCTTCTTTTCCTAAAAATATTATAGTATATAAGAAAAAATAGGAAAAATATTGATGAACTTACATTTTTGTGTAACAGTGTCTGTTGTCCATATATTTACCTGGACTCATAACTGCAATCATCAAATAGATACCATTTTATAATTCTAATCTTTCCCTTAACTTTATATTATGACATTATTTTGATAATCATTAATTTTAATGAATATGTACCATTCCTTCTTATTTATAATGGGAATTTACTTGCTTCAAATGAACATTATTCCTAGTAGCATCGTTTATCTGAAATGAACACTTTTCAAGCAACTTCCCTTTCCCTTTGGTGGTAGTTTGATCTAATTCAGATCTAATTCAGACCATCTCTTCTTAGGAGAAAAATGAAGAGAAAAATGGCAATTCAGACTTTGCTTTTCAAGCAGGTTTTTAAAAAATTAATTAATATATTTTTATTTGAATATAGTTGACATACAATGTTACATTAGTTTCAAGTGTAAAACTTACTGATTTGACAAGTTTATACATTATGCTAGTATATCAAGCAGTTTTTTAGTCAAACAGACATCACCACTACCACAGTAGTAATAGAAATATATTCAATATTCACTTTAATTAAGGTAGTTCTAAGGTTAATGGACTAATGTCATTTTTTGAATATCTGTTCTTTCTTCTTAAAGCATTATCTGAAGAAGGCATCAATTCAGACTTCTTTTGATTGAAAAAAACTCAAGTTCCTTCTGAATTATAAATTAAGTTAGTTTCTATTAAGTGGTATTGGGTGATCATAATCATTATTCTTATAAGTGGTAGGGGCATGATAGTATGTCAGTTTTAGGACACACTTATGATACAGTAAATTTGCAGTGTCTGCTGATTTTTATATGTCTTGCAGTGTATTATATAATCAGTATTTTAAATATCTGTCACAAATCTGTGGTTATTGAAGTTTAATTTATGATTTCAATGACTAAATTTTATGACTTTATGATTTTAGTTTTACTGACTTAGCCTTTCTGTCATTATTTTTTCATAACTTTAATACAAAGCCCTTAAGTCAGGATTCAACTCTGAATTATAATATTCTTCATATGGGTAAAAACAGTTCACTTTGTGGTTTTCTGTTTTATGATGCAATTTCCAGGAAATTGTGGGGGGAAATGGGTACTGCCAAGACATTTTTTTTTCCACTTCAAAATGTCCTAAAATTCATGGCCCAGAAGTAAATAAATAATTCCAATATTTTTTAAAGAAATCTTTGGATGTACTGTACTTAGGTCAAAAAAAGCCAAGGGGAAAAGAGGTATAAAGATCAGTCTTAGGCAAAACAGGAAAGTAACATTTTTTTCATGTATATTCGCCTATTTTTTGGTTATCCCCTTTCTTTTCCCAGCCACTGGGTAGTGTTTCTTCCAGCTTCTCCACATGGCACCTATGGGCCACCTTGTCTCCCTAAGGCTGTGCATTGTAATAAAGCATATCCATCAGAAGTAGAATTTTATGCACTTTTATTTGCTGTACTGTTTCTTCCTTTTCTCTACTTAGGCATATTTCTTGTGTCATTATTATGGGACCTTTTTGAACTGAATGACTTTAAATATCTGATAAATTAATGATGCTATGAGCCTCCTGATCTAGGATCCACTGGTAGAACTCTGACCATGACTCAAGATAAATAACTATTCTCAAGACTTGTTGGGTTCATTCTTCATGATCTTCTCCTAAGCTCTGCTCCAGTTCCACTCCACTCTCTACCAAGATCAAGCCACTTGCTGCTTATTCCTCTCAAGGATACACTACTGACTTTTTGAGTCAGATAGAAAGAGTTTATGGCAAAAGGAGATGCAGCTATTTGTTCATGTGAACAAGCCCCTATCCTCTAGGACAGGAATGGACCACTTGAGATGAACTTCCCAAAAGAATTTATATTCAAGTGCTACACAGTGGCTTGGAGTAATCTTTGACATTGTTTCCATACTTCATGTTCATTTGTTCATCCATTCATTTATTCACTTTGTATTTATTTCAATTTGTATTTAACACACACACACACACATACACACTAATTAAATATTAACTATGTGCCCAGCAGTATGTACCATGCTAAGGATATAAATAATTTTCTTTGCCTTTCACAGTTTGCGTATAGTCTAGTAGAATCACTAGACTATAAAGGTCTATGGAAGAAGAGATGAGCAAATATGTTCATATTTAGATATGTTCCATAGTAAAAGGAGTTTTCATGAGTTACTTCAGGGCATAAAGGCAATATTTTAAAGTAATCCCAAGGATGTATGGTTCTGGAAGAAGGCACATTTGAGTTGACTCTTGATGGATATGGAAGAATTAGTTACAAGATGAAGAGGAAAGGAATCCCAGAGGAAAGTGAGAGCTGAGATAATGTACTCTCAGAGACCTAAAAAGAGTGTAGAATAAATGGACAAAAGGATTACTCTTACTAGTAACGTGAGAATGCCAATTTTCCTGCAGCTTTGTCCACAAATAGCATTGTAATTTATCAATATATTTATTGCTATCTAAATTTGCCTGTCTTTGTTAACAAGGATAAACATTTTTTTCCATGTTGTATTCCAACAGTACTGTTTTGATTCATGTATTTTTGGATGTTAGTGTTTTCAATTTGTTTAATCTCTGAATATTAAAGATAGTAACTTACTGTTTTTCTTTTCTGTAAATACTTATTTTTAATTTACTTTTATTACTTAAAAATAGATGTTTTTCATATTAAGAAAAAATGTTCGATTATTGCTATTTAGTATTTTAATTAGAAATGTATATTAAAATTTATCTTATGCCTGTTCATAGGCATATTCATGTGAATTAAAATGCTAAAGATACGTACATATAATTTTCCCATCAGACCTTTCTTTAGCCATCACTAACAAATAGAATAGGTCCATGGTTTTTCCTTTGAGAAACTAATTTGCAGATTTGATTCCCTTTGGTTTTTGGGTATAAGTCACACTCATAATTCATCATCTATAATATCTATTATGGGTATCTTTAAATCAGACCTTTAGAACCTAAAAACCCTTGGAAAGCAATTTGAGGGTAAAATCCTTCAAGGTCTTTATTATTTTTGCCTTACTTTTTATAGTTTCACATCCTTACCTAATTTAACAATAGTTTTTTTAAAATTGACTTAGCTTTATTTTTTCCAAAGTATTCAGTTCAGTTTTTAAAGCATTCTGCTTTTCTATTTTTGAATTCATCTTTTATTCTAATACCTAATGTTTAATCATGAAATCACAATAACAAGTTCAATAGGTTTATAAACAAGTTCAAACAGTAGGAAACAGATGGCGTACTCAGATTAATTCAAGGAAAGTTTAATAAAGGGCTTATATGCAAAAATGTAGTCAGAGTGTAGGGAAACCAGAAGGGATTATGCTACATCCAAGAACAGTTACCCTAAGGTCATACTACTTCTTCTGACTTCTCACCAGTTGGACCCAACAGGAAGCCAGAGATGTGTATTAATGTGTGTGGTGTAGCTCACTTTGGTAGGACAAACCAGAGAGGGAGAAGAGTAGAGAATAACTCTGGATAGGCAAGTGAAAGGTATCTGACACACTTGGGAAGCTACGCAGTGGGTCCTGATTTAGTAGACTGGAGAACTATATATGGGTCACACATGTGCAGATTCACTGTGCTATGGACATCAGAGTGTTTCATAAAAGAAATGAGGAACGCTGTAAATGCAGTGAGGAGTTAAGAGGGCTTTTTCTCCATTTGGCCCCCTAAACTGTCAGTAACATACTTTCCCAAATTTGTTCTGGATCTTCATATCCAGATTAATCTGGATTTCTGTCTTGATTTTTCTAACTCTTCCCAAATTAGTGTAGCTTTCTTATTCTCTAAGGCTCCATTTTCCATATCTGTATTAAATACTCCATCAAATAAATTAGGCTGTTAGGATTTTTAAAAATCCTATTCAAGAAAATTTCAATTAAAAATTCGGGAAAAGTTTTCCCTGGTGGTTTGGCTCTTATATTCTAGGGAGTTGCTTTAATTATGGTTATTGGGTTACTTTCTTTCTCCCTGTTTATAATGTAATAATATAATAGTTGATACATACAAAAGAATATATGTAATGTTTTTGTAAGCTCTGAAACATAATAAAACAAACATTATGAATCCACACCCACTAAAAGAATTAGAACATTACCAACAAAATGCATTAATTCATTTTTACTATTTAATATTCCACTGCATGATTATCCCACTGTTTACTTATCTATTTTATTGTTGATAGACATTTTTTGTTTATTTTGCTATTGCGAACAACAATAAAAATTTTTGTTATTTCATACATACTTGTTGGTATACATAAGCAAGAGTAATAGCTCAGTCATAAAGTAGGCATATTCCCCTTTAGAAGACAGTGTGACATTATTTTCCAAAATGATGCATCAATTTACACTTCTACCAGCACATACGAGTGTTCTACTTTCTGTATATGTTCATCAGCATTTGTAGGACAACTTCTTTTTTATCATTTTTTAAATTACCCTGAGTGGTAAAAAGATATCTCACAAAGGTCTTAATTTGCATTTCTTGGATTAATCAGATTGATCACACTTTCATTTTTATTGGTCATTGGGTGTTCATCTTTCTTCTGCCTTTTTCCCATTTTTTTTTCTTTTGGGTTATGGGTCTGTTGTATTTTGATTTGAAGGGATCCTTTATATATAATATATACAAGTAATTGTTGGGTAGATGAGAGAGGGAATTAATAGATAGCGAAAGCATTCTCCTATTTTGTGAGTATATAGTAAATAAATTCTCCCAATTTTATGGTGTATCTTTTTACTTTCTTTAGGAGACTTTTTTTTTTTTTTTTTTTTTTTTTTTAAGAGGAAGAAGCTGCTGGAGATGGGCAAAGGAAGAGAGAGAATCTCAAGCGAACTCCACGCCCAGCATGGAGCCTGACTCCGGGCTTGATCTCATAACCCTGAGATCATACCTGAACTGAAATCAAGAGCCTGATGCTTAACCAACTGAACTACCCAGGTGCCTCTTTCTTTAGAAGACTTTGGATGAGGGGCGCCTGGGTGGCTCAGTCATTAAACGTCTACCTTCAGCTCAGGTCATGATCCCAGGGTCCTGGGAGCGATCCCCGCATCGGGCTCCTGCTCTGCGGGAAGCCTGCTTCTCCTTCTCCCTCTCCCACTCCCTGTTTGTGTTCCCTCTCTTGCTGTGTCTCTCTGTCAAATAAATAAATAAAATTTTTAAAAAATGATTTTTGATGAAATTCTTCAGTTTATCAATTTTTCTATGATTGCGATCCTATAAATCACAAAGTTATTTTCCTTTATTTCCTTCAAAAAGTTTAAAATTTTACCTTTCTTAATTAAGTCTTTCTTCCATTGGGAATATATTTTTTGTGGATGGTATGATGGGGATCAATTCTTATTGATCTAACCAATTCTATGTTCTATATATCTGGATAGATACATAGATTCTATATATCTAACCGGTAATTCTAATTTTTGAATAGCCCTTGTCTTTTTGTCATATACTATTTCCATTTCCATATGGCCTTACTTCTAGGCTTTATTCTATTCTATGGGTAAATTAGTTCATTTCTGAACCTCACTACATTAATTCCTGTAGGTTTCCTAAGATTTCATTTTTCTTAGAAGTGTCTTGGCTATTCCTAGGCTGTTGCTTTTCTATATGCATTTTTCAATCAGCTTGTCAGTTTGAATGAAAACCTTTGGGATATCCATGGGAATAACATTGACTCCCTTAATCAATATGGGAGAAAGTCTAAGCGATATTTGGTCTTCCACTGATGAACACTTTATTCCTCACTGTACATTCTTCTTTTAATAAAGTTTTACAATTTTCTTTATAAAGAACATGTACAAATTTGTAAATATCTATGTTTTTTTAGAATCTTATGCCTTTTTTAGTTATTGAAAAATAGAATTCCTATGTTAACAATTATATCATGTACAAATCAACATAGTTTTATGGCTTCCTTTCCAAATCTTCTACCTGTTGTTATTATTGTCCTTATTTCTCAGTTGACAAGAACTTCTACTGGTGTTGAAAGAAGCACTCACAGTAGGCATCTGTTTTATTCATGATTTAACGATAGCATTTCCAGTGTTTTTGGAAGATAGTTAATAAGATTAAAGAAGTTCTGTTACTAATTTTTAAGAGATATAAAAATCTGAATAGATGTTGACCCCTATCAAATGTGGGGTTTTTTTTGCAGTTGAGATGAGGTCCCCCCCTTTTCTATTGAATTTAAATTATAGCTTTCCTGTTGCTAAATTTCCCTTGCATATTGTGATTAAACCCCTCCTTGATTGTAATAGATAATCTATTGTTCTTAAATCCTGTGGGCTTCATTTGCTAATATTTGTTTAAGATCTTGGTCTATAATTTTTCTTTCTCATCCAGTACTTTTTTAAGTGAGGTATTAGGGTGAGAGGGTTTTTTGTTTTTGTTTTGTTTTGTAGCATAGTATGCAAGATCGGAAATATATGTTCCTTGAGAGTTTGGTAGAATTTGCCTCTTGCCTATAAATTCATCTGGGTCTTGTGTGGCTTTTTTTTTTTTTAAGACATACTGACTTGTTCATCTTATTTTGCTTCATAATTTCTCCTTGAGTAAGTTACATTTCTTAACTTTCCTCTAAAATTTGAAATATTTTATTATAATGTTCATATTATTCTGTTATTTTTCCACTAAATTTGCTTGTTTTTTGTTTTGTTGTTTTGTTTTCTCTTTAAATTTGTAGTAAATGCTTCATATGTGCCAGGCTGTCTGCCAAAAATCTTTAGAAAAATCATTAAGTTATTTTTCCCATTTCACTTATAAGAGACTATAAGAGGATAAGTAACTGGCCTGAAGTCACATAGTTGGTGGTGGAGCCGAATTGCACTTGTTTTCTTTAAGAATCACACAGGCTCTTTTGGGTAGAACATAATATCCATTTACTAATCCTTGAGTTGAAGGAAGTGAGCCATGACATTTGTCTAAAAGAGTCAACTTGGAGGGAAAAAAAAACCCACTCATAAAATGTTTTGCCTTCCATCTGTGACTTTGAAGCACATTTTATTTTTTATTTTTGTTTAGTTAAAGTGAACTCGGTTTGTGTTTAAGAAGCACATTTTAAACCACTTCAGTTTACATTTTTATCCTTTATTGAAAATCCTAATAAACTCTTTTTTGAGCTTTTAAGAAAATGTTACTATGGAAATATTCTTATTGTAGCTTTTCCCTTTGTACACCAAATAAACCTCAGATCATTTGTTTGACTCACAGGAACCTACTGTGGTGACTCTGGATGCCTTTGTACAATGATTTGATGGTTTTCTTCTCCCAAATATAGTCATTGGTAGTTCTCAGTCACTCCCTTAGAGATGGAAAAATTCATGTGAAACTTGAAACTCTTCACCACTTTTTTTATGTCCACTAACCTTTGGCACCTTTCTTTACAATGGCTAGGCTGTTTTATGTTCCTGTAAATATTTACTTGGTCTCATCTTCATTTTAATGTGCTTCAGCGAGAACAGCATGCTCTTAGGATTTCTTTGTCTAGAAGATTAGAAAACTAGAATTTCCACCTTTCCAGGATATTTAATTTGGAAGCATTCATGTTGCCATGTATGCTTTCAGCTTTTGAAAATTTGCCATTTCATTATCTCTCTTCCATTTTTTGTCAGACAAGATAGTACGAATATCATCATTGTGTCTGTCTTATTTATCTAAATCTTTCCTTCATTGTTTTGATAATTTTTTGGCTTTATGCAGAGAACATCACTGGTATGTATTTTTCTTACAGTCTTTCCCAATATTGATTTCTTCTTGAGTTAACCTACATAGAAATTCTTACTTATTTTAGTAGTAAGCTGCACTAACACCAGCTTCATTGAAATCCATTTTATTTACAGCTGCTTGATTATTTTGAAATTATATACTCCAACATGTTGAGCCACTGAAATCTTTGCAAGAAAGAAAAAGCAATCATTTTCTACCCTTGAATCTTTGGTTTACTAAACTAAAATGTTCTATGTCAGATTTCATGCAGATCAGAAATTTTGGTGATGCACTTGCAATAATTACTTGTTAATTGTAATCATTCATAAAAATAGGGGATACTGTTTAGAGTGTGTCAATAATTATAGATTTTATAGGCAGGCTACAACATTTCCATTATTTTGTTATGGTGGAATTGCTATGAGCATGGAAGAAATTCAAAGGGTTTGTGGCCTGACTTCAGGGTTGAGGTTCAGTTCCCTTCTAGCTGACGTTTTGTATTTTAAATCAGTCTGTCTTTATTTATTTTTTTAGTGATTCTAGGAAAAAAACAGTTTTATGCTTGAAGCAAAGACCCCAAACACCCAAACAGTTTTCTGATTTGTCTCTCTTCTAGTCCCCAATGCATTTATTTTCCTGAAGCTTTGTGCTTTCTTTTTCTTTAATAAACACTTAAAAAATATATTGCTTGCAGTTGTAATTCAACACAAGGACCTCGGAGTTGCAAGCCTTTCATGAAAACTTGTCTTAGATTTCTGCATTTTACTTACATTGTAAAACTTCATTTTTACAAAGTTAGAGGGAAATTTATTTATTTAGGTGGTATTTGTTTTTTGTTTCTCTTATAATAATTTATTTCTACCCTTGTTCAAAAAAGATTTGAGTCATTTAGTACAAAAAATTATGAAGTGAAGAAATCAAGCAAAAGGAAAATATCAGTGCAAAATTTAAAATGAAGCAAGGAGCAAAATTAATACAAACATGGACGTTCTTCCTAGAGATGGGCCACAGACTGAGCCCTTTCTAACCACAGATGCCAAAAGAAATATAATTTATATGACTTACACAGTGTCTGAAATACCATGGGTACTGAGGCTATGGTGAAATAAACACTTTCAATAATACCGCTACCTTAAATGTAATAATATGTTTCATTGGGCTTTTTTTTTTTTTAAACATGTTTCTTAATTTATTCTGGTGGTGTATCAGGAAAGAGTCATATCAACAAATTTAGTTCTTTGAAATACCAGTTGTTCTAGTATAGTACAATACTAACTGATCATCTGACCAAGTCATTTATTAAGTTTCACAGGATACAAATATATAGTCTCCAAGGTGGGATGGGCAAGAGTATTTTTTGAGTGTTGTTGGAATGACATATTGGGACTTTTTTTGGTATTTTTATTTTGTTTTAGTTTTAATTAGCTTAAATAGTACCACTATATAGATTGAGACTGGTTCCCTCAATTGGTGCATTTTGTTAGATTGTCACATGTCCTTTTAGTTCCAAGAGCTATCTGAGAGGAGAGTGTACCCTATGAGGCATGGGGTTTAATAGGTGTATCTTCACTATTTAGTTTATTACACTTAGACAATATTTGATTAAGTGGATTTTCAGAAATGCTTTATTTTGTGTTACCTGAAATAATCATCATAAAATAAATGACTTAAAGAAATTGTAGTGTGAAAGTAATAGTAATAAATTAACACAGGCAAACAGCAAGAAGAAAAGATCTACAGACTTCTACACTTAGCCCTTTGCCATTAACAAAACTAGTTATAAAGGGCGCCTGGGTGGCTCAGTTGGTTAAGCCACTGCCTTCGGCTCAGGTCATGATCCTGGGGTCCTGGGATCGAGTCCCGCATCGGGCTCCCTGCTCGGCAGGGAGTCTGCTTCTCCCTCTGACCCTCCCCCCTCTCATGCTCTCTCTATCTCATTCTCTCTCTCAAATAAATAAACAAAATCTTTAAAAAACAAAACAAAACAAAACTAGTTATAAAACCATGTAAGTAATTCTGGCAAGTCATCTAAAAATACCTGGTTATCAGAAAGACTATGATAAGTAGTCTTGAAACAGTAGATACTATGAATCCATTATAAGGTATATGATACACTTAAAACTAAATATGCAGAACATGAAGACAAATCACATTTTATTCAGTAGAATTTAGATTCAGTTGATATTCAATCAAGTGTTGTGCAAAATTTCACCAAACATAATGATAAATATTCAAAAGTCCTATTTGTGGTTTTAATAGCAAAAGGCAAAAAGCATACCCTCTGGGAAATCTCATATCCTTCCTATTATAAGAAGTTCGCTATTTAATTTGGTGAAACTACCGATGTCTCTAATGTACCTCAGCTTACATTATTTCTAAATTTTAAATGAATTATTGAGTGAGGAAAAGACTTATTGGAAAAAATTATTCTATGGAAAGAGCATTCTAAAAAGATATGTTGTTTTCAAAAATGTTTTTGAAAATGTTTCCATCATTATAATGCTTTTTTAGGGGGTGAAAACAATATGTCATCTATACTTCTATATACTTAAAACAATTGAAAATAACTTTTCTAATCTACTTTAAAGATCTACAATATTAAATGTTTTCATGAGCTTTGAAGCCATTTGTCAAATATGTAGGTTCCAAATAGTTTACAAAATGAACTGGCTGTAGAGAATATGAAAATTCAGTAGATGAAATGCTGCAAAAACCTTTACGTAACTCATAAAAGAGACTGGAAATCATGATCCATGCAAGTCATCTTTATAAAATTATGTCATTTCATGAAACCAAATATGATATAAAATGTGAAATTAAAAAAAAATTAAAAGAACAGCCTAGAACTGGACCTAATATGAAGATATCCCAAAAAAAGGGAAGCATGATTGGGAGTGAGGTAAGCAAGATGGTGGAATAGGAAGCCCCAGACCTACTTTCCTTGCACAGAAACAAAGATTCAACAACAATATATGAACTAATTTCCTTTATGAGAAATTCAGAAACCAATTAAAAGATTCCTGCACCCCAAGTAAGCATGAAACCAGCACATTTATGCTGATAGGAAATTTGTTGCACCCTCTCATTATACTCCCTCCCCTTGGCACAGCACCATGTGATGAGAAGGAAACACCCAGCTCCTGGTTTCACCCTAGAGAGGAAAATAAAAGACTGGACTATACATCCATTGTTCTGACTTTTGGGGGAGCTGCCTGAGAACTGGCTTTTGTTTCACCTGTCTCAGAGTGCTGACAGGACAAGGCATACCCTAGCTGAGAATAAGAAAGAGTTGGGCACCATATTGCTGCTCCAGAGAGCCTATGGTACAGCATACAGAGGGCAATACAATTCAGTGGTCTCTTCCTCAGGGGAGAAAGAGTACAGTGAAATATATATAATCAATGTTCTAGCTTTTGGGGGTACTGCCTAAGGAACTGATTTCTGACTAGCTGAATTCAGGATGCTGATGGGATCTGGCATACTCTAGATGCCTGGGGTGCTGCTGAGAACCAAAAAAAGCAAGGCAGCATGGTGCTGTTTAACAGAACCCACAGAACAACAGACAGACACCAGAGGGAGTAAGAGATTACAAACCTAAAAAAAAAAAAAAAGAAGAAGAAGAAGAAAGAAACTAACAAATTCCTCTAATTAAGAATCAGCAGGCACAAATCCAGAGAAGACATATCCACAGAAAAGATTTGAAAGGCTTACAGAAAGTTGAGCCAGGCAGATTGGTGAAGGACTTTTCCTTGTACAAAACTATAAAGACTGAAAGAGGTGGCTGTTTTTCCAAATACATAGACACCAACACAAAGTTACAAGGAACATGAAGAAACTGAAAAATGGCCCAATCAAAGAATAAAATAAATCTCCAGAAACGAACTCTAAAGAAATGGAGGTATATGAAGGACCTGACAAAGTATTCAAAATAACCATTATAAAGATGCTCAAGGAGATTAAAGAAACAATGCATGAACAAAACGAGAATTTCTCAGTAAGCCTTATCTATTAAAGAAACTTCATGCATAATGAATAATCTTCCAAACAAAAAGCACCTGGCATAGATGGGTTCACTGGAGAATTCCATCAAGCATTTAGGGAAGAAATTATAACAATTCTCTACAGTCTCTTTCAGAAGATAGAAGCAAAGGGGATTCTTCCTAAATTGTCCAATGAGGCCACCAATTACCCTAACACCAAAACCAGATAAAGATATTTCAGGAAAAGAAAACTACAGATCAATATCTCTCATGAACATAGATGTAAAAATCCTCAATGAATTATTAACAAATTATATCCAATGATGTATGAAAATAATCATACACCATGACCGAGTGGGATTTATCTTGAGTGTATAAAACTGTTTCAACATTCAAAAATCAGTTAATGTAATCTATCACATCAACAAAGTAAAGAAGAAAAATCACATGATCATATTAATAGAAGCAGAAAAAGCGTGAAAAAAACCCAACACCATTCATAATAAAAAACTCTCAATAAACTAGGAATAGAAGAGAACCTCCTCAGCTTGATAAAGAACATCTATAAAAAACTTAACACTAACATTATACTTAATGAGAAACCAAAAACCACTAAGATCCGGAACAAGGCAAGGATGTATTCTCTTACTACTCCTTTTCAATATACTGGAAGTCCTGCCTTACATAATAAAACAAGAAAAGGAAATAAAAGGTATATAGATTATTAAGGGGAAAATAAAACTTTTTGTTTGCAGATAACATGATCATCTATGTAGAAAACCTGAATGAATCAACAAAAAAGCTCCTGGAACTAATGATTATAGCAAAGTTGCAGGATTCAAGGTTAATTATATACAAAAGTTAATTGCTTTCCTATATGCTGGGATCAAACAAGTGGAATTTGAAGTTAAAAATACAATATCTTTTACATTAGCACACCCAAAAATGAAATACTTAGGTATTAATCTAACAAAATATGCACAAGATCTATATCAAGAGATCTATAAATTCTGATGAAATTAACCAAGAAGTAAAGAAATGGAGAGATACTCCATGTTCATGGATAGAAAGATTCAATACTATCAAAATGTCAGTTCTTCCCAATTTTATGTGTAGATTCAATGTAGTAAC
This sequence comes from Neomonachus schauinslandi, assembly GCF_002201575.2. Lineage (NCBI taxonomy): Eukaryota > Metazoa > Chordata > Mammalia > Carnivora > Phocidae > Neomonachus > Neomonachus schauinslandi. Next base: position 70,782,459 of record NC_058414.1, read on the forward strand.
AATCAGAATCCTAGCAATTTATTTTGTGGGTATTCACAAACTGATTCTAAGGTTTATATGGAGACATAAAAGACTCAAAATAGCCAACACAATATTGAAGAAGAGCAAAGTTGGAGTGGCACTACCTGACCTTAAGACTTACTACTATATTTTTTGAAATATATTTTAAAAAAAAGACTTACTACTATAAAGCTGCAGTAATCAAGGAAGTGTGGTATTGGCAAACGAATAGAAAAATAGCTCAATAGAACAGAAGACAGAGCCCCAGAATTGACCCGTATAAATATAGTCAACTGATCTTTGACAAAGGAGTAAAGGCAATTCAATGGAGAAAAGGTATTCTTTTCAACAAATGGCGTTGGAACAACTGGACATTTGCAGTCAAAAGAAGTGCATCTAGACACATATTTTACACCCTTTACAAAACTTAAAATGAATCATAGACCTAAATGTAAAATGCAAAACTAGAAAACTAGAAAATAACATAGGCGAAAATCTAGATGACCATGTGTTTGGCAATGACTTTTTAGATATAACATTAAAGGCATGATTCATGAAAGAAAGAATTGATAAGCTGAAATTAATTTAAATTAAATATTTCTAGGGGCACCTGGGTGGCTCAGTCATTAAGCGTCTGCCTTTGGCTCAGGTCATGATCCCAGGGTCCTGGGATCGAGCCCCACATCAGGCTCCCTGCTTGGCGGGAAGCCTGCTTCTCCCTCCCCCACTCCCCCTTCTTGTGTTCCCTCTCTCGCTGTGTCTCTCTGTCAAATAAATAAAATCTTATAAAAAAAAAAGTCTACTCTATAAAAGACACTGTCAATAGAATGGGGGAAAAAAGCCACAGACTTGCAAAAGTTGTATCTGATAAAGTACTGTTATCTAAAATATACAAATAACCTTTATAACTCAACAGTAAGAAGACAACCCAATTAAAGAATAAGGCAAAGACCTTAACAGACACCTTACAAAAGAGGGTATATAGATAGCAGATAAACACATGAATAGATGTCTCACACTATATGTTATCAGGTAAATGCCAATTAAAACAATGAGATTATCACTACATGATTATTAGAATGGCCAAAATGCAGATCCCTGACAACACCAAATGCTGAAGAGGATGTGGAGCAAGTCTCATTCATTGCTACTGAGAATGCAAAAATATTATAGCCACTTTGAAAGATAGTTTGGTGGTTTCTTATATATAATACTAAATACACTCTTACCACTTGATTCAGCATTTCTTGTCCTTCATATTTATCCACAGGAGTTGAAAACTTACATCCACACAAAAACTTGCACAGAGATGTCTGTGGAAGCTTTATTCTTGATTGCCCAACCTTAGAAGCAACGAAGTTGTCCTTCAGTGGATGAATGTATAAACTGGTACATCCAATCAGTAGAATATTATTCAGTACTAAAAAGAAGTGTGCTATTAAGCCATGAAAAGACATGGAAGAACTTTATTTTTATTTTGTAAAAGATTTTATTTATTTACTTTAGAGAGAGAGAGAGAGAGAGAGAGAGCGAGCATGGGGGGACGGAGGAGGAGCAGGAGGAAAGGGAGTAAGTCTTAAGCAGACTCTGCATTGAGTGTGGAGCCCAACAAGGGGCTGAATCTCAGGACCAAGAGTAGGACGCTTAACTGACTGCACCGCCCGATGGAAGAACTTTAAATACATGACAGGAAATGAAAGAAAGCATTCTAAAAAGGTCCACTCCATGGATCCAACTATATGACATTCTGGAAAGGCTAAAACAATAGAGACAATAAAAAAGATCAGTGATTGCCAGGGATTGTGGGGAGAGGGGGATGAATTGTCAGAGCACAGGATGTTTAGGACAGTCTAACTACTCTGTATGATGCTGTAGTGGTGACTACATGTTATTATAAATTTGTCCAAACTCAGAGAATGTATAACATTATGAGCACACCCTAATGTAAACTTTAGACTCTGTATGCTAATGGTATGCCAGTGTAGTTCATCAGTTGGAACAAATATACCACTCTGGTGGGGGATATTGATAATGTTTGAGGCTATGCATGTGTGGAGATAGGCAGCATATGGGAAGTCTCTTTGTACTTTTCTCTCAATTTTACTATGAACCTAAAACTACTCTAAGAAATAGCCTATTAAAAATAGCATCCTTTGGAAATTCAGTATTTATGGTTCAAAATGCAGCTTTTCAAACTTTTAAATTCTGTAAAAATGCACAAAAATAATTATTATTTAGAGACTATTTCCTAATGGTTGGGTGAATTGACTGATGGATCTATTTTCACAAATGAGATAAATGAATATAGCAGCTCTTTTGTTTAATAAAAGAGGGAGAAACAAGTTCTACATTTATAAAGTTCCTTCTGTTTTATTCTTTTTATCATTCAAAAGTGTTAACATCTAGTGAATAAATTGCCACATTGTATTATTATTAATTCTGCCAGGTATTTTGATTGGGGAGGGGTTAGCAAAGTATTTAGCATTACAATGCATAATTGGACTGAGGCATCTTTATCCTAAGGATATATATCAAGAATTTCAAGTAGTAGATGTGTAGGTGCAGTTTTATATTGCTAGTCTTTGTAAAATCCCTGCAAATAATTGTGTTGACATTTTCATTTTAAGATCAAAAACTTCTGTGAGCTCCACCTCCTTTTTCATGTTTTATGCATATATATATATATAGGTATTTTTATTTGTTTTGGTAGAAAATGTTCGTGTATTAAATGTGGCAGCAGTTGGTTTTGAAACATACTGGTTTTGGAAAAAAAACATCTGTAGAAGAAACTGTGTATTTGGTTTGGTTGAAATGTGTGTGGAAGACAGCTGCTTTTAGACTTTATTCATCAGTCAGTCCCACCCCACTGGATATAAAGTGCTAGAGAGAATTTCAGGAACATGGAGATTGCCTACTCAGCCAAAAAAGCATAAACAAAATAGTTAAAAGATATCATCATGTTACCATAGTTACATGAGCATCTTGGTTTCAGAAGTTAAAAAATTTTTTTTAAAAAAAAAGATCTGTGTAAGAGTCTTCTACAAGGAACAACTCTCCTTACATGGAATTCTAAGGTCTGGACTAAGTTAAAATTTATTTAAAACATATTATATATATTGTGACGTTCATGTCAAACTTTTCATGTCTGTATATGTCTGTGTATGGCACGCCTGATTTGGAAAACAAATTATACTTAACATGTATTTTGCAAAATAGAGGCAAGAATTTAAAACAACTGTTTACCTTCAAAGCAAGATCTAGTATGAAGACAAATGTAGCATTTAAGCTTTCCCATACTCAGGCCTCCTTCATGAAATAGTCACATGATTGGGGTTGAAATTGTCCTATTTATTATCTTAATAAATGTTAAAAGATGTATTGTCTTCCTTGCTTCTGTAGAAGCAAAAAAAAAAAAATAGCATTAAGAGTTATGTACTTCACCTTTTTAAAGATTTTATTTATTTATTTATTGGAGAGCGAGCGAGAGAGAAACAGCATGAGAGAGGAGAGGGTCAGAGGGAGAAGCAGGCTCCCCGCTGAGCCGGGAGCCCGATGTGGGACTCGATCCCAGGACCCTGGGATCATGACCTGAGCCGAAGGCAGTCGCTTAACCAACTGAGCCACCCAGGCGCCCCATGTACTTCACCTTTTTAAATAGGAAAACCTATGCTTCTTTATTTATATTTGTCCTGAGATTATTAAAAATAATTCTCTTCAAATTCTAAAGTACATGAATTTTCCCTATATTATTCATATTTTATTGTATTTGCTTCATATTTATTTCATATATTACCCTGAAATATTTGAATTTTATGTCTACACATTTTTTATCAATAGAATAATAAATTCGCAAAATGTGGATATAAACTCTGAAATGTGTTTTCCTTAAGAATTTATTTCCTTCATGGGGCGCCTGGGTGGCTCAGTTGGTTAAGCGACTGCCTTCGGCTCAGGTCATGATCCTGGAGTCCCAGGATCGAGTCCCGCATCGGGCTTCCTGCTCGGCGGGGGGTCTGCTTCTCCCTCTGACCCTCTTCCCTCTCGTGCTCTCTGTCTCTCATTCTCTCTCTCTCAAATAAATAAATAAAATCTTTTAAAAAAAAAAGAATTTATTTCCTTCAAAATATAAAAACCATCCATTTTTTTTTCAGTTTTGTTTGTTTCTTTAAAAACATTTTTTATTGCATGGGTATTGTATGCATATCATTATATGAGGGGTTGCTATGGGAATTGTTTTAATCATTTATTATTATAGTTAAAATCACATCATAGCTTTAAGATCTACACCTAATTTTGCTGTAAGTATTACTAAAAAGATTTCTTAAAAAATAGCCTTCTTTCAAAGTTTAAGCTGCTCTTCCCAGGCAGTAATGACTTCTAGACTTTAATCTTATTCATTTCCACTTTCCTTAAAGTTGATTTTTTTTCTTTAAATTTTATTTGGATATCTGATGTTTCAGGACTTTTTAGCCAAATATGTTACATGAATATTTATATCACTGTTGATACCACTTCAGTATTTGTTTTATTTCTATATTTAATATTTAAGATGTTTATCAATTATTCTCCTGCAAGTTATTGACAACATACTTGCCAATATAATCATATAAAGATTTCAGGTATTTCTATATTGGATTTTTATAACTTCCTCCATAGGATGATTTTGTTAATAAGTATTGAAAATTAGATAAAATGTGATCAATGAATCTGGGATATTTAATTCTCCATGAGCTTCTAATGCTTTTCTGATATTCTGATGACATATATGGTTGTCTTTTTGTCATAAGAGTTGATAATGAATTTAATTTTAAGATTATATTACCACAGCCAAGCATTTCCTCTATTCACTTTTACGGACTTAAATGCAAAGATAACAACACATAAGACATATTCTGCCTTTTAAGAGCTTTTATTCTAGTTTAAGAGGAGAGGATATTTATTCCATTTTTTTGTTCTGTATATTCATTCAGTAAGATTTTTTTTAATATCTACTGTAAGTATGCCAGATAGACCTGAGACTATACATGATGAATAATACTTAATTTCTTTTCTCAAGGAGCCAAAATAAACATAGGTAAAGAATTAACTCTAATTATTACTGTATTAAAAATACTGAATTTGAGGTATACACAAAACTATGATATTGCAGAAGGCTAAATAATTAATGTTGGGCATAATAATGGAAAACTCCACAGATGGTTTGACATGGGCATTGGTTTTGATATGAGTAGGGTTTGTGCTACCACAGGACGTCGAGAAAGGCATTTTAGGCTATGTGAACTTTATGATCACACATCTAAAAATGTGTGAAAATACAGGATGAGCTCAAGGATTATAAGAAATCTGGTGTGGCAATAATCCTGGGTACATAGTGGAATGATGAGAAATAAAACTGAAAAGGGAGATTTGGAGCCATGTTAAAAAATCTGTTTTATTCTATAGGTAGTAGGAAACCATTAAAGAACTTTATTTTTTAAGTTGTTTTTAAAAAATCTAGTTAACATATAGTATAATATTATTGGTTTCAAGGGTAGAATTTACTGATTCATCACTTACATATAACACCCAGTGCTCATCACAAGTGCCCTCCTTAATATCCATCCCCCCCCCCATTTAGCCCATCCCTCCTCTACCTCCCCTCCAGCAACCTTCAGTTTGCTCTATATAGTTAAGAGTCTCTTATGGTTTGCCTCCCTCTCTTTTTTTCCCCTTCCCCGCTGTTCATCTGTTTTGTTTCTTAAATTCCACATATAAGTGAAATTATATTATATTTGTCTTTCTTTAACTGACTTAATTCGCTTAACATAATACATTCTAGCTCCATCCACATCACGGCAAATGGCAAGTTTTCATTCTTTTTTATGGCTGAGTAATATTCCATTGTATATGTGTGTATATATATAAAATGTGTGTGTATATATGCCACTTCTTTATCCATTCATCAGTAGATGGATGTTTGGACTCTCTCCATAATTTGGCTATTGTTGATAATGCTGCTATAAACATTGGGGTGTATGTGCCCCTTTAAATCAGTATTTTGTATCCTTTGGGGAGATACCTAGTAGTACCCTGCTGAGCAGGGAGCCTGACATGGGGCTTGATTCCAAGACCCCAGGATTATGACCTGAGCCAAAGCAGAGGCTTACCCAACTGAGCCACCTGGGCATCCCAAGATACTTCTATTTTTAACTTAAAAAAAAAAAAGATTTTATTTATTTGTCTTTGCATTTGATAATGTTTTATATATGAATTTCATTTTATTCATTTTATAAACATTCATGATCATTATCTTTTTGTTATGGAATGTTGCTTGTTTTCTACTCTCTTGGTCCAATTTGTTTCCTTGCCTTTATTTCTACTCTGACAGTAATATTGCTATCCCTGCTTTCCTTTTCCTCTACAAAGTGAATTCCACAGTGCCTTGAACATAATTGATGCTCAGATATTTGGAGAGTGAATGAATGAATATATGCATATTTATGCCTATTTATAAGAATGTGAAAAATAGAAGGTGAATGCAGGAACTATATAGGCAATTTTCTTTGGAAGAGCCGCCTGTTTCCACATATATGGACTATGTGGGTTTTTCTTCCTATCCTCTAAAGCCTCACACTTTTTCATATAAGTGACTCTACTTACTCCTGGGTTGAAGAAGATGTGACTATCTATATACCCGACCAAACATGTTCAGAAGCCATCATGGTGTGAAAGAAATAGAGGGACAATAATGTTTAATCATAACTCTTTTTCTCAATACTTAAAATGTGACTGTTGCCTGTCAGTGTTTCATTTACTTGGCATTTTTGTTTCCTTACTGTTTTTTAAAAGTAATTCATCTCACAAATAAAAATGCATATTATTTATAACACTGAAGATGGCATATGAGTTTTGTAACTGAAACATTTTGTTTTCATCTTTAAAAGACTTGTACATACACGTATGTGCATCATATCTATACTTACAAATGCTATAAGTGTATGAGATTTATTCTATTCAAAAGGAAACAGGAAAAAAGGTTTAACATTCCCGAAGTTTATTTTTTTTCCTGTGGAAGGATTTCATTTTCAGAAATACATTGGGACAAAACTGTGCTAAAGGGTTATTGTAGAAGAAATTGTAAGAATAAATCAAGAACACAAATATGAGTTATGCACAGACAGAATATAAAAGTGATTGCCCTCCAGCATTAAAAGAAAGTATAAAGATGGTTTGAAGATTCATTGAACATATCTACACAAGGTACAGTGACATGATGAATTTGAAATAGTAGACAGTGGAAGACAAATTTTTTCCACTGATAGAATGATACAGAGTATCTCTATATGTATGATATCCAGAAATAAGCTAATTGGAGAGACTACAAAATACATTCTTTTTTTTTTTAAAGATTTTATTTATTTATTTATTTAAAGATTTTATTTATTTATTTGAGAGAGAGAGAATGAGAGAGAGAGAACACCTGAGAGGGGATAGGGTCAGAGGACGAAGCAGACTCCCTGCCGAGCAGGAAGCCTGATGCAGGACTCGATCCACGGACTCCAGGATCATGACCTGAGCCGAAGGCAGTCGCTTAACCAACTGAGCCATCCAGGCGCCCTATTTATGTATTTGACAGAGAGAGAGATAGAGCAGGAACACAAGCAGGAGGAGTGGGAGAGGGAGAAGCAGGCTTCCCACGGAGCAGGGAGCCCGACGTGGGGCTTGATCCCAGGACCCTGGGATCATGACCTGAGCCAAAGGCAGACGCTTAATGACTGAGCCACCCAGGCACCCCTACAAAATACATTCTTAAAGTTAAACAAGTTTTGATTTTTAGTCAGGCCAAATTATCACTTTATTTTTTTTTAACTTTATTTATTTTTTTAGTAGTCTCTGCACCCAATGTGAGGGTCGAACTCACAACCTTGAGAGTCACATGTTCTTCTGACTGAACCAGCCAGGCACCCCTAAATTACCACTTTAAACTAGGGTTTTCTTCAAAGAACATTTTAATCAGTCGGATTTAACAGATACTTATTGGATTAAGCCTTTATGCTAGGGATAAAGTAGTGAATGAAATAAAAACATTATGCTTATCAAACTTAAACTCTTAGCTTATTCCATTTAATAATATACTTCTCCATTCTTTACTTTGACTCTGCTTTAGGTGTAATCTTTAAATCATTGAGGAAAGTTAAGGAAACAAAGTAAGAGAAGTAATATTAATTGACCAGATACTTTACAAGACTGTATATATGTTTTTTATACCTTATTAAAAATTAAGGAATTTCCAGGCTTATAAGCTGTTGGGTCCATTTTATGTTTAAGGAGAATAATGTTTAAAGAAGTCCTAAGTCATTCATTCAGTATATTCAAGAAATATTTATTGAGCCCTTACATTGTACTGGGCATAGTTCTAAGCACTGGAGATTCAGGTCACACAGCTAATAAGCATGAAGGCCAGGATTCAAATTCTCGTCTTAACTCTTAAAACTTGTGCTTTTTGCAGGATGCCTTTTAGAACCCTTGTTGAATGAATTGTCTTAATAATTAGCTACTTTGTATATATAGACAGAGATACCAGAGACTTGAGAAGACAGGTGCAGTGGATATGTTAACCACACTTTGAGTAAGTTACCCAAACCTCATTTTTAAAATTCTCGTTGACCATATTGTATCACGTAGAATTCTCTTTTCAGAATTGTACATTCCTGTTTTACACGTGGCTTTCTCCAAATATGTTTATGTTGAAAGGCAAATTTGGAATCCTTGCATTTTATGTAAAGTTGTTTTCTGGGTAACATTTTTTATTCTTGGCCACTCTGTCTTATACAGTAATCTCATGATAAATTCTTCTCAGAATTATAGAGCTATATCTTTCCTCCAACAGGATTTGAGAGTTTTTTTTTTTTTAAATACATACTTTGTAATATGGTTTTATTCTTAGTATACCTATTTTATCTATGAGTATTCCAGGGACTTGTAAATATATATTTATAACTGAGAACTTTTTCTAAAGCTCTCTACCTGAGTATCTCACCATCTATGTACGTATATGACACACCTTGATATCTCACAGACATGTAAAATTAAACCCAGTAAAAGTAGTAATCCATCATCTTTTATCCCAGATCTCCTTCTCTTCTGCTGCCTATGTTGAGAATGACAATGATCATCTCAAGTTTAACATCATGCCCAAGTCAGACAATAAGTGCTAACCTCTGTTTCTTTCTTTTCACACACCCAATTAGTGACAAAGTCTTATTTATTCTACTTCCTTAAGACTTTTTCTCCACTTTCCTCTCCCTTCTCTTTGCTACTGCCTTAGTGAATTACCATTTCTGTGTAGCTGTACTTTTCCCACTGGCACTCTGCCTCCTCCTTGATGAATCTTAGTCCTGAGTCCCAGAACAAATGGCGTCTTGTGTCCACTGAATATGATTCTAACTAGTACTCATTGTAATTGATGTTATACTGGTTTTGCATGTTTACAATCCACTCCTAGGCTAGAAGTTCTTTGAGGATAGGTGGATGTCATGGCTTTGCAATCATTGCATAGTGCCTACTGTGTAGGAGATATAATAATAGTTGGGAGCGGTAAAAGAATGAATAAAGGATCTATCTTAAAACTTTTTGGAAGTACATTGGATAAAAATAAATAAAAACTGAAAAGAAATAGATGCCTGGTCATTCAGATTATAGTTTCTTCATGCCTGAAAATTTTGTTGTTACCATTTAATTCAGACCACGTTGAAGTTTTGCTTACTGTTGGCTATAAGTGAGTTTTACAAATAAATATTCACAAAAAAATAAGGCTAAAGAGAAGGAGAAGGAAAATATTGAGTTGGCCTATTTTTCAGTTCTATTCTTGTCTGCAGTAAAGACTGCAGCTACATAGAGTTGACATAATAGGCTTATTGAAATTGGTAATAGCTAAACCTTAATGTAACACTGTTTTGTGGCAGGCACTATTCTAAGCGTGTTGAATGTATAAACTTTTTATCCTCACAAATAAGGCTGATATTATTATTATTCATCATTAATTATTATTTAATAATTATTTCCAAATTACAATGAGTAAACTGAGCCACAGAGGGGCTAAGTGTTTTTTCCCAAAGTCAAACAGCTGATACAGGATGGATTCAAACTTAATCCTGTTTCATTATTCAAAGAATATTTGTCGATTTTATCCTGTGTTCCAGGTACTCTTCTTGGCACTGGGAATGCAGCAATGAACAAGACAAAGTCCCTGCTTTATGTGACTTATATTACATATATATATAGAGAGAGAGAGAGAGAGAGAGAATGTCAGATAATCATATGTTCTATGATAAATGGTAAGCAACATAAGGGGAAAAGGAGTACCTGGATTGGGGAGAGTGGTGTTTACCATTATATAGAGAGTAATCAAAGAAGGTCTGTCTCATAGGGTAACATTTGAGTGGAGACATGAAGGAAGTGAGTCAACCAGATACACTGACATCTTGGCAAAAAATAGTCCAGGGATTTGGAATGACAAGTACAGCCTCCCTTAGATAGGAGCATAATCTGTATGCTTAAAGAACAATAAAGAGGCCAGCATGGCTAGAGCCCAGTGAGTAAGAGAAAGAAGAGTGATAGGAAGTAAAGCCAGAAAGATAGAGAAAGAACCATATCCTATGAGAATTTCTAGACAATTGAAGCATTTTGGTTTTTATCCCTTGAAATTAAAGCTATTGTAGGAATTTGAGAAGAGGGGTCTTGAAACATGATCTCACTTCTGTGTTCATATAATCACATCAGCTGCTGTGTTGAGAGTGGACGATAGGGGCAAGAGAAAAAGCAGAAAGACTAATAGGAGGCTGTTACAATTATCCAGATTAGAGATGATGGTGGCTTCGGACCTACTGGTAGTAGGAGAAGTAGTAGTGGGTGGTCATTTAAGAGGTTTGAGCTATGGATACATTTTCAAGGTAGAAACAGAATTTGCTGTAGGTTTATGTCTTAATCATTATATTATACTGTATTTGGTGAATATTTTGTGATTGGTCTCTACACAGAGAAACACAAAAGGCCAGGGATTGACCAGTTATGTCAATTATCTCGTGAGAAGGAAAGATGGTATTATAGCACCATCTCTTCAAGAGTGAGCATAGGGAAATAGCAGTTGCAAAGACTGGTGTGAAGGTCTAGAATGGCCCAAGTATACCAAAACTTTATGAAAGAATGAAAGAAAGGATCCTAAGAGAGCAATAAACAAATTGTCAACTTGCACAACCTGAAATATTTTTAAAAAAAGGAAAAGAAAAAGCCACTGTTAGTAATTTTACTTATCGTAACTATTCAGTTTGCTCCCATAATATTTTAAAACATTAAAAACCTTATAGTGGTGCTCATGACAATATTTTTTCTTATAAATTGAATTTGACATGGTCTTTTTCTTGGGTTGAAAGTGAAGTTTTCTGTCTTAAAAACATCAGAAACATTGCATAGTAGACTAGCTGAAGAACCTCTAGAAGGTTTCATTTATGTGAACATAAATTGTAATGTTTTACAGTGCTTGGACTGCAATGAAGTTTAAGGTACCATAGTAGGCAGAGAAACCTGGGTAAGTGATTTATAGTTTAGTATCTCATTTCCTATGGGAATGTGGCTTCCATTTGAAGAGGAGAATATTATAGTCTTATTTACTATAAAATTCACATATTGTAGAAGAGTATGTTAGAAGTCCCGGTTGGGTTTTTCCTGAATTTATTATCTTACAAAGTCAAATACAGATGCATCTTTCATAAAAGGAATAAGCTTATTCTAAAGAGTAATATCTGAGACTCTTTGATCAACTTATTACATTTTGATGACCATTTCAGACGATGAACAGTAGATGTAGAGTAACCAGAAGAATACAAATGAACTTAAAAAGTTACTGATGAACAGCAACAGAATTAAAAACTCAAAGCTGTTAACAGACAAATTTTTGCCAAACTGGGTTGCAAAAGGAATAATTACTCTAAGATACATTAAAGCTGTTTGCACTTAAACAGGCCATTAAAAAATTCTGCTTTGGGCCATTTATGTTCAGTGACCTAACATTTTAAAATAGATTTGGTTTCTGAGGTAAAAAAAAAATTCTAAAAGAATTCCTCATAATATCATTTTCCTTATAAAGTAATTCTTTGACTGGGAATGAAAGATAAAGCCAGAACATAATAGGAAACAGAGAAAGAAGTTTGAGTCTCAGAGGTACCTACTAACTTCTTAATTCAGCCCTTATTTAGAGAGCACATGATGAACAGCTTTTGAGTTATATGGTTGCTCAGTCATAAAACAAGTTTCCAACAGGAGCAGCAAATTAAATGTGTATATGTTGAGAGAGGAGGATACATAGGCAAGAAATGGATAGGGTCATTAGGGCCTGATATGTGAAAACAGCTGATGTGGAGAAAAAGGCCAAAGCTTAAAATACAGAACTGTAAATTGATGGGATTAATGATGGGTTTTCCTAATAGGAATCGAGTCAACAGGGCGCCTGGGTGGCTCAGTTGGTTAAGCGACTGCCTTCGGCTCAGGTCATGATCCTGGAGTCCCGGGATTGAGTCCCGCATCGGGCTCCCTGCTCGGCGGGGGGTCTGCTTCTCCCTCTGACCCTCCCCCCTCTCATGTGCTCTCTGTCTCTCTCATTCTGTCTGTCTCAGATAAATAAATAAAATCCTAAAAAAAAAAAAAAAAAAGAATCGAGTCAACAAATTCTAAATTATCATTTTAAGAAGTCTGAAGTAATACATCCTAGAAAGATTTCCATCTGCAGTAGGTTACCAAAAAAGCCTCAGATTTCCGCCCCCCCACCACCACCGAATGCCTGTCTTTTTACAATGTGACTTGGCAGCTTCTCCCCTTTCTTGAATCAAGGAAGGAATTATGAATTAATTTGACCAACAGAATGTGGCAGAAGTAATATTAGCTCAGAATATAGTGAAGTACACCAACTGAAGAATATAAACAAGTTCCAAAAGGATTTGACTACATTCTTGAGTGGTAGATCCTAGTAAGTTATTAGAGGCAAGTTACTTTTGAAGCCAACATCGTGAAATTATCTAAGAAGTTGTAATCACGTAAAGTATCCTTTGACGACTCTATTAAAAACAAAATCCTGTGCTGAACGGACCCCTTCATTGACCTGATTTTTCTAGCTGAGTGTTTTATTATATTTTAGCATATTGAAACAAATATTTGCTTTATTTTTAATAGCTTATGAACAAAAATCACTATGAACAGCTAAGGATTTTATACTTTCCAGTTTTCAAACTTTTAAATACCAAAAAGGACCCTTCGGATTTTAGTTTTATTCTTTCTGATTTAAAATGAGGTCATACATCCTTTAAAGAAAGAACCAGATTCATACCGGTGAATATCTTAGTGGTTAGAACTACACAGGTAAGTTTGTGTAATGGCGTTTTAAAAGACATTCCCAGGCAATTAGCTGAACACATGAAGAAAGAAATTAAAGAGTGGGTGGAAGAAGAGCTGCATATTTTTGACAATAAAACAATAGGAGATGGTTTTCAGTTTGGTACAAGAAACAAGGGGGTGAATGTCTGTATAAGATTACTGTCTCTCTCTCTTCCTTTTTAAATAGTAAAAGATGGTGTAAAATCTGTGTGAATCTGTTAGAGAGCAGTGAAGTTTCCTTTTGTTTGATCTGCAATTGTTGTTGTATGCCATTAGGTAAATTTTGATGCACTTTAAATAAAAAGAACTATTAATGAATTAACGTTTATAAGTCCCTTTGAGCTCATCAGATGAAAGGTGTTATGTAAGTGTAAAGTAGTAGTATTGTGGTGGTTTCCATGGCAACAGTAACTTCCCCACCTGACAGGAACTCACAAAGTAAGGTGGGTGAGTTAAAGTTGCTGTGATAATTTTTTGCACTTTCTAATTTAAAGCATTTCAAGCCTCTACTTTCATATTGCATACATATTTTATTTTCATTAACATAAATTACATTTGTTCATGGAGCCTTTTCTACTGTTGTTACTGGTGCATTCCATAGTATTCTAATTATCGAAGCAAAAGACAGTTCATCTTTAAACTACCTGGATGTGGTGCCTTCCGGTTGGATGGGGGCCGGTGGCGTGGCAGGTGAAAGAATTCACCCAAGGCAGAACAAAAGAGCTAGAAGTTTATTGAATTCACTGCAAGGGGGCAGCAGGCCGCACAGCAAAGGAGAGACTGTCTGCCAGGAGGCAATGGTGAGGGGCTACAGTTCCAGGGTGGAGTCAGGAGTATGGGAACACATGGAATTTTCCCTTTTTTGGTCATTTTAGGAACTGTGCCTGGTTGTAAGTAGCCAATTGGTTTGTTATGGCCGATGGCTACTTAGAGGTGGTTTATCTAATGAGCCTGTTTGCATTCAGCTCAGTAGTCACTGTGGGCCCTTTTGCCTCGTTCATGTTTCCATTGCTCAAGCCTGTTGCCTAAAAGCAGCCTCTACACTGGATATTATCACTTGCAAAATATTATTCCTCTTCCTTATTCCTCTGTTCTTGGAATCAGGAAGTTCTTGGGTGCAATCTTACCTCTGCTACAGTGTGATCTAAAGCAAGTTATTTGTCTCTTCGTACTCTGTTTTGTCATCTGTAAAATGGAAATGTAATAAAAACTATCTCAAAAGATCATTGTGAGGACTGAATGCAATCATATATGTGAAGTGTTTAGTACACTGTCGGATGTATAATAAATACACAATAAGAACTAGGTACTCTATATTGTGTTATTTTCTACCCTTATAATAAATGCACATAAGGTCTCTTTATCCCTTAGAACTTACTGTTATTATGGAAATATTCAATATCTACATTGTACAACATGCTAGCCACTTGAGCACTTGAAATCTGGATGATGCCATTAAATTGTAACGGGTGGGAGAGTTTGAGTTGTGTAAATGGAGGTCTCAGTTACCGGATTCCCCATGGAAAGACTTAAGTGAGGATCTGCAATCCCATAAAGACAGCCAGAAGGAAAGCAGTAAGCACAAAGCAGTTTATTAAAGTGAAAGTAAACTCGCCAGGTGAGAAAGCAGGCAGGTTCCAGGATGTGGAACTGACCCCTAGGTTGTTTTGAGATTGGATATTGTTGGGTCTTTCCAGGCTGGAAGGAGTTGTATACCGTGGAGTGAGTGGTCTCTTAGGATGCTTCCAGTCATTTGGGGGACTCCTCCCATTGGTTGGGAGGAAAAGTTTCTGACCCAATAAGGTTTGTACTGTAATCCTCATGGCAGCCTTTGGGGGGGGGGGCAGCTGAAATCACAATGCAAATACATTATAATGAGTCTAAGGGCTGCCTTGGGGCAGAGGTGGAAGAGGAGAGCCCATTCTCTGCACCTGGGGCTCTTAATTTGTCAGTCCCAAGGTCTTGGAAGCCACAAGGTCAGGATGTTGTGCCCCTGAGGTTCTAATGTGTAATCTATTTATCATGTCCTTGCCTCCAGCTCATGTCTCTCTCATTCCCCTGCAAGGACTTGGGACTCTGCCTCAGGGAGTTCCTCCTGTTGCTCAAGTCTAGCTTCTATCTAACAAAATAACTGAATTTTATAAATTTTATTTAATTTTAATAAATTGAAATAATCATATGTGGGTAGAGACTACCAATATTGGACAATGCCAATCTAGTGTAAACCTTTATTTTTTTACCCCTGAGAAACCATTTTATTAGCATTCCAGTTGGAAACCAGGGTTTTAGTCTCCAGCATTTCCCCCTTCTTGTTGACCATGCACACTAATAGCAACTGAAATTTTTATCTTTTTTTCTCCTTTCTCTCTTTTCTTTCTACCTTAGTTCTGTTTCTGCTCAGGAACTTCTCCTTGTCCACTTCTCAAATACTTCCTTTCTAATGGAGTCCTCTGCTCATTTTTCTATTATCACCTAATTCCCTATACTCTTAGCCAGCCTTTCTCCTTTTAGGTCGGTCTCATAGGGGAAGAGGGCTTTTTTTTTCTTTCGATAAACAAAACTTTCTATTTATTCTTTTGACCTAATTTCCTCCTAGCTCCTTTGAAACCTAGCTCCACTGTCATTCCTTCTTTCCTCAGTCTTTTCCTCAACACCAAGCTCTCTCATTCAATTGCAAATAAAAGCTATTGCTCACTCTCCTTTCTTTTATTATCAAAGATCCAAATGACTCATCTATGCTTATTCCAAAACTTCCTCATCTTCCATTTTTCCCTAAATATCTTGTTATCTAGTCAATCATAGACACTCCTTTTGTTGTAGATCACCAAGGACTTCCTGACTTCACTTTCTTAATCATCATTTTCCTTGACTTTAAAATACCTGGCATAATTACTCCGTCTCATCTCGAAACTTGCTCTTCCTTTGGCCTCCTCATACTATACCATCCTATTTTTTTTAAGATTTATTTATTTATTAGAGAGAGAGAGAGTGGGAGCACATGCAAGTGGGGAGAGGGGCAGAGGGAGAGGAAGAAAGATTGAGGGGGAAGCAGACTGAGCGAGAAGCCCTATGTGGGGCTCAGTCTCAAGAGCCTGAGATCATGACCTGAGTGGAAATCAAGAGTTGGATGTATAAGCGACTGAGCTACCCAGGTGCCTATATATATATATATATATTATATATATGCCTATATATATAATATATATATATATTTTAAGATTTATTTACCTATTTTAGGAGGGGAGGGGCAGAGGGAGAGAGAGAATCTCAAGCATGCTCCCCTCTGAATGCAGAGCCCAACATGGGGCTCGGTCCCAAGACCCTGAGATCATGACCTGAGATGAAATCAACAGTCTGATGCTTAACCGACTAGGCCACCCAGGTGCCCCCTATGTTATCTCCTGATTCTTTTTTAACTTTAGTGGCTCCTTTAAGATTTAAGCTTCTGTTTTCTTCTTCCAGCAATGTCCCGTGTACTTATTGCTGGCCCCTGGTAAACTCTCTGATAGTCTTCTACCTGGTCTTTAGTCTGCATTCCCATACCTCCACACCCATTTCTGTCTTTCTAAATGCATCCTTCCAAAGTCAGCTCACCATCATGTGACTCTTTTGTATAAAAATCTTTCATATTTACCTATTTAAAATCTATAGTTTGAACTTCAACAAAACTGAGCATATTCTACCTCTGTTTATTTAGCCTCCTTACTCACATCTTTTCCACCCTGTAACCTGGCAATTCTTAAAGTGTGGTCTAGGGAATCAATAGGGTCCCTCTGACCCTTCCAAGATGGATGTGAGGTCAAAATTACTTTCATACTAATATTAAGATCTTATTTGTCTTTTTCACTCTTATTCTCTCTCATGAATATACAATGGAGTTGCCCAGAGGCCAAGTGACATTTGATGATGTCATTGCTCTGACAACTAATGGAATATGTACTTTAAATCTTGTGATTTAAAATGTTCTGTTTAATAGCTAACAAAGTAAGTATAGAAAGAGGTCATCCACTCAAACAGAAGTGGGGTTTTTTTGTCTTGTTTTGTTTCATTTTGTTCTGTTTTAAGGGGGAAGTTTCTTAAATTTTTTAAAAGGGTTAAAGTGACCTGGGAGTAAAAAGGTTTGAGAACTTCTATTGTAAACTGATGTGACTTTCTCATTGTTGTTTTTTCACAAAATTATGACCATATTTTCCTTCTACCCCTATTTTAACTATCATCTACGTTTGAATGTTTAGATATGGTTCTAAGTCCTTCATCAAGCCTTTACTCATCTCTACCTTCACCCGAAACAATATATAATCTTTGTTGTTTGTGAACACTACCTGTGGTACTTTATTTGTATCTTTTTTTTAAAATGATGTTTATAGTGTTAATATATTTAGGGGATTACTAGATTTGCTTAATTCCTTGAATTAGGGAGCATATAATTTTTAATCTTTGTATTTCTACTGAGCTTTACATATTTTAGGTACTCAGTAATTATTTAATGAGTAAAATTATTCAATAATTCAGCTCCCAGTCTACTTAACAAGAATTTATTTAGGGCCATCTGAGGGCTAGATGCTTGAAAAATGCTCAAGGAGCTTAATGTCTCATAGTAGGTGATAAAATGTAAACAGAATAGTATCTTGATCATCTTATAACATGCTATAAAATGTTTGAGTAGGGTTCATCAGAAGAAAAAATGAGCAAGTGGGCAAATCTTTCTATGGAAATATGGGGTGTCAGAAAATGCTTTAGAGGAGAAGATATACTTCAGATGAAAATTTTGTTTGACCCAAATCATATAAGCCAGGAGCTTCCTAGAGCACATACCTAGTATACTTGCTAAGACTGAAAAAATTATCCTTCAACACTTAAAAATACCAGCTTCCTGGATCTTAAGGAGAGCAGCCTTTACTCTCTTCTTGATAATCTTTTCTACAAAAAGCTTATTAAAAAGTTTTTGAAAATCTTACCACATTTCAGAGAATATCTTCAATCGTTTTGTTACTATTCTGCATTATAAGTATCACTCCTACAAGAATTTTAGAGATTTACTCCTACATGAACATGTAAATTATTTAATAAATTAAAATTGTAGGAATGTCTTGTGGCTTAGTCAGTTAAGCCTCTGCCTTTGGCTCAGGTCATGTTCCTGGAGTCCTGGGATCAAGCCCCGGGTCAGGCTCCCTGCTCAGTGGGAGCCTGCTTCTCCCTCTCCCTCTGCCTCTTCCCTCTGCTCATGCTGTCTCTCTCACAAATAAATAAATAAGTAAGCCATTTAAAAAAAAAAAAAAGGAAAATTCTTCAAAAACATAAAATAAAAAAATAAAAATAATAAAAAATAAAATTGTAAAATATATATAGCATAAAATTTACCATTTTAATTAACCATTTTTAAGTATACAGTTCCTTGTCATTAAGTGCATTTGCATTTTTTTGCAACCTTTACTAAAGCTTTTGTGAACTTATAAAATTGAAATTCTGTAGCCATTAAACAGTACCTCCTAATTCCCCCTCTCCTAGCACTGGTGACCACCATTCCACTTTCTGTCTATGAATTTGACCACTCTAGTTATCTCATATAGGTGGAATCATACAGTATTTATCCTTTTGTGACTGGCTTATTTTACTTGGCATTAATGTCTTCAGGGTTCTCTTTTATAGCATGTGTCAGAATTCCTTTCCTTTTTGAGTCTAAATAATATTCCATTGTATACCTGTACTGCATTTTGTTTATCCACACGTGTTTTGATGGGCATGAACATGGAAATTGGAATTATACTTTTCATGTATGGAACTTACTATAATCAAATCAGCAAAACACTAAAGAAGGACATGAAGTTAAAGTCGTTTTGTGGTTATACGTATTTGTTCAAGAGGGAATCTACAAATATGTAGGGTAATATTAGAACACATTTATTTAACCAGAATCTTGGCAAATAAGAATTCAGATTAAAAGTTCAGATTGGGTGCAAAAATGCTCAAATTTTGAAAACTACTACTCCAGTTGTATGCAAGCTACGTATTAGACCTTTTTCATCCACACAAATACAGTATCTGCCATACTGTAGTGTTTTAAGAAACAGAATAACAGGTGAGAACAGCCAGAACCTTTTTACTAGGGCTGTGATCCTAGAGCTGTTGCTTCTGATGTTCTGAAAGCTGTTGTTTCTTGATTGTGTATGTTAGTGCCATTACTCATTCGGATGATTGGTGAAGTCTATACACCTCACAGGCTAACATGAAGAAAATCAATTTCAGACTCCTAAAGTATCCACAGAGGACACACAACTTCTATGTCAGTAGGTCACTCATTTTTGGTACTGTGAGTCTGCGACACTATTACTGCTTTTAAAGAAAGAATTGGAAAAATCATATACAGAGCTACTCAGGGACTATGTGCGTGTGTGTGTGTGTATGTGTGTGTGTACATGAGCATGCACATGCATGCATGCATGTGTGTCTATTTTCTAGTATATATTTCTGGATTTCCACAGCTATAGATTACTAGCACTAAATTATAGGAGGCATGAAAAAGGTGAGGAAATAAATTTTGCTTTTGTTGACTTTTGTTGAATATATCTTTTAAAAGAGTGTGATCAACAATTGAGGAGAAAATAATTCTCCCTTTGTTTTGGACAACTCAGACCAATGATTAAGCATTGTATAAAGACAACATTAACTCACTGTGTTTATATCATTTGTTGTTGTCCTTGAGATATAATTGACATGTAACTATCTGTATGTTAAACACTGGTCATAACAGTTTGATTTCTCTGGGGCTAGCTGAACATTCCACAAAGATATTTTTTTGTTTCATTTTGTGAAGTCATGTCATTTGCAAATGGATATTCTAAGTAAATAAATAATGCACATACTTTGTGTACAAGTTTCTGACAAAAATTTCAGTATGGTTTAGATCTTAGAGTATACATAGGGATATAGCAAGAGAACAATATACAGTTGTAATTATATGTAGAGGATAGTCATGTTGTTGATATTTTGAATAGGGATAAAAAGGTAGAAAAATAATTATTTGGATGAAAATAACTTTAAAAAAGAAAGCATTTTACATTTGCAATGGAAATTAAAGATGGCTGAATGAGAAAGTAAAAGTGATAGTTAAGGATCTCCTTTGCCTTCCTTATTGGTACACACTGTTCTTGAACTAAATAGTTTATATTTGACACACAAATTACATAATCCTTGTGCTTCTTTTAAAATTTACTTTAATACCATTAAATTATGATGCTACCAATATGAATCTTTTAAATGAGTTAATGCAATTCTCTTTAATGTATTTTTTTAAAGCTCTTGGTCCTTCTGTTGTTCGTCACTATCAATAAGACATGCACTTTAGAATTATGTTCCCCCCACACTGGTGGTAGAGATACATCTAAGGCTATCCATCAGAGATCATTTTATATGTACAATCATATGTTTTTACATTAATGATCTTTTATCCATCCATTTTGAGAAAGATATTTAGAGAACTTGCTCTGTGGCAGGTAATTTTCTTGACTTTCTTATGTCTTTGTGAAAACGGCTTACCCACTTTCTCCCAGTAGTTCATGGCGAGAGAATAATGACTGCTCTGTGTTCATGCTTTAGAAAATAAAGAAATATGCAAGAGAACCCCCCCAAAGAAGCAAAAAGAAAAAAAAATTTTGATCAATCTGAATGCAAGGAAAGATAATTTTGTAAAATTTAATTTTCTGAGTTGTATTTGAGAATCAACCAGAAACTCGACTTATTTTTAAAATAGTGTAGTTGAAAAAAAAAGTCAGTAAAATTTCAAATTGCTATTTATTTCTCTAGGAAGTAGACTAAATTTAATTGTATCCTTCTGAGTTTTCTTTGTATAATACAGAAATTCCTAACATCTAGAATGCTTCATATTTCTATAATTTACCCAATGATAAATTAGTTTTCTCATTCTACAATGTTACATGGACCCATACAGATAATAATTGTAACACTTCTCTAACAATGTGTAACATCTCTTTAAAATACATTATATGAGATTTAATAGATAAATAGGCCAAATGAGAAGAACTATTTATTTATTGAAAAAAACCACATTGTATCCAGATATCTTCATAAATCTTTATTAATCCAATAATTCTATGGAAATTTTGTCAGTGAAAATAGTGAAGTTGCTAAAATTAGTGTCTGATGTGGTGGATACAGCCACATTAAGAAAGCGTAAAGTTTTCTCCCCTTTTGTATAGGCTCCTAAACTAGATACCTAAGTGCTTAGAAGTTAGAACCCACTAACAAATAATGAACTTCATCTGGAAGGTTATTTGTAAGGAGGACTCTTACTAGATAATAAGAATTTAACAGGGCCAAATCATTGAGAAACATTTTCACTAGCTAAAGGAGTATACTGGCAAATATTTTTTCTTGTCTTTGATAATGCTTCTGTGGGTCTTCTAGTTGGTACCCCTAAAATGGTTTTCTAAAATGTTTGACTTGATATGCCATGAAGAGTACTTTAAGAGAATTCAGAAAACATTGTAAGAATGGGGTTTTGAATTTCCTGCTGAAATGTCAGTGATATATCTTTAACTCTTGGGAGTACCTAGTGAGCATCTTGTCAGTTTGGTTTGGCATTTGGGCAGATCCTAGCACAGTGCTTGAGGACTGTAAATCCTCAATGAATGTTGGACTATATGTATATAGTTTTATGGCTAAAAACCATTAGAAAACCTCCCTGATTATACTTGGAATCCAGTTTCTTACAGATTTTCATCTAAATAAAAGTATACATAAAAGGGTACGGATCTATCAAGTTGCTGCTGTCAGTTTTCAAATTGTGTTTATTTGAATATTTGAAAAGGTAGCATTTTGTAAAATTTCACACAATATATTCATATAATCAGAATCTCTATTTCAATTCTAAAACTAAAAATGCTGTTGTGAATTTTCCCGCCTGCTGACCTTGATAATTTGTTTTATTTCACACTGTATGTTCCTAAAGTATCCACTAATTTTTCATTTAAAAAACAGAAGAGGAATTGGCAAAATAGATGTTTTTATTGGAATAAAAAGAAAGGGACTATTTCTTAATGATTTTAATGCACTGGAGCCTTTATATGAATCTCATCCTACAGTTATAAGAGCATTCTCCGAGGATATAGAATAAAATAAATGCCTAGAATCAAATGATGATTAAGAATTATTTCAGGGCACCTGGCTGGCTCAGTCAGTAGAGCATGTGACTCTTGATTTCGGGGTTCTAAGTTCAAGCCCCATGTTGGATATAAAGATTGCTTAAAAATAAAATCTTTAAAAAATATTGTCAACAATAAATAAACAACATAAGAGATAGCTATCTAATAATGGATGACTATTTCTCTTGATGAAAGAAGAAAAAAGAGAAGGTAATGTTTTTATTTTAAAACTTCCAGCCTGAAATTTGAACAATCTGTATTCCATTCTTTTATCGAGTTAGAGATGAGATAATGTAAGAATATTCAGTCTGTAAAAACATTTTGTTTCATAAATCACATACCTGTGTTGTTTTATTTTAATAAATATATAGAATAGCTTCTCTAATAGATGAAATATATAAAGTATACTTATAAAGTAAGCAGAATTGGAAGGGAGAGTCAGGGCTGTGAAATGGGCATACTTCCTCACTGGATCTCAGCTTCTTTGAACCCATGTTCTTTTTCTTTGCCAAAGTTAAATGGACTTCAGAAGGGAATCCATTACCTGACCTAGTACATTTCAGTAGAAGTGATTTTTTAAATCATTGCTCAGTTCAAGTTGCATTTTATTCAAGAGTTTATATTTCCTGGAAAAAAATTTTTTTTCCATCTTGGGTTATCTGGGTAGATTAGGTTAGATGATAGATGTAGATCAGATCTCTAATTGAATAGTCAATTAGAGAAAGTTGAAGTATTGAATTAAAAGCTGTGGGTAGGAGGGAAGCCAGAGCTTCATAAATTTAAGTAGCTTTAATATTCATTTCACATTTATGAAGCACATACTATATCCTGGATGACAGTATGCTGGTGTTATCCTTGTTTTGTTTTTTTTGTTTTTTCCCACAAAACATCAATATGTAGAGGATACTCCACATTGTATTATGGTAGAAGCCCAAAGAACTGGTATCAGGCTGGGACTGTAAACTTGCCAGAGACATTTGGGGAAGGAATCATTTGATAAGTGGTAGAGAGAACATCAAAATTTCAAGTCATCCAGGGTTATCAGCCTCCTTATATAGTTGGAACTGCGCATCCTGCACGTGACTGGGAAATTCTCCATCGGGATCCCTGTATCCTAAATCTTTCTTACGTAGGCTAAAAGACTTGCCCTGAGGTTGGAGTTCTGGATCTCTAGACTGCCTGCCTCCTGTTGACTGCATCACATTTTCTTCTGGTTTGAAAGAGATGGACAAACTAAAGAAATGGCCCCTGAAAGCGATGGACAAAGCATCTCCAGTGTCAGGAAAGCAGCTACAGAGGCATTGTCCTCCACGTTAATATTGTCCACTTACTTCTGTGTGATTTCTTTACATACTTAAGCACTCTGTTATTTGCTGAAAATGAGACCTGTGTGTCACCAAAAATAAAAGAGGAAAATGAGACAGTGTAAAACCAGGGATTTGTTCTGAGGATCACACGTGGTGATCTGATACTAAACGTGGTTCTTTCTTGTAAAAACAATTACTGGTCAGCATCGAAAGGATGAGCTTACTTATTTTCTTATCCAAGTAAAAGGGAAAGGAAGGAAGTACCAAAATAGGAAGGGATGAGTAAGAGAATAAAAGAAAAGAAAGAAAGCACTTTTAAGTCTGATGCATTTTTTTTAAGGCTTACGCATCCAACTACAATAGACTAAAAAAAAGTCAGAGCTATATGGTGTTCTGTATAATCTGATTGTGTTTAAATCTGCGTTAGTAATTCTAGAAGTAGCATTCTTGAATTTTTCTTTGCCATTTTCTTCTAATTTAGTCTTAAATTCTCAGTCAAAAACAACAAAACCAAAGTGGTTTTCGAAGGAGTTCTCTTTTATTAGTGGTCCATTTTTTGAGCTCCCACTGAGCATATACCTCTGCAGAATGAATTAAAGTCAACTCCAGCCTGTGTTTGAACCTAGGAGCTTGTTTTCAACCTATTACCTATGGTTTTAAAATTTTTTGAACTTGGGTAAGAATTCAGACTTTAATTTTATTGCCTGAAGTGCTTTTTCTCCCCTCTCCAATTTTTTAATATTTTACTCTATTAGTAATGCTGTCAAAAGTACTGTGTGGTTTTTCTTTCTTCCACGATGTATTGGAAATACCAAATGATATTTATGCTACTTTGGAAACTTATTCATTGTGACTGTTATGACATCATGTATTTACATGTTTAAGGTTTATATGACTTTCATAGTCTGATCTACATTGTGACAACTATTTTAATAAAACAGTACTAATAAGCTTGGGAGTTTTTTATTAAAGTTATGTGTCCTATGAAAAGTGAGATATGTCTACTTGATGAGCCTTTATTTTAACTTTAATGTCATCGAAACTACTTACTTCCAGTAATTTTTCATAAAAGGTAGAGAAAAATTAAAATGTATTCAAAACTGCTTTAGCTTTTAGAATATAAGTATTTTTCTCTTTATTACTGCATGAGAAATTCAAAAGGGCATTTAGATTTGATTCAGGCAGGTGTGTCCCCTTTTTTCCACCTGCCTCGTAAATAATTATTTTCGCATGGAAAATTGCTATTATAGTTGGTATCACCCTGTGCTTACTTTTGCTTACACGGTATCACATTTTAACTTATAATCTCTCTCTGGCTTCAGGAAATATCATTCATTCAAAGGCATGTTTACTGCACGCTTACTCTGTCCTTAAGCAGTCAGCAGGGAGAGTATCTTTTATCTCTGTGTCTCCAGTTGATAGTAAACCTGGTGCTTAATAGGTGTTTAGTATCTGCAATGATTGAAGAGGGAAAAAGTCTTTTGTACAATTTGAAATTTCAGCCATTGCTATTCAACAGATATAAAGTTTCAGTTATGCAAGATGAGTAAGTTCTAGAGATCTGTATGACATTATGCTTATAGTTAACAATAGTGTATTGTGCACTTAAACATTTATTGAGGCTAGATCTCATGTTAAGTATCCTGACTACAATAAAAAAAGATACCAATGAAATTTAATTTTAAAGTATCTTTACATATTTGCATAGATATAGTAATGCATTTTTACACAGTTCTACCTAGCTTTTGCTCTGAGTGAAATCCAAAAAAGCAGATCCTAAAAGTAAGTGTCCTGTCTTTATCTTTTCCTTCAGTGACTGCCTATTCACCTTCCACCTTATTTATATTATGTTTATTTATTTAATTTTGATTTTTATATTCTCTGACTGAACCTGGCTATAAAATGGATATTTTCAATTTAAAACTAGAAACAAATTTATAAATGTAAAAGGCATTTGTTCTATCCCTGAATAGATATGTTTTGAACTGTACCCAGAATGTCAGCAAACTTAACTTTCATTGTGGCTTCAATTATTTTCAAGGTGAACTTTTATCTCAGTTCAATTTCTATGACTTTATCTCCTTAGTGGTTTGATAGGGATGTGGTAGAACCTGAAGCCTTCTGTGCTCCACCTTCTTAGATCTGGATGCTATTAACTGTGGGGTGGGTCAGCCCAACAAGAATAAATCTTGCATAGGCCCCATTCTGCAAAGATAATAATGCTTACATGATTCACCCGATGTGGCTAAATGATAGTGAATCTAAGTTTTTATTGGTAATTGGAGTACATCTTTTTAGCAATTCTGGGATCTCCCTTTACCTTCTACTCCATAAAGATGGCAGGAGGATAATTTGAGAACCAAACTCATAGAATGAATTTCATGTAGATTAGCTTTAATTAGTATTTATGTGTATATGTTTATACAGGCTTCAAAGCTTTGCATCTTGGGCAGTCATCACTGCAGGACGGCTCCAGTATTAGCTACCAAAACTAAAAATCCTACTTTATTAAGGTGTAGGTTAAATCACTATTTTTCAAACTTTCGAAATGGTATTCTATACTGCGTTCTCAATATTATTTTAATTTCCAAAATCAAATGAATATCGTGCCATAGTAAATCAAGGCAGTGGAAAGGAACACTCCTTTGTTTCCATGTCTTACCTCTTTTGAAAAATCACTGAATTAAATTTTGTCTCCGGATTACAAAGGCAGTATCTCTGTCCTGGTTTAGATACGTCTGTTTTATCTAAAACTTCAGTTTTAGATTCCCATGCCAATCCAGTTCCATGTTGATTAGTCAATGAATGAATACATTCATTCAACAAATATTTATTGACTGCCTACTACGTGCAAGGAAGCAGGTTGGGTTTATTGAACTCAAAAGTGAATTGAGCAGACAAGCATCCCTGTGCTTGCGGACTTCACATGGTTTTAACCAGAGTTGGGTTGCTAGTTATAGGGATGTATGTATCTCTGAATGCAGTTTCATAGTATTTAACCTTTGCAGAGCCAGCTTTTTAAAAATCTAAGCTGTTTCCTTTCTTAATATTTGTAACATCTGCACAAATGATAACAATATGATGTTCCTCTCGTGTAAATGCCTGCTGGAAAATGCTTTCTGAGCCCTTCCTAAGTTTTGTTAGGAATAGAACAGCTGTTCATATAGAATATGGACTGTCTGCCTTCTGAAAAGTAACTTCCCCTGTTCCCCAGAAGCCCATGGTTGTTTCTTTTATCCTGCTAGCTTACATCCCCATTACCCAACAACTGGAATTAAACTTAGGCGTTTGTTGTTTTGCTGGGGTTTTGTTGTTTAATTATTCTCAATGAAGTGTTGGTTATACTATCAAGTCTTTGTAACCGATGAGCAATTTTTTGCTTACTCTTATCTGGCTAGAGTTAACTAGCTTGTTTCTAGATAATAAAATAATTCTTAGTTCTCACCATTCCCCAAGAAGACCTATATTGTATAATATGAAAACAGAACTGAAAATGTTAGTGCGGTTTTTACTTTTGAGCATCAGTTTACACATTATGACCTACATAACAAATGTATTTTATTTACTTCAGATATTTTTAGTATATTCTTCCAAACTGTGGGATTCACAAGACTAAGGATTTGTGTTATGCTATTTTGCGGTAGCATTCAGAAGACACTTAATTTACACTTAAGCTTTGTACAATGTAATTTTTTTCTTTTTTGTTTAAAAAACAATTAAATGATAGTATTTCTTTTAGGACGTATCTTCATTTTTGTTAATTAAAAGACAGGAGGGTAGAAAATAGTAACAAAGAGTTCCAATGACACATTAGAACACTAAATCTCTTTCTTGAGTATCAGCGAGTTCTTAGAAAAAATAAATACAATAAAACTAAACCACCTAGTCATTGTTCTCTTCATCGAATACAGTTTTTAAAGAAAACAGGTCAAACCCTTTGTGAATATCAGAGTGATGATCTCCTCTCCTACCACAACAAACGTTAAATAAATTCGTAATGCACTTTAAAAGGCTAGAAGAAATGTGTAAATGTGAACCACATAGGGATCCTTTTATCCAGAAATTCTTCTTTGACTTAAATTAAGTGCTGCCTATATATATTCATATATATACCATGTTGCTCAGTACACTGTAATAACTATTCATTACGTATTCCTCATTATACTGCACACTATGAAAGCAGGGTTATGGTTTTATCTTAGAGCCTGGTCAACCAATCAGTGTGTGTGAATGTGTGTATGCAAGAGAATTCTAATTAGCCTCTTTAGCTCTGGTTTTGCCTTTTCCTTTACTGGCTGAAGTCGTTGTTGCTGTTTTTTAAATTAAGTGATCATTATGAGAATTGTGATCAGTAATCTATGACATATTTTATATTTTCTTTCTTGAGCTTTAAGTTACTAAAATAATATGTACTTTTTAAAGTAATATAAATAATATTAAATAATAATGATAAATTAATGCTTATTTAAATAAAATAAAATTTTATTTTAATAAAAATGCAACTGTGTATTATTGTGGTGATAACTTGTTTACTTTTAAAATTAGCTTCTTTATCTTTTGTATTTAATTTTGACTTTTATCAAAGAAATACATGCACACAGTTAAAAAATCAAATGGCAGAAGGCTTATTATAATGAAAAATAGCATTCTTCTGCCTTGTATTTTCCTACTACCCAGACCAACTATATAGAAGTAACAAGTTTCTGGCATTCATATCCACAATTTATTTTATATATCCATAATTGCAAATGATATGCTTATCGCTAGTTCTTGATTTATCTATTTTTCAAATTGATATAATGAATAATGAATTCATTTCAAATGAATAATGAAAATGAAGAAACTAGTGAGAGAGAAAAGCATGCAAATAAAAAAGTGAATAAAATCTAAGTTAACATATTCTACAGTTGATATCTGCATAGGGTGTTTTGGGTCCATAAAGAACAGGTAAGTATTTTAGGTCTCCCAAATTACTTTGAAGAATAACTGTATTATTTATGCTTCCATTACCAGTAAACAAAAGAGTGCTCATCTTTCTGTATTCTTGCCAACACAGTGTAGAATCCAGCATTCAAATGTGTGCTCTTCTGATGGCATGAAGTGGTATCTTACTGTTGTTTTTTTTTAAATTTGTATCTTCCCAATAACTAGTGATTTTGAACATTTTAAACTATACTTGATAGCTGTTCTAGCTTCCCCCTCTGAGAAACTGCCTGTTCAGGGTTTTTGCTCATTTTTCTATTAGTTTTCTCTGAATATATATTTTAATATTAATTCCTTGTTGGTTTTAAGTCTTCTCTCAGTTTATTTATAAAATTTATCTATGGTATCATTCATTGAAAAATTCTCATTTGGTTTGGCCAGATCTATCAATTTTATGCCTTACTATTTTAGGTCTTGTTTCAGAATTATTTTTTAATTTTAGGTGTCAAAAATAGTCACCTAAGTTTTTCTATTAGCTTTGAAAGGATAGCTTTCACATTTAAAACCCTTTAATCTCACTGGAATCCAAATTCGTACATGGTATAAAATAAGGAGCTAAGTTTATTTTTTGCCAGATTCTGAGACGGTTTTTCTTTGTCCATACAATAACTCAGCACCAACCTTTTCTTTTACTTTGTGATGTTACCTTATATAAAACTCCGATTGATATGTGGGCTTATTTCCAAACTCCATTTCTCTGTCTGCACCTGGCTTTGGCAGTAAACCTAATATTTGGTAGAATGGATTCCCTCTCTTTGTCCTTTATTTATTTATTTATTTTTAAAGATTTTATTTATTTATTTGACAGAGAGAGAGAGGGAGAGCAGGAATACAAGCAGGGGAAGTGGGAGAGGGAGAAGCAGTCTTCCCGAGGAGCAGGGAGCCCGATGTGGGGCTTGATCCCAGGACGCTGGGATCAAGACCTGAGCCGAAGGCAGATGCTTAACGACTGAGCCACCCAGGCGCCCCTCTTTGTCCTTTATTTTTGAAGTTTACTTTGAGCTATAGCATATACTTTTAAAGTGGGTTTGTGGATTTTATTTAAAAATCTAGAATTTATAGATTGATTTAGGAAAATTTGATATCTGTGAAAATGGGAAGGAGAAAATAAGCCAATATGGAATTAGGAAATAATTTAGATTGCTACATATTAATAAGAAATCTATTTCTTTTGGTGGCATATAGCAGGCAAAAAATTATTATGGAAGAAAGATTAACACAAGGAAAATCAAGAGGGGAGCCTGCTCATGTGCAAAATTCTATCATTAAGAGACAAATGAACAATAGAAGCAATAGAGAAAGACTGCTAGAATGTGAAGAACAGGCATTTGAATTACCTTAATTTTTGTGACTTCGAGTTACCTTGATAACTAAAATAATGGTTTCAAACTATGCTTTGCAGAATACCTGAGACTTTGTAGAATACCCCCAAGGTACCTGGGAAAAGAACGGGTGGTACTGAATACTGGGGGCTCTGATTCAACCAGAATACTTGAATACTTCATTTTTATCTGTGTAACTAGTTGACCCGTCACTAAGATTTTATTGGAAGAAAGGATTTTTAGCCAGAAGTGTTTGGAAACAATTTAAATAAAATTAGTGAAATGTCTAAATGGTATATGATGTCATCCATCCTTTTCAATGCCTGTGGAAGGCATTGCTAATAGAATACAGGACTCCTTCCTGCTAGACTCAGATTTAATCTCCATATAGCTTTCCATGTGGTCACTAACAATCAAGTTGGTGTGTCAATCAAAATCCATTTATTACCTGTGTACTATTAAATTCTGTAGTTTTGTTGGTCCTTAAGAACACTTATTTTAGCCTAAGAAAGGTATGAGCTAAATCTTTCAGATTAAAGAAGGAAGAGGCTAGAAAAGAGAGTTGTTAAGTAGGAAATGGGTCTAGGAAATACTCATTCAAGTAACTATTAAGGTAATAACCCTTACTTTGCAATTATAAGGAGAAAATGCTTACTACCAATGTGTTAATTGTGGAAAAGCCTACAAAGCTCATTAAGTATGTGTTGAAGAGGCAATTGAAATCAGTCATGTTTTCAGTTGGGAATCTTGAGACATAAATAATTGTATTGTATAAGTTATAAAATTTAATCACCAAAAGTTTAAACCTGCCAAATCAGTGTAAGAGTGGGAGATAAAATCTGCATCTCTTAGAGATGCATCCCATGCTGTCTCCATGGTTCTTGCTTTGGTCCAAACAATAGATTTTAAACTTCTTAAAATTAAAATGTAGAAAAGCATTTTCATACACATTTGAAGAGTTCCAAAGCAATGAATGCATTAACAGTTATCTTTATTTGAGGTTGAGTATGTTTTATGTGCTATGAAGTCATTGAACTAATTGTGACAAAAATTTAAAATTAATTTTTAAAGCAGTGACAGTTATTTGTTTCTATTAACAGGGCTATTCTAATGTGATGCTGGGATTGAGTTTACCTAGGACTCCATATCAAGGTTGACTCGAAAGTCTTGTGGAAGATCTGGGAGAAATTCGTAAGTGGCCTTTTGATAATTCTTTTTGGTTCGTTGTGCTTTTGTCTGTTTTTCTAGTGTTTATTTTATTCTTTAATTGTTTGGTTAGGTATCTTTGCCCAGATGTTAAAGTTATTAGTGAACCACAGAGACTTGTGGTTCCTATAGTATGACTATAGGAATATTTACCACAGCCGCTTCTCTTGCCTTTCCCATTTCACTCCTTGCTGTGCTTTCCCTTCCTATTAAACTTGGTTTCTTTTTTTTTTTTTTTGAAAATTATTACAAATTTATGCAGAAGATGAATTTGGTTTTGAAATATTGAAATGATTAGTCAAGAAAAGCACTTGGATTATTTTTGGTTATCATTATGTGATTTTTTATACTCATG
Organism: Neomonachus schauinslandi; assembly: GCF_002201575.2. Classification (NCBI taxonomy): domain Eukaryota; kingdom Metazoa; phylum Chordata; class Mammalia; order Carnivora; family Phocidae; genus Neomonachus; species Neomonachus schauinslandi. Next base: position 70,814,197 of record NC_058414.1, read on the forward strand.
TTTTCAGTATTACTTTATTAAGATTGAGTTGATGTTGAGGTTTTTGGGGGAATCTAGAAATGCCAAAAATAAAGAGAATAATGTACTGGTAATGATTTTTTTTTTTTGAAACTTTGATTTTTCTTATAAACTTTTTGAGATCCAGCAAATCAGCTGTTTAGAAAGCATTTGTTTTTGTTTGTTTGTTTTTAATGTTGTACTTCTTTAAATCTAATGGAAATTTTCCTTGATGTTTACAGTGTCAATTTAGAGAACTTTAAATCCATTGTTTGGTATAAAGCAAGGGTCACAGACATGGCATGAGATGCATTTCCAAAAGATGTAGATTTATTTCCCACTCTTACTCGATATATAATGTTTCTGTAAAATTATTTTTTCAGTGTCACCACTGAATTATGGTATCAGTCAAGCAGTAGGTTATAGCTGGCCAAATCTGTAAAAATATAATTATAAAAAGAAAACTAAAAGAAATTTTAGGTGAGCAGTTTATATCATTTCTCATCCTAGTCTTAACCCCAAGAGAGGGAAACCATGGTGTCTGGTTTCTTCTGAATTATTTTTATTTCTTTCCCACCCCACCCCAGAATTCTTTATCAGTGGGGTTCACCGAAAGTGTAGGATAGGCCTCAGGATCCTTGTTGTTCTGCCTATATTGCTCTACCCATTTCTGAAACTTTCTCCAGATGGAGGTTGCATATCTTCCCTAAGAGATTTTTTTCAGTGTGCTTGAATTATATAGTCAAATATTTCTCAGGCATTTTACCTACTTGTTTTGCCTGTGGACTTCTTATTTTGTACCAACTTTATTATTTTGCCAGATATAGAAAGAAAATGATTCCACATTTATTTAGGATTTAAGATTTTTAAAGCACTTTGGCAACTTTTTACTTCATTTTACTCTTTAACTAAACTCATTAATTTTACTCTTGCATTGCTTATGACATAAGGATGACCTTATTATCCTATGTTTAGTAAGTGGGGAAACTAAAACACAAAGAATTTAAATGATTTGGGAAAATTAATATAGCCTGTTGTGATTTTATAGTTAATAATAAAGAATAAACAATTAGGTATTACTAGACTATCTGCTAAAGCCCAATCATTTTTTTTTTTCTGGGGTTAAGTCCTTTATGCTTACTATAGACAGTGGCTTTGTTGATACATTCTGTCTTTGTAAGAACTTTTAATATTTAAATCCTCATTTGTTGAGTAATAGGACATTTGTTTTAATAAAAGTAGGGAGATTTAAGACTTGTAAGTGGGAGGTACCTGACAATGAACATCATGAAACCATGAAAGAAATGATTTTTAGAAAATAGTCTTTTTCCCAGAAGGGAAACATAAAAAGGTTAGTTCTCAAAACTGCTTCTGTAACTTGCTAATTAGACTTTTTCTAGGTGTATGCTTATAGTAGTTTTTATATTTTTAAATGAAGACCAGCCACATATTGGTGGAAATAATGCATATGCAAAATGGCAGTGGTTCATCTTAATGAAAAAATACATTCCGAAAAAGTGTTTTTTTCTTGGGAATATATAGAATTATGGACCCTAGAGCTGGAGGCATTATGACAAGAGAAGAGTGGCATGATGGAGAGGCAAGGATTTGTGAGTCAGGTAGATCTGGCTTTGCATCCCTCTAGCCATATGCTAGCATTTTTAATCAACTTTGGTTAATTTCCTTAAATTGTTGCACATTGGTTTTCAAATTGTAAAACCAGGGACAGATACATGGTTTGTTGGATTATTGTAAAAATTTAGCACATGATACGTAGCTGTTTTCAAGAAATACCAGTTTTTTTCTTCAATTGCCACTGTTGTGTTCCCTCCCCTCCCCAAATCCCTAAAGTGAATACTTGGTTGAATCTTCCTCTTTTTAAGCAATTTCTTTAGCATTATCCCCATTTTATCTCTCAGAGAGGTTAAATAACTTGCCCTAGCCTCTACTTCTAAAATGGTAACTAAAATATTATTTCATATAACTTACAACTGAGACCCATTGTGTGTTTGGGTCAAGTGGTGGTTGGCTGAGTGTGGATGTATATGTGTGTGTTTTACTTCATCATAGTCATAATTATTTTCAGAGTTTCCATCATAAGAGTATTAAATTCAATTAAAATATAAGTTTTAGTTATTTCAGTGTACTAGAAAGAAACTTTATTCTCATACTTAGAGAAATTGCTATAAGCTTCATAAATACTTGTTAAAAATTAAGCATCATACATGACAATATATTGGCTCAAATTTTCAAGTTATCGAAAAGTAAATGGACCAAAGAGGAAGCTGATTTGGCTGACGAGGGTCTGGGTCAGTGATTTCTACTCACGGCATGCTGATATTCCTTAGCAAGAAATAGAGTGGACAGAACTGCAGATAGACAGGGTATAGAGTGTAGCTTTGAGAATGGAGGCTTGGAAATCAGATTGCCTAGATTTGAAGCTTGGGTCCAGGACAGACTTACTGTATGTGAAACCACGGACAAACCATTTAAACTGTCTAACCCTTAATTTCTGAGTCTAGAATATAGAGATAAAAGACCTACTTTACAGAGTAGGCTTGAGGACTACGTGTATAAATTCATATAAACATGTATAAATTCATAGCAAACATTAAAAAAACTGGGTGTTTTATTTCCTATTGTATTAATTTCACAAGTTGACTGTAGTTTCAGGCTATTTAGCAAATATGCTGTATAGCATTCTAACTTTGGTCCAAGAAATGGTAAAAATGAGATAATTCTGTAAATGAGATTTTTGTGCTTTGGTCAGCATGTGTATTAGTTTTCTACTGCTATATGACATATTACATATTTAAAAGCTTAACACATATACTTTTGTTAACTCACAGTTTCCATGGGATAGGAGTCCAGGTACAGTTTAGCTCAGGGTTTCGTAAGGCTGCAATCAAAATATTGGCCAGGCTGCATTTTCAAATGGAGTTCAGAATTCTTTTCCAAATTCAGTGGTTTTTGGATGAATTTAGTTCATCAGGGTTGTAGGACTAAGATCCTCAGCTCCTAGAGGCCATCTACAGGTCTCATGCATGTGACCCTCTCCATATGCAGTCCACATTATAGTAGCTTGCTTCTAGAAAGCCAGTAGGAGAATCTCTACTGTGTGATAGCAAGATAAAGCCATATGTGTATATGTATGTATGTGAATATAGAGTGTGTTTATATGTATTAACATAATCATTGAAGTGACATCCCATAACCTTTGCCATATTGTATTGATTAGAAGCAAGTCATAATCCTACCCACATAAAAGAGGAAGGAATTCTATAGTGTATGAACATGGGGGCCACCCTAGGGTCTGTCTGCCACAGCATGATAAACTTCTTAATTTAAAATTCATATAACCTATTACTTTAGATGTTTACAATTAGGTACTATTTAATAAAAAGAAATATTGTCATTAATGGTAAACTTTTATTCTCAGTTATGCTTATGGTGTTACTCCTAACAGGTCATTCCTCCCTGTCTAAGATTTATCCATTATTTCATGCTGGCTAACCCAAGGTTAAATGCAGCCTACCCTGGTATTCTATACTCTCCAGAGTCTGCCAAAACCCAAATACTAACCTTTTCTCTTCATTATTCTGATATAGATACCTTGAACTGCTTGCCTTACACTTGCCCACCTTTTTGTCAATTCACATCCTATTGTTTTTTTCTTTTCTCTATCTCTTTAAAGCACATTTACATCTCTACCTCTTCATTGTACTTGTCCTGTTTCTTTCCTCCTTTTCAGCCAGCCTAGGGCTTTTCCTGCAGAGCATCATACCTTTCCATAGATTTCATCACTGTCCTTGGCTTTGTGGGGAATATAAGGATTAATATTATACTGAATAATGATCTCTAGGGTGCCTGGGTGGCTCAGTTGGTTAAGCGACTGTCTTCAGCTCAGGTCATGATCCTGGAGACCCGGGATCGAGTCCCACATCAGGCTCTCTGCTCGGCAGGGAGTCTGCTTCTCCCTCTGACCCTCCCCCTTCTCATGCTCTCTCTCTCTCTTAAATAAATAAAATCTTAAAAAAAAATACTGAATAATGATCTCTAAAGTAAATGTAATTTGATAAGCATGTATATTTGTACGATAGTGAGCCAGGTGAGAAGAAAATGTGAAATGTTTAGATTTCACCTGTAATACTGGTTTTCTAATATGCAGAGGCCCCTTTTAATCTCTTGCTTGTTGATCACATCAGTGTTAGAGAAGTGTACATTTTTGGCATTGGGTAGGTCTGGCTGCTTGTCTGGTACTGGTTCTTTTGTAGAAGAGCTGATTGGAGTAGTTTAAAACGCTCTTTTACAGAATCTGAGCTTGGAAAATTTATTCTACTAACCTATCATGCTAGTTTTCTGTTACTCTTCTTTAATGTTGTAAAGGACAGAATTATATGGAAGCATCTGGATATATGAACACATATTTGGGGTGTTATGCTTTGAAATGTTGAGTTCACTAAAAAATAATACATTTGGTCTCCAGAAAAGTGGGTTGAGAAGTATATATCTGCAAGTAATAGAGCAACATTTTTTAATAAATTCATATGAAACCGTTATTCCAAGTTTCACTCTTACTAATTCTACTGTGATCATAGAACCTGGGCAGAAATACAGCATTATATTTAAAAAAGGTGGAAACTTATTTCTATCAAAAAAAAAGAGTTTACATTTATAATTTTAAGTTTGCGGTTTGGAGTGATCCACTAATAAAATTTCTGATACCATTATACACAACATCAAAATATGGATTTTAACTGGCCTGCTTTTCAATTCAACTGAACATTAAGTACATTTTTAATGGTCTTATTTGCTGGAAAGAATACCATTACAATAATCTGCCTTTTACAGCCCATATCAAATATGAACCAGCATCACTTATTACAAAGTTTGTGCTTTGGGAGACATTTTCACAGCATCTATCAGTACTGCCCCACATTTCTTGGAATTAGTCTTTAATGATATCATTTTCCAAAATGAGTTGTTGCTCAAACTTACTGATTGTTTTGTGGTTAAAATCTGATCCAGCAGCTATATTTAAAATGTCATACAAATTTGTAAGGAAAGATCCCCTGAAACTACTGTTAACATTAGTAATTGTATGAAAATATTGTAGGAGAAATGTGATGCAGCTTGATTTTTTTTTTTTTTAGTTTTTTTCCCCCCTATATAATATCTGAGGGATGAATAAAAAACCTCATTTTTAACTGTTGGCAATTCCAGTTTTTACTATTGTCTGCTGGAGAACAGAGGACTATTACTGTAGGTGTCATGTAAAATAAAGTTGGAGGCTGAAGCCTTCTTTGCGCTGTCAGCCTTATTAAGGAGCTCTTCATGTGTTGAACCCAGCACCCGGCATTGTATAAGTAAGTGATGCATGGGAGAGCCTGGGGAGACCTTTCTCTCTCTTCACTGTGGCTTGATTAGGTCTGGCTCACATGTTCGTTGTTGCTCTGCCTATCCAACTTTCTAGCTGCAACTCACAGCACAGTAGGTCTAACATAGATTGACGCCTTTGCCTCAAGACTGATTGAAACTTGTGTCTCAGAGTTGCTAATGCTCACTGAACCATTTTATTGAAGATAAAGTAAATAAAATAGATTGCCATATGAGAATTCTCTGAAATCCAGTGGAATAATTTGGCAGGTTTAAGCCCATGAAGAAGGCAAAGCGGTGAAACAGATGTGAATACTTTTTATGTTCAGTATATCAAGGGATAAATATTCTTGTTATATTGGGCCTAAATATTCATTTTTGTCCCTACAATTAAATGTTAACCATAATTCTCAATTGCCATATTATTTTTGGTCTTAAACAATGGGTCCTCTGTAAGAAAGTTATGTGAATAAAAACTTTTGAGACTACAATATTGTGTGATGATTTTTTTCTTTGCCTTTTTCTGCTTAAGTGCATGGATCAGTAGCCTCAGATTATTTAATAAACAACACGAATGGATTTGCCAAAGTGCACTCTAGAATCTTAAAGTTGGAAAATAACAGTAAATTTAGCCTACTAAAAGATGCTAGTAATCTTGAGTGTTTTATTCATTAATTAAGAGTATGTGTTCAGGGGCGCCTGGGTGGCTCAGTTGGTTAGGCGACTGCCTTCGGCTCAGGTCATGATCCTGGAGTCCCGGGATCGAGTCCCGCATCGGGCTCCCTGCTCGGCGGGGAGTCTGCTTCTCCCTCTGACCCTCCCCACTCTCATGTGCTCTCTCATTCTCTCTCTGTCAAATAAAAAAAAAAAATCTTAAAAAAAAAAAAAAAAAAAAGAGTATGTGTTCACATGAGAGCAACCTTTTTTGGAAATAGTCCTATGAAGTTTTTTTGTGTTTTGCTTTTTTTTTTTTACTATAACTATTAGATTTATATAAAGAATTTTAAAATATATGTTTTGTGTATATTATCATCTGAAATAATTTAGGAGGAAAAAAGAAGTTAAAGTGGCCTTAGCATCTTGAATTCTGTGAAATTATAATGACAATAGTATATGATACCATAATATATGTTGATATATTTAATTTGTAAATTACAAGGATCTGAGCACTTGCCTGAAGATGTGTGAAAAGTCTGCTGCAGAGAAATGAAGATCTCTTATTTGATTGCCTGGGTCAGATTAAAAGTAAATATTTACAGAAGAAAGATCAATGAAAAGGTTTTGTTGGAAAAGTTTCTGAATTTGCTAATTAAATATAGCATTTCTCCTCAATCTTATAAAGAATCTGTCAAATAAATACTTTTCTTCTGTAATTTCTCTTGTGTTTTTTCCAAATGCAAAATAGTTGTAGTTTATACCCCTCTTTAGTTCATTTAAAAAATTTGCTAATACATTTTATTCATTTGTTTCTTAGATAATGATTCATGCTTACTTTTTAGTTATATCCATTAAATACATTTTTCTTGTCTCTAGGTACCCAGTAGCCCATCAGTTCTCACAACTATGGACTATTTATGTTATAATAATTTCAACTAACTCTGTCATCAATTAGATACAAAACATGCAGTTTATTCTCATATAAACAATGAACCATCTTAAATATCTGACAGTCTTTTTTACCATTGTAAATAATGTTATCTATCAAGAATTGCTAGTTCTTAACCATAAGTTTGACCCTTTTTCCTCTGTAGGACTCAGTCAGTCCCAGGGTTCGGGGTGTCTCTGACAGCATGCAGGGCTGAACAGCAGTAAACATGCTTCATGTTTTCTTGCAAGTGAACTGGAAGAGAAGTTGTGCTCACATTTCAGTTTTTTCATATAGCAAGGCTGGAAGTATAATTAGTTATTCGATATTAAGTAATGTTATATCCTTAGTGTTCAAGTGCCCTTTATTTTATATTTCTCTTCCTTGTTATAGTCTGTACATATTTCTCTCTGGTTATTCAGAAATGTTAAAGTCCATTCCTCTATCCAGAACTACAACCCATTTACTCTGGTCTCCAACTATTTATCTCCTTTGAGATTTTGGTTTTCAATGTGAACCTGCCTTCAGGAAATTGTGTGTTAAGAAATGTTTTCTTGAAATGAGGAGAGCATTACTCTGAGACCCTGAGAAGCCTTAGTCCCTTTAACAATCTATGCTAGACGTTTAGTAATATGCCAAACTGCAAATAAGAGGAACTTACAGTAGAGGAAGTGCATTTAATGAGTCAATTCCTGATCTCACCCTTGATTTCTTTATACTCTACCTCCTCTCTCGTCACCCTTTGTTCCTGCTTTGCCTTTACACTTAATTCTACTTTTCAAAGTACTTTATTGTCTCTTTGTATTACTAGTTTTGGGAAAATGTGTGTGCTTTTGGCATTAATGTCTGGTCCCTCAGACAGCTCCCTGGGCTCCATGTGATGATGATGATGTTGTCGATCAGGATGACATTACGACTACTATTACTACTATGACTGCTATTGCTACCACCTGCCATTTATTTAGTACCAAGTACTCTTCTCAGTGATTCACTAGCATTAACTCATTTAATACAACCTACGAGTTAACTACTTATGAGGTAGAGACCATTATTGTCCCCAATTTATAGGTGAAGGAGGGGGCTCAGAAAGATTAAATAATTTGCTCAATGTTGTACAGTTCATGTAAGACACAACTAAGATTTGAACTAAGACACACTAGGTCCAAAACCTCCAGTGCTCTATTTCCAGAACTGTTGAACAGTCCTTCTTCTCCTGTGGTTCTACTTGTGGCCCAAAACATACTATGTATTTAAACATTAAGAGGTTTATTGACCAGTTTATCACTCTGTATATTCAGTGTTTGGAAACTAGCATAGTCTAAATGAGTTAATTTCTGAATTATTGAATATATTTTAAAACAAATCACCTTTCTTCTTTCAGTTGAAAGGGATTGCTTCATAATTACTTTAAAATTTTATTAGGCTGACCATGCATTCTGAAACCTTATTTGTGTTTTCACTACAGGTTTAGCAATGTTCTTATATAATTATAACAAAGATATTTAATTAACTTAGAGCTTAATTAAAACTTAAGTCCAAAATCTTAAAAAATATGCAGCTTCTAGCCCGATGACCATTTTATACTTCATCCAGGACACTTTTGAGAATAAAAAGGATTCTATTATTATTTATCCTGGATAACAGGTATCCATTGGGATTGTCTTGGGTGAGTAAGTATGGTCACTCTGCTTCAGCATACACTTTTTGTTGTTGCTCCAATGTCTTTTCTTCTCTGCTAACAGAAGCCTGATATTATTGAGATAAGCTTCATTATTCCACATAGCATATACTTTGTGGGAAACTGACCCTGTTCCCAGCTCCAACAGGTAGATACTAACTAGTTTAAGCCAATTATGGTAATTCCATTCCCTTGTCAGAAATTGTTTATTTATAATAAATATTAAACAGTGTTAAATGAGTTCATTAATAAATAAATTTAGCATTTAATTAATTTATTATATCTAGAGCTCTCCTTACCTCTTGTTCAAGTGAGATAGTAACTTCCCTTTTTGTTTAATACTTTTTTATTTAGATTTTTTGTTATTTAAACCTATAAATATTCTTTTTTTTTTAAAGATTTTTATTTATTTATTTGAGAGAGAGAGAATGAGAAAGAGCACATGAGAGTGGGGAGGGTCAGAGGGAGAAGCAGACTCCCTGCCGAGCAGGGAGCCCGATGCGGGACTCGATCCCGGGACTCCAGGATCATGACCTGAGCCGAAGGCAGTCGCTTAACCAACTGAGCCACCCAGGCGCCCCAAACCTATAAATATTCTGATATACCCATCTTAATCATTATTTGAAGAGCTGTACCCTAACCAGACTTTTACTTTACAGGGATCTCTATTTGCATAATATAGGATCAGCTTAATGAAGTGGACTGAGGAGCTCAAGGGTGGTAAAACAGGGATGGGGGTTTATCTCCCAACAGTTCAGAAAGGTTATTAAAGGAATAGAGAAGTGGTTTCTGTGTCTTTTGTTTTCTGAAAATAATTTAAGAAAATCAAAGGATTACACAATAGCCATTTACACTATTAAATGGAACAGAAACATTCTTAGAAATCTTTGAGAAGTTTTCTTACAGGAAGGCTTATTCCAATTTTTTCAGAACCTGTCCCTACAACTCCCCCACTCCCTCTTCCACATATACACACACAGATAAAACGTCACTCTTTGTGGGATTTTGAAGGGAATAGAAAAGAGATTGAAACTACCATTTTTTTTCCCCCTCATCTGAAAATAGCTGCTCCTTTGGCTCAACTTCTTGTGGTCCTATTACAAATTAGGTGATTAGATATATGGATTCTTATGTTCCCTTGTACCACAGATAAGGAAGCAACCTAACTAACCATGGCAAAGGAAACTAGTTAGATAAATTATATCATATCTAAACAGAGGAATGACAAAGAATATTTAGATAAGTCAGTAATGCATTTTATACAACACTATTTCAGAAACATAGGTCTTAGGAGGACTTCTGTAAGATGGTGACATGGGAAGATCCTGAACTCCCCTCCTCCCATGGACACTCCAAATCTACAGCTACACATGGGTTATTTACCTCTGAAAAGGATCTGAAAACTAGATGAACTACTTCTTCACACCAAAGGATAAAAATACCACATCGAGATGGATAGGAGAGGTAGGTACATGGTCTTACCCCCACCTCCTCTCGTATAGTGACATACAATAGGGATGGATCTCACCAGTCTGGTGCTTCCCCCAGAGGATGGAAGAGTTGGGGCTCAGCTATACCAAACCCTGGGATCTGCACAGGAGAACTGAGCTCCCAAAATGTCAGGCTTAGTAAACCAATATGGCTGATGTCCAGGGGACCCAAAGTGCTGTAGGAAACAGATTTCACTTTTAAAGGGCTTGTGCGTAGTCTCAGTTGCTCTAAGACCCAGAAAAACAAACAAACAAAAAAGGTGAAAAGTGCTAGACTATATTTGAAGGAGATTTATTCGCTTACCTAAAAGCATCTGGCTGGGCCCCCTGGGTGGCTCAGTCGTTGAGCGTCTGCCTTTGGCTCAGGTCATGATCTCAGGGTCCGGGGATCGAGCCCTGCAACAGGCTCCCTGCTCTGTGGGAAGCCTGCTTCTCCCTCTCCTGCTCCGCCTGCTTTTGTTCCCTCTCTTGCCATCTCTCTCTCTGTCAAATAAATAAAAATCTTTAAATAAATAAATAAAAGCATCTGGCTGGCTCAGTCAATGGAGCGTGCAACTCTTGATCTCGCAGTTGTGGGTTAGAGCCTCACATTGGTTATAGAGATTACGTAAAAATAAAATCCTTAAAGAATCTGTTGGAAGGGAAGAGTGTTGAAACTCTCTTCAGAGACCAAAGTACTGGTGGATGTCAATGTTAACACTCTCCACCAACCTTGCTAGCTTAGATGGCTGAGCTTGAACGTGGCACCATCCTGCTACCTTGCTGAAGCCAGATTGCACAGACAGTTATGGCAGTCTCCCACTCCCTGGCTGGGGCTGGTGAGTGCTAGCAGTCATGGCATTCTCCTGCTCCTAGATTAAAGGTGTGCACAGATAAGACACTTTCCTGCTATATTCCTGAAACCATGGGTGGATGCAGTCAAGACATTTTCTTGCTGCCTTTATGAAGCTAGGGAGTATGCCCTGACCCCCACCCTCTCTAGCTACTTAGCTAAAGCCAGCTGGTGTATACAGTCCACACAGGATGTGCTCCTTGATCACCTAGCCCTGGTGGCTGAAGGGGCTGGCATTCCCAAGATCCATGGAAAGGTAATAATTGGAAAGACATTTCTTGGTAGGCCACCAGCCCAGAGCACTGAAAAGACAGCACACTGAAACACAATCCCAGTCTTCCTGTGAAAAAGTCCTATTTCCTTAGCCTGTGCTTTAGCCTGAAGGTCAGGTTTCAGGTTTCCCACAGATCTAGAGTCCAAGAATACACACCCAGGGAACATAAGCAGGGAGACACCATCCTTGTGCACCTCTTTAGCCTTGCTATGACTCAACAAGACTTCCCAGAAGGCTTATATGCTCATTTGGAACTCTGATTTTTGCAGCTGTCACCTAGGGGATCCCTCTATATATCCTGGGACAGAGGCCAGAAGGGGTTAAGCTTGTGGTCCTACAGGACTATATATAATTTCCATACTTTAGAAAATGCCACTTGAGGGACTGGCTTCTAGTCAGCCCAAAACTAGGTGTTAAATGAGATTCCTCCCTTTGGAACTCTGACAGGTCTTGGCACACCCTCAACAATGGGAACATATCAGAATGAATCAAGTGGTTTAGACAATCACAAAGTTTCAAGAGACAACCAAGAGCTAGGGCAAGGTTGAACAGAAGATTTATCACCAACACAAGGCCACTCCTTTAAAACTACCAGAGGTAGCTTCTTCACCTAATACATAGAAAGAAACACAGAGAGTCAGGCAAAGTGAAGACACAAAAAAATATGTAACAAATGAAAGGATGAGATGAAACTTCAGAAAAAGACCTTAATGGTATGGAGCTAAGTAATCTGCCTGATAAAGAATTCAAAGTAATGGTGATATAGATGATCACTGAACTGAACTCCAGAGAAGAATGGATAAACGCAGTGAGAAGTTCAACAGTGAGACATGAAGTATAAGAAAACACCAAATAGAAGTCACAGAGCTGAAAAATACAATAACTGAAGTGAGAAATACCTTCGAGGGGTTCAGCAGCAGACTGGGTGAAGTAGAAAAATGAATTAGCAAGCTGAAAGACAAAACAATGGATCTTACCCAGACAGAGCAGCAAAAAGAAAAAAAAAGAATTTTTAAAAATAAAGACAATGTAAGGGACCTGCAGGACAGCATCAAGCAGAATAATATCCACATTATAGGGGTTCCAGAAAGAGAAGAGAAGAGAGAGAGAGACAGGCAGAAGACTTACTTGAAGAAATAATGGCTGAAAACTTCCCTATGAAGGAAGCAAACATCCAGGTTCAGGAAGCCTGGAGAGTTCCAAATAAAAGGAACGCGGAGATCCACACCAAGACACATGATAATTAAAATGTCAAATTTAAAGATAAAGAGAGAATCTTAAAGGCAAATTTAAAGATAGAGAATCGTAAAAGCAGCAAGAGAAAAACAAATTGTCACATACAAAGGAATCCCCATAAGGCCATCTGGTGAATAGAAACTCGAAGGCCAGAAGGGTACAGTGTGACCAATTCAAAGTACTGAAAGGAAAAAACTTCCATTCAAGGACACCCTACCTAGCAAGACTATCATTCAGACTTGAAGGATAAAGAGTTCCTCAGACAAGAAAGACCTAGCTAAAGGAGTTCATCACTACTAAATAAGACTTACGAGAATATTAAAGGGACTTTTAAGCTGAAAAGAAATGGCACTAAATAATATCCATAGAACATAATGAAAGTAAAAATCTCACTGGAAAAGGAAGGAAATAATAAAGATCAGAGTAGAAATAAATGAAAAAGATAATATAAAAGATCAATGAAACTCAGAGCTGGTTCTTTGAAAAGATAAAATCAATGAACTTTTAGCTAGAATCACCAGTGAAAGAGAGAGGGCTCAAATAAATAAAATTGGGAGTGAAGGAGGAGAAGGTACAACTGATAGCACAGAACTACCGGAGATCATGAGACTACTAAAACAATTATATGCCAACAAATTGGACAACCCAGAAGAAATGAATAAATTCCTAGAAACTTACCCTCTTCTAGGACTGAATCACGAAGAGATAGAAAACTGAATAGACTAGCAAGGAAATGTTATCAGTAATCAAAAACTTTATAAAAAACAAAAATCCAGAAGCAGATAGCTTCACTGGTGAATTGTACCAAATATTTAAAGATTTACCTATCCTTCTCAAACTCTTCCAAAAATTAAAGAGGGGGGAATGCTTCCAAACTCATTTTAGAAGTCAACATTACCCTGATACCAAAATCAAACAAGCACACCACACAAAGAAAATTATAGGCCAATATTCTTGATACACATAGATGCAAAAAGCCTTACAAAAGATTAGCAAACTGAATTCAATGAATATTTAAAAAAATCATACACCATGATCAAGTGGAATGCATCCCAGGGAATGCAAGAATCATTCAACATCCACAAATCAATCAATGTGATACACCACATAAACAAAATGAAGGATAAAAATATCATTTCAATAGATGCTAAAAAAAAAATTTGACAAAATTCAACATCCATTTATAATGAAAGTTATCAATAAAGTGGTTATAGAGGAAATGTACCCCAACATAAGGCCATATATGACAAGCCTGAAGCTAATATCATAGTTAATGGTAAAAGGCTGAAAGTTTTTTTCTAAGATCAGGAACAAGACAAAGATGCCACTCTCCCCACTTTTATTCAACATAGTACTGGAAGTCCTAGCCATAATAATTAGCAAGAAAAAGAAATAAAGGGCATACAAATTGGAAAGGAAAAAGTAAAACTGTCACTATTTGCAGATGACATGATACCATATATAGAAAACCCTAAAGACTCCACCAATGATATTATCTGATACAGAGTTAGTATCCAAAAGCTATAAAGAACTCATCAAACTCAGCACCCCAAAACCAAATAATCCAGTTAAGAAATGGGCAGATGATATGAATAGACATTTTTCCAAAGAAGCCATACAGATGGCTAACAGACACATGAAAAGATGCTCAACATCACTCACCATCAAGGAAATACAAATCAAAAGTACAATGAGATATCACCTCACACCTGTCAGAATGGCTAAAATCAACAACACAGGAAACAACAGATGTTGATGAGGATGCGGAGAAAGGCAATCCCTCTTACACTGTGGGTGGGAATGAAAGCTGGTGCACCCACTCTGGAAAACAGTATGGAGGTTCCTCAAAAATTTAAAAATAGTGCTACCCTATGACCCAGCAATTGCACTACTAGGTATTTACCCAAAAGATACAGAAATACTGATTCGAAGGGACACATACACCGCAATGTCTATAGCAGCGTTATCAACAATAGCCAAACTATTGAGAGAGTCCAAATGTCTATTGACTGATGAATGGATAAAGAAGAAATGGTACACACACACACACACACACACACACACACACACACACACACACACAGGAATGTTACTCGGCCATCAAAAAGAATGAAATCTTGCCATTTGCAAAGGCAAGATTATGCAATGAGGAGAAGACAGTATCTTCAATAAATGATATTGGGAAAACTGGAAAGTGATGCAAAAGGATGAAACTAGACCACTATCTTGCATTTACCATATTAACTCGAAATGAATTAAAGACTTGACTGTAATACCTAAAACCATAAAATTCCTAGAAGACACAGTTGGTAAGCTCCTTGACATCAGTCTTAGTGAAATTTTTTTTTGCCAAAAGTAAAGCAAAAGTAAACAAATGGGACTACATCAAACTAAAAAGCTTTTGCAGGATGAAGGAAACCATCAACAAAACAAAAAGGCAGCCTACTGAATAGGAGGAGATATTTGCAAATCATATATCCAAAAAGGGTTAATATCCAAAATATATAAAGAACTTATACAACTCAATAAAAAACAAACAATCTGAGTAAGAAATGGGCAGAAGATAGGAATAGATAGTTTTCCAAAGAAGACACACAGATGGCCAGTAGGCACATAGAAAGATGTTTAATGTCACCAATCCATAGGGAAATGCAAATGCAAGCCAAACCCACAATGAGATATCACCTTAAACCTGCCAAAATAGCTATTATCAAAAAGATAGGAGATAAGTATTGGTGAGGATGTAGAAGAAAGGAAACCCTTGTGCACTGTTGGTGGGAGTGTAAATTGGTGCAGCCCCTATGGGAGGGAGTATGGAGGTTCCTCAAAAAAATAAAAATACAAGTACCCATATGATCTAGCAATTCCTCTGCTGGGTATCCATACAAAGAATATTAAACACTAATTCAAAAAGATATATGCACCCCTGTGTTCACTGCAGCATTGTTTACAATAGCCAAGATATAGAAACAACCTAAATGTTCTATTGATGGATGAATGGTACAGGTGTACCTCAGAGATATTAAGAGTTTGGTTCCAGACCACTAGAATAAGGCAAAGATCCCAGTAAAATGAGTCAAGTGAATTTTTTTGGTTTTCCAGTGCATATGAAAGTTGTGTTTACACTATATTGTAGTGTATTAAGTGTGTAATAGCATTGTCTAAAAATGTATGTAGTATGTAGCTTAATTAAAAATATTCTCTTGCTAAAAATGCTAGTTATCATCTGAGCTTTTAGCAAGTTGTAATTACTGATCACAGATCACCATAACAAATAAAATAATAATGAAAAAGTTTGAAATATGGAAAGAATTACCAAAATGTGACTCAAACATGAAGTGAGCAAATGCTGTTGGAAAAATGGTGCTGATAGACTTCCTTGGTGAAGGGTTGCCACAAACCATTTTTTTTTTTAATGCAGTATCTATGAAGTTCAGTAAAGCAAAGCACAGTAAAACAAGAGATGCTTGTATATACACACACAGACACACACACACACACAGGAATACTATTCAGCTATTAAAAAGAATAAAATATTGCCATTTGCAACAACATGGATGGATCTTGAGGCTATTATGCTAAGTGAAATAAATTAGAGAAAGACATACATCATGTGATTTCACTTAGATGTGGAATTGTAAAAACAAAACAAACAAAACAAAATGAAACTCAGATTTGTAGATGCAGAGAACAAATTGGTGGTTACCAGAAAGGAGAGAGTTTGGCAGGGGAAAAATAGGTAAAGGGGTTCAAGAAGTACAAACTTCCATTTGTAAAATAAGTCATGAGGATATAATGTACAGCATGGGGGTTATAGTCAATAATATTAACTTTAGGGTGCCTGCATGGCTCAGTCGGTCATGCATTGTATTCTTGGTTTTGGCTCAGGTCATCATCTCAGGGCCATGAGATGGAGCCCCATATGGGCTCCACACTTAGCGCAGAGTCTGCTAGAGATTCATTTCTCCTCCCTCTTCCTCCCCCTCTGCTCCTACCCCTGCTCTCTCTCTCTTTCTCTCTCAAATAAATAATCTTAAAAAATAATATATTAACTTTGTATGTTGACAATGATAACTAGACTTATTGTGGTAATCGTTCTGCAATGTATACAAATGTTGAATTACTATGTTGCACGCCTGAAACTAATATGATATGTCCATTATACCTCAATTAAAGAAAAATAATGTTTTGATTAAATTCCTTATTCATAGGAAAATTACTAGAAATATGTATATATTCTATACTATATATATATTTGGTAAGTATGTGTATTATATATGTGTCATATTTTATGTAATATACATAATACATATAGATTATATATATTTATATATTTGTGTATGTGTGTGTGTATATATACACACACCAAAATGTTATCAGTGGTTATTTCTGAGGGATAGTTGTAAGTTTTTCATTTTCTTATTTATTATTTTCTGTATGATTTAACTTTGTTCATCGAACATATATTTTTTTCTTAAAAGTAAGAAAAAATTTTAAAAAATAGAAATAATTATTAAATTCTCAATCAGTGGCAATTATCTAATTAGTGTGTAATTTACTGCTATATATGGTTAATCAGGTGCTCCATTGCTCAAGCATTCCAAGGAATAAAGATTTACTGTATCTTTGCTTGTGTTTCTGTTCAGGATTTTAACACCTTTAAAGACAATGATGTTGTAGAGCATGTGGTTCAAAAGCCTTTAAAAATTGGAATTTTTATCCATAGAGGATTTTTTTTCTTGATACTGTACACTTTTTAAAACACTTAAATATTAGCTCCTAAGTGACTTATCTTTTAGAACTGTCATTTATAAAACCTGAAAAGGATTCCTTTCCCTGTATAAACTAATTTAAAATTAATCCTAAGAAGGGACGGAGTAGGCCAAGTGCTGCTTAACACCCTGAGTCATAAGTCCACCATTTATAACAAATATTTTGTAATTCTCCCTTTACTAATATGAAATGAAATTCTTAGATATGTTTTGATACATATAATTTCAAAAATCAGTATAATAGAAAATGTAAATGATCAGGAATGAATAAATTAAGAGATTTTATGAAGTAGTCATGTAGTTGCCCTACTTGTAGAATAACTATAATTATGATAGCTAAAAATAAGAGGATACATGAGCCATGATTAGTGCTATTTCTCAAAATGATGAAAGTGGGACAGTTCTGAAGAAAATAAGTATTACCTTAATATACAGTATTACTGAACTCCTGATAAACTCAGGGTATATGAAAAACATGAAAAAGTAGATTTTATATGCAAAATAAGGTTAGGTCTAGTCACAAGTTCTTTATTTTCATGAATGTTTAGAAAAAGTCTTGCAAGATGCAGTAGTTTTCTTCTTTATTTCAGGATGACTAGCAGACATAACCCCTGCCCACATGTGGTAACAATGTCTCAAATTGTTACAACCAAAAATTCTCTCATAAATTTCCAGAACTCCCTTTATAAAGCAGTGTGGCTTCCACCACTGAGAAGCTTTGGTTGCGTTGTTGAGAGACTGGAGTTCTTTGTCTCTGCTACTATCTGTGAAGTTAGACAAGTCTATTTATTTGTCTGAAGTTCAGATCCATGATTTATTGGTGAAAAATGATTTTTAAAAAGGCATTTTGCACTAGACTTCTATGATCTCTTTTAAGTATCATATTTTGTAAATACGTAAAATGAAGTATGTTACTTTTGTCAGCATAACTTGGCGAAGTCCTCGAAGAATGTTTGTTCAGACTTACCTTCTTAGATGATTCCATTGTGTCTCAAGGTCTGGTCAACATCCCAAAGAATAGGTATTTCCTCCAATCTCCAGTACTTGGCATTTGTATAAATTCTCTGTGGTTTGCCACCTAATTTTTTAGTCAGCTCATTGAATGTAATTAAAAGGGTGGAGGTATCACTCATCACTAAATAATAATATTTGAGAAATTAAGCATTTGTGATTGGTATAATAGAAAGCAGAAGTAAGTCCCCGAGGCTGGTGATTAGCAGAAGTCAAGTCATAACTTAAGTTTTAACTGTAGATTTCAATTACCATCATGATTACTTAGCAATATTTATTGACTGCTCTCTTGCATGTAATTCCATATTTTGATCTTTGTTAACTAATTGAATGCTCTTTAGGAATTCCCATGTTTTTACGTTGGTTGGCAGAGCACACATTTGCACATATGCAAATATGAATCATGCAGAGAAATGACAGTGTACATCTTTACAGTCACAATGTATGGAATTTTGATGGTAAAATATATTGGGTTATTAGAAATGTATATAGATGTTCAAATATTAATTTAGTTAATGCTATGAAACTTCCTACTTGCCAGATACTTCTCTAAGCAGTTTTAGAAATTAACTTAGTCCTCACAGCTACTTTAAGAGGAGGTAGTATCATTCCATTTTAAGTTGGAGAAACAGACGTAATTAGTAATTTGGAAGGGTGGAGCCAGAATTTAAACCAAGGCAGTCTGATTCCAGAGTTTATAACTTTAATCTAGGAATGATTTAATCTAAGAATTATTGTGATAGACATACTCAAAGGTGACTCCATAATGAGTCATACCTTTGTATAATCCACTCTCTTCGAGAGGGCACTACCTATGTCTTGTTTCTAGCCAGCTGAATATTGCAAAGGTGGTAGGACAGTCATTCCTGTAAATAAATTATGTTATATAAAACTCCATTTTAACAAACTGGAGTCAGAGATGATCCTACTATGTGTGAAGAAGTAAGATAATGCGTTTTGAGAGTACCTGAGAAATTGCTGTCTTTCACAAGCAGGCTCTCCGGAGCTAGGAGAACCCCCAGCCTATAGCCAGCAAGAAAATGGAGCCCTCAGTTTTACAATTAAAAGGAACTGAACTCTGCCTCCAATCATGTGAGCTTGAAACAGAATCTAGAGCTCCAGGGAGAACACAGCCCAGCCAACCCCTTGATTGCAGCTTTGTGAGAGCCTGGGCAGGTGACCCAGCTCAGCTGTGTCCAGACACCTGACTCATAGAGTTTCTAGAATAATAAATACATGTTGCTTTAAGTTGCTAGGTTTGTGGCAATTTGTTACACAGCAATGGATAACTAATATAATTATGAATAGTTGACGTAAAATCCGTATCACTTCCTGTTAAACAAGTAATTTTCATAGATAATGTGAAACTTGATTTTTAAAGGATAAAGGTTGAGCTGTTTAGAATTTTAACTGCACATGATTATGAAGAATCTTATACACATATAAGAAAATATGACTGAAGATATGTTTGGAAAATAGAAGGTATTTATTAAAGAGTTTTCTGGTATTTTAAAGGAAATCTCAGATATCACAAAGTGAATCTAAAAAGTCATTGAGGGATTTTAGTGGAGGGCTTGTTTGACCAAAGCACTGAAGTCAAGAATAACTTTCATGGAAGCATTCATCTTTCATGCCCTCTGATAACCAGTCCTTATCTCTTTTTTTTTTTTAAGGTTTTTTAAGATTTTTAAGATTTTTTAAGATTTTAAGCAGGGGGAGTGGGAGAGGGAGAAGTAGGTTTCCCAGGAGCAGGTAGCCCGACACGGGGCTTGATCCCAGGACCCTGGGATCATGACTTGAGCCGAAGGCAGAAGCTTAACGACTGAGCCACCCAGGCACCCCAGTCCTTATCTCTTTCTTTGTAGATCATTTTCTACCTTTGTTTTATAGTTAGTCTTTCTCAAAAATTGATTTTTACTCATGTTTCCTTAATATGGTCAACCTTTCCTATTTGTGGTATGCCTTAGAAATCTGAAACTAGTTTATCTTTATCTTTTTGAAAATATACTTTTAATCTCAAATTTTTGGATAGTTTCTTTTATGTTGTTGATCAGTTGGAAACTTTGTGAGCCATTATGATCAATAATTTACAAAATAAGCTAAATTTAATTAAAGTATGTAAAATTAGAACATTAACGGCATAAGTAAACTGATGCTTCTAGAATGAGGAAAACATAAGATATTTTTATTCAGTTATTCATCATTTTACATTTTAAAGCTGTAGCCACTATCATAGATGTATTAAATACCTTAAAAAAACTCTGTTTAATAATTTTTTAAGAATAATGATTAAAGTAAATATGGTGCTAGATATTTAACAGAAGGACCTTAAGTGCAATTATAATTAAATAACTTAGATGATTAGATAATTGTGATTAGGTGCAACAAATAGCTACATTTTAGTTTATATGATAACAAATAGGCATGGGAGTCTACTTAAAATTTTTAAATTTCTCATTAAAGGATTTTTTGTTCATGATGTAATCTAGGTGATCTAGTATTTATGGCCACAGAAAGTAGTAGCCTTTAAGAAACAAACATTTTAGCTTCTGCAGGTCTTTAATTAATATGGGTTTCTAATTTTTACATTTTAAATGGTTTAGTGATCAGCCACTTGAAGGATGGTAAGTGTATGTGTGGGGTGTGTGGGGGGGTGCTCTTGCTGGACTAGAGAATAAATAAAATATGTAAAATTTTAAATAAGTATCCTTCACTGTTAAATTGTTATAATAGAATTTACAAATTGAGATTAGATGACTGCAATCTTTCTCTATAATCCGTGTTCTCTTAGTTATACTTTATCTTTACTGATTGTAGTTAATATTTCCCACATCTCCTTTGCACATACAGAGCAGTGGTTTGAAATATTTCTGTAACAACTTTAAAAGGAAAACATGTAAGGGTAGAAAATAATTCCACATGCTGCAAAGAAGACACATTACACATACAGTTAATAGTAAGCTAGATGTCGCATATATATTTTATCTTTAAATATTTTTATTATGCCTTCTTATTCTGGATATCTTTTAACATTATTGTTTATATTCATAATATGAGAATGGAAAAATACAATATGTTTGACCTCATTTGACTTTTTTGACGTTCAGTCAGTTAAAAGGTTTGTAAGACGTTTAATTACCAAATGGTATGATCATTATTCATCTCATCATTTGATATGTAATGTCAACTGAATTGCCTCCCTGGAGTACACTGTGTTTCACAGATCAATAGATTTACCAAGAGCTTGAAGGAGAGCTTTAAACATTCATTGAAAAGAAGGAAAAATATATCCCTCTTGTAAAATGGCTTGTGTAGCCATTTCATCCGCTTCATAATTATTTTATTTACTTCTGTGAATAAATCTCCTTATAACAACAGTTTTAGAGTATTACAGCTCCTTTAAGTAAATTAAATTAGAGTGTTAATCAGATTTCGTTTACTCAAAGGCACTGAAGACTATATAATGGAAATACAGAGGCAGATTTCTTGAATCAATTCTGCTTTTGAGATCTATCTAGATCTACTTCTATTTAAAATATGGTTCTCAATATTCTCTACCCCTCTTGAAATAATTTTTATAAAAACATTATTTTATACCCAGTCCTTATTTGTTATGAAGAATTGTCAAAATGAGAGCTTTGGAACTAGAAGGACAATTGTTCCTTCTTTCCCACCCTTTGGATTCTCACCAGTCCTGACCAAATCTCACTAAAGGCCAGCTAGTAACAAAAACATTTAAAATTCATAGAGTGCTATTGTGTGCTGACCTCTTCTAGTCACTCACTTTACATACATTAACTCATTTAATGTCTCAACAACCTTGCAAGGTAGCTACTGCTCTTCCCATTTTGACAGATGAGTTACATAACTTGCCCAAGGTCACACAGCTAACAAATAGAAGAACCAGACTTAGGACCTTGAAAGTGTCTCTCAAGCACTTATGCGTACTGCTCTTTGGGCACAAGAGGAAAGTAGTAAGCAAACTATTGGCTTTTAAAATGCCCTATCACTTTTCTCTGTGCCTGCAATCTGTGGTGATTTGGAGAAGGGAATTTACGTATTAAAGTATGGGATGCTTAAAGATCTGTTCGATTATCCAGAGAGTGTCAGGTCTGGTATTTGATTTTATCCTACTTACAATCTAATAAGTCAGTCTATTACTGTTTCATGGATGCTGGCAGAAGACATGAAACTCCTAGATCAGAGACAAAGGAATGTATTAGTTATAGCACAGCAAGCAGCCTGAGCATCAGTCAGCACGTTGGCGTCAGTTTTTCTTGCTCCCAAGTGCTGTGGACCCATATAGCCCACATTGATGCTATGAACACAGTGGGTATGTGTTGGAGCTGAAGAGCACTGAGCTATGGAAATTTGCTACTTTTATAGAAAGGAGTAAGCAGGCCTGTTCTTTGTCCCAGAGAGAGAGAATATCTCATCCTTCAAGGTTCCTCACTGCAAATACAACCTTGAGCCGTGGACCAGGTGAAGATAGGATAGGGTCTTGCTTTCCTGTTACATCCGTAAGGGCTGTAGGGGAGGAAACTTACACTGTGTTAGTTGCTTTAACAAATTAATACAAACTCCAACATAAGACAACACACATTTATTACCTTACAGTTCTGGAGGTCAGAAATATGAAATGGATCTCATTGGGCTGAAATCAAGGTGTCAGCAAGGCTATGTTCCTTTCTGGAGTCTCTAGGGAAGAATCTGTTTTCTAGCCTTTTCCAGCTTCTAGAAGCCATTGCATTCTTTGGCTCTTGGATTCCTTTCATCTTCGAAGCTGGGAATGGCCCACTGAGTCTTTCTCACAGCACATCATTCATACATTGCTTCATCTTCTTCCGTCTTCCATGTTTAGGGACCCTCTGATTACAGTTGGCCCACCAGATAACTCAGGATAATCTTTCTATTTTAAGGTCAGCTAATTAGTAACTTTAATTTCATCTGCAACCTTAATTCCCCTTTTTAATATAAGGTAACATTTTCATAGGTTCTGGGGGTTAAGGTGTGGACATCTCGGGAAGCCTTTATTTTTCTGTATCACATATACTATCTTGGCTTTTGGTGAGTTTTCATGAGTTGGCTAATTTGTTGGCCAGTCTGATTAACTTGACTGATAGAGGTTGAGATCAAACTGTTCAATTTGTATTATAAAGCATTTAATTAAGGCTACTATTAATAGGATTCCAAACAGCAGGATAAGAACCTGTAGTATTGATCTGTTATACTCACAGAATCCTGGACTCAGCCAATTTTATATAAACACCAAGAAAGACTGGTAGGTCTTGTTTTAGTCAGCCAAGATAAGTGTAAGGCCAATTAATTATCTATTATGACCCACACAAGGAAGTTTAGACTAACAAGCTGATCTTTGGTGTCAATGTCAATAGTTAGAGGAGGAAATAGATGGGCTAAAAAGCAACTCTCCAATGGAGAGATTGTCTATGGCTCAGTCTCCATCACATAAAAACATTAACTGAAAGGGACCCAGTACTCCTCTTTGAGATATGTTGTTGAGCTTATTTGGATCATCAATTTACATTATTAGTTTGGTTAAATCACATGGGCAAGATCACTGGATAGTTGCAGTTTTGGTTCCCATACACTCTATAACTCAAGGCCAGTGGGCATCAGGAGTATTTAAACAAGGTTCAAGGTTCAGGGAGCATTAACTGTTCCTCTCCTCTTCCATCTCTCAGAGTCTAAGGCCCTCCTTCCCCAGTGCCAGCGTAGGGGCTGGGTGAATAGTATACTCAACCCAGAGGTCATTATACTTATGACCTAGGATTTTGTTAATCAAAGCATAGTATACAGAAGACTGAACTACAATTAAGTTTGAATTCTCTAGCTCCTCTCATACCTGGATTGCCACCTGAAAGATGTACTAAGCAGGCTGGCTGGAAATTGCTGTTAGGGTAGAGAAAAATGCATCATATCCAGAAATGGTCAGAGTAGAATCCCAAATTTTCAAAACAGCTCTATATAACCCTCACCCCTTTCATCCTGGATCATTATCCAGGAGTTGGTCAAAAAGAGATAAGCCCTTTTTGGAGACAGCTACATTCAGGGAAGCTGCCCAACAAAGGTATAGGGATCAAGAGGAGATGAGAGATACAGGTTCAGAAATCTTTCTGAATCACTTTCTTGAGGAAGCTCTTCCAGTCCTGACAGCTCAGATACCTGCAGAAGTCAGGGAGCATGGACTGTTCCTCAAATAACTTGGCATTCAGTCTATTGTTGGGTTACCTTTGTGACAAAAGATGCACTATTGTCAGACTGTAGATAGTCCAGAAGCTGAAATATGGCATAGTTATGTTTCAAGGGCCACACTAGTGTGGCCAGAGTTGGCCGATTAGACTGGCACAGTGCTGCTGTAATCTGAAAAAGTGTCAACAGCTGTGAAGTACCAGCAGTAGCCCTGAGAGAGGGGCAGAGGTCCAAGATAATCAGTTTGCTAGGAGCAGGTGGAGTCAGTGCTATTGGGAGACAGTCCCCCATGGTTCTTTCATGTTTATACATCCTGTGAGCAGAGGCACTACCTGGTTCTTTTCTTACAGGATATCTCTTCGAAAGTGTCTGTATAGGGAAGAGTCTTGTAAGATAGAGCTACAGCCTTCTTCTGGAGCAGAGAGCAGGTTTGTTCACTATACATTATAATAAAGACAGTGTATCCCTCTGGGATAAAGATGGGACAAACTTATTTCCCTTGAGCTTAGTGATCTCCTATAACATAACCACTGTGTCTGCAGTTACCACTTGGCCCTCTTTTTACCACTCTGTGGAAATTGGAGCTCAGAAAACTGGTTAACTTGTCAGTTTTCATGTCAGAACCTTCATAGTTCTTAGCAAACGCTACTTGTTTAGAGTACTTCTACACTATACACCAGTGGACCAACTTTTGGCCAGTGTTGAAAGTCCGGCATAGTGTTAGCTTCTGCATCAGAAAGAGTCCTTGATTGTGTGTAGTTTATGACAGTGGATGTACTGCTTGTCTAGTATGATGATGCATTCTGGTAGCAGTGGTGGTGATCTGGCCTGGACAGCTTCATTAGCATCTTTGATTCTAGTTAATCCCATCAGAGAAATTCTCTTGCTGAGGGCCTCTAAAGAGTGATCCATACAATCTGATCAGTAGTCACAATTTTCCCCCACAGTTTGTAGTCCTAGTGGTAAGTGTCTTTAACGTGTCAGTCTGTGATCTTCCAGGGATAGACTATACAGCTGGACCATTGGCAATAGTCCAAGATTTAGTAAAAATATAGCATGGTTCATCAAGGGGAATTTTGGTTGGGGCTACAAGGACTGCCTTGAGTTATGCCTACTGAGCAGAATGACTAAGCAACAACAGTAGGTTAAGGAACATCATCAGATTTCCATTTAGCCCAAGTATCAGTGAAACAGATTGAAGCATCTAGGGGCACCTCTGTGAATTGAGGTACTCATTTAAACAGCAGCTTCATTTTGGATAGTGGAATTGGGAAGGAAGATTCCCCCGAAAGGGGTAGCTGCCACTTATTCATGTAAAACTGAGATATCACTAGGACCAGGCTAGCTGGCTCCTGAATGTACCATTTTCGTTTGACCGAAAAGGCCTGTCAGGACCTTTCCACCTTAGTGTTTCCTAGCTTCTTTCAGACGGGCATGGGGAGAATGTGGACAATAAACCTGCAGTGCTCTGAACCACCCAAGCAATCTCCACAGAACAGTTTTCACATAGTCCAGTTGGATGTGCAAGCCCATGATATCATATTATAAAACTAGATGTAGATATGTCTCCTCAGGCAAGGGAAACAAAAGCAAAAATCAACAGTTGGGACTATATAAAAATAAAAAGCTTTTGTACAGTAAGGAAGCCATCAAGAAAACAAAAAGACAACCTACTGGATGGGAGAAAATATTTCCAAATGACTATCTGATAAGGGGTTAGTATTCAAAATGTATAAAGGGCTTATACAACTCAACACCAAAAAAAAACCGAACAATCTAATTAAAAAATAGATAGAATAGACATTTTTTCCAAAGAAGACATTTTTCCAAAGAAGACATGCAGATGGCCAACAGACACATTTAAGATGCTCATTATCACTAATCATTAGGGAAATGCATATAAAAACCACAATGAGATATCACCTCATGCCTGTTAGAGTAGCTAAAATCAAGAAGACAAGAAACAACAAGTGTAGGCAAGGATGTGGAGAAGAAGAAAACCTTGTGCACTGTTGATGGGAATGTAGATTGGTACAGCCAGTGTGGAGAGACAGTATGGAGGTTCCTCAAAAAATTAAAAATAGAAATACCACATGATCCAATAATTCCACTACTGGGTATTTGCCTAGGGAAAATGAAAACATGAACTCAAAAAGATATATGCACCCCTGTGTTTATTGCAGTATTATTTACTACAGCCAAGACATGGAAGCAACCTGTGTCTGTCATGGATAAGGAAAATGTGGTACACACACACACACACACACACACACACACACATACACATACACAGGTATATTACAGTCATTAAAAAGGATGAGATCATGCCATGGACCTAGAGGGTATTATGCTAAGGAAAATGAGTTAGACTGAGAAGGACAAATACTGTATGATTCCACACTCATAAGTGGAAGGTAAAAAAGTGAATAAAACAAATAAAACAAAAAGCAGAATCAGAACTATAAATACAGAGAACAAACTGATGGTTCCCAGAGGGGAGACAGTGGGAGCTTGGGTAAAATGAGTGAGGGGGAGGGAGAGATACAGGCCTCCAGTTATGGAATGAGTAAATCACAGGAATGAAAGTATAAGGAATGCAGTCAGTGATATTGTCATAGTGGTGTAATGGAACAGATGGTAGCTATACTTGTGAACATAGCATAAAGTATGTCAAATACTTGTCAAATCACTAAGTTGTCCACCGGAAACTGATAGAACATTATGTGTCAACTATACTCAAAACAAAACAAAACTAGATACAATTTTGTGTAAAATGACTGTGAAACCCTTCCACTGAATGGAAGCCTGAGACTAAGAGCCATATCTTATTCATCTTTGTATCCCTGGTACCTAGCTTAGTGCTGGTACATAGTAGATACTTATTAAGCACTTGAAGTTGAATTAATAAATATGTGATCACATTGTAAATTTGGAAAATAATTGATAATTGATAAGTTATGACTATCAAATCAGGAGAATGGTTTTATTAATGTGCTGTCTGCTTCATCATTATCAACAACTCCACGTGAGGTTTTCAGTATTTAATTATAATAATTAGGAAAATGGATAATGTTGCTTTTGTGTTCCATATACAGTGATTATGTAGAATACTACTTGTTTAACTTCTCTTATGAATTATTACTAACTTATGAAAGGAAAAAAAGCGGTTACAAAATAATAAGCATTACCTTTAGGCTCCTAATAGTTGCCACAAAAGGTATCAACAAGGTACATATACTTCGCCTACTAACACTAAACAAAATCAATCCCAGTTACTATCATTGTCTTTGTGGTAGCTTTTCCCCAAGTTCCAGTAGACTGAATTGGTTAAATTTCCCCTCTGGGGATTTTTTAGGCAATTCCCTGGGGATTTAACAGGCAACAAAAGAAACTAATGTTCATTAAGCAAGTAAAATCATTTGGGCTTTGATTTAGGTACATTTTCTGATTTACTTAATTTAATATCCATGAGTATGCATTTTATAAAGGGGTAAAAAGTTTAAGTACTACCAGACCCCACACAACTGGTAAGTGTTCCAGTTAATATTTAAACTTAGGTTTATCAATTTTTAAGTTTCTGTTCTTTCCAGTTAGTCAACCACTTTCAGCTGATGGAACCATGTGGTTAACATGAATGTCAAACATATTGTTGAATGGAGGATTGTATTCTTTTCTTTTTTTCAGTATATGTGCTGCTGAAGCAAGCACTGGTGGATTATATTCTTGACTACAGACTGCTCTGTGTATCCCTACCAGCTATGAAAGTTTTTGAGTTTTCCTTTCTATAGTTAGTGTATGATAAAACCACTATGCACACATACATACATACAGTCAATTCTCATTTCCAGTGTAATTGTGTTCTAAAGAGCCACCACAAACACTGAGGCAGTGAATACTGAGTCATTGCTCCTACAGGACAGACAGGGTTGGGTTCCTGTGAGGCTCTGGTCACAACATTTTCATCAACTGATCAATACATAACTTTATTTTATGAATGTTTCTGTCTAAAAACACCTTACTTAATACATATTGTTGATTTGTTAACATTGAATTCACGGCCAACGTCACTGTAGCTCATGCCTAAACAAAACTCATTTAAGTTACATATATTTTCTTTATAAGGCATGTCCCAGCCTCTTGTGGTTAGAAACACTACACAGCACTTCAGCACAACACTTGGGGGCTGTTTTGAACAGTGTAATCACCAACAAAAAGCACAAATATGGCACTACATAGACCACTGAGAGGATATTTGTTTACAGTGTAAGAGCTGAAATAAGAAGGCAGAGTGTCACCTTGTTCAACCTCAGCTAGAAATGTTCATGTCTATGAAGGACCACAAAAATGCTATCAGTATTGACTCTGGGGTTACAAATCAATTTTAGCATATAAGTGAATTCATAAATATGGAATCTATGAAAAATGAGAAATAACCATGTATGTATTATACATATATACATATATGTACGTATATATAATTACTAAAAATTCTTTTTTCAAAATATGTACTACTTCCATTCTCCAACATCATATTTTTGTGGGGTGCCTGGGTGGCTCAGGTGGTTAAGCGACTGACTTCGGCCCAGGTCATGATCCTGGAGTCCCAGGATTGAGTCCCGCATCGGGCTCCCTGCTCAGCGGGGAGTCTGCTTCTCCCTCTGACCCTCCTCCCTCTCATGCTCTCTGTCTTTCATTCTCTCTGTCTCAAATAAATAAATAAAATCTTTAAAAAAAAAAAATCTATCCATGTTGTTCCAAATGGCAGGATTGTTTTGATTTATTATGGCTGAATAATATTTCATATATCTATATCTGTATCTATAGCACAACTTCTCTACCCATTCATCCATTGATGGACACTTGAGTTGTTTCCATATCTTGGCTATTATGAGTAATGCTGCTATGAGCATGGGAGTGCAGATATTTTTTAGAGTACGTGTTTTCATTTCCTTTGGATATAGTCCCAGAAGTATATGGTGGTTTTATTTTTAATTTTTTGAGGATCACCATACTGTTTTCCATAGTAGCTGTACCAATTTATAGTCCCACTAACAGTGCCCAAGGGTTACCTTTTCTTCACATCCATGCCAACATTTGTTATCTTTTGTCTTTTTACTGATGGCCATTCTAACCAGTATTGTTAGAATCATTGTGGTTTTGATTTGCTTTTCCCTAATGACTATTGATCTTGAGCATCTTTTCATGTACCTGTTGGCCTTTTGTAGATCTTTTTTGGAGAGATGTCTCTTCAGGTCCTTTTCCCATTAATTTTTTTCCTAAACAGTATGGAAGTTCCTCAAAACATTAAAATAGAATTACCATATGATGCAGTAATGCCACTACTATCTACCCAAAGAATACAAAAACACTAACTTGAAAAGATATATGCCATCCCTCTGTTTATTGCAACATTATTTACAATAAGCAAATTATGGAAGCAGCCCAGTGTCTATTGATAGACAAATGGATAAAGAAAATATGGTATATATATGATGAAATATTACTCAGCCATCAAAAATGAAATCTTGCCATTTGCAATGACATGGATGCATCTAGAGAGTATAATGCTAAGTGAAATAAGTTAGAGAAAGACAAATACCATATGAATTCTCTCATACATGGAATTTAAGAAACAAAACAAAGGAACAAATTAAGAAAAAAAAAGGAGGTAAACCGAAAAACAGACTCTTAAATATAGAGAACAAACTGATGGTTACCAGAGGGGAAGTGGGTGGGAGATGGGTGAAATAGGTGTAGGGGTTTTAAGAGTACACTTATCATGATGAGTACTGATTAATGCATGAGAATTGTTGAATCACTGTATTGTACACCTGAAACTAATATAACATTATATGTTAACTATACTGGAATTAAAATTTTAAAAATAAATTAAAAAAATTTTATTGAGCTTTATGAATTCTTTATATATTTTGGACATTAACCCCTTACCAGATGTATGGTTTACAGATATTTTTTCCCATGCTGCAAGTTGTCTTTTCACCTTGCTGATGATTTCTTTAGCTGTGCAGAAGCTTCTTAGTTTGATGTAATTCTACTTGTTTATTTTCGATTTTGTTTCTTATGTTTTAGGTGTCCTATCTGAAAAATCATTACCAAGACCCATGTCAATGAGCTTTATTCCTATTTTCTTATAGGAGTTTCATGGTTTCAGGTTTTACATGTATGTCTTTAATAGATTTTGAATTGGTTTTTGTAGTGGTGAAGATATGGGTCAAGTTTCATTCTCTTTCATGTGAATATCCTTTTATCCCAGATTTATGGAAAAGACTGTCTTTTCTCCATTGAATATGCTTGGCTCCTTTGTCAGGTATTAGTTGACCATATATTCTTGGGTTTATTTCTTGATTCTGTTCTGTTGGTCTGTTTGTCTGTGTTTCTGCCAGCACCATACTGTTTTGATGACTATAGCTTTATAATATAACTTGAAATCAGGAAGTGTGATGCCTCTTGCTTTTTTCTTTCTGAGGATTTCTTTGGGGGCCATTGGGGGTCTTTGGTGGCTCCATAAAAGTCTTAGGAGTGTTTTTTCTACTTCTGTAAAAATACATTGTAGTCTTGTTAGGGATTGCACTGAATCTATCTATAGATAGCTTTTGGTAGTATCGACATTTTAACAATATTGATTCTTCCAATCCATGGTCACTGGATACCTTTCCATTTATTTATGTCTTCTTTAATTTTTTCATCAATGTCTATTATTTACAGAGTAGAGATCTTTCATCTACTTTGTTAAACTTATTCCTAAGTACTTTCTTGTTCTTGATGCTATTGTAAAGGGGATTGATTTATTTCTTATTCAGAAAATTTGCTGTTAGTTTATAAAATGTTACTGAGTTTTGTATGTTAATTTTGTATCCTGCAACTTTACTGAATTTGTTGATTAGATCTAACAGCTTTTTTAGTTGAATCTTTAGGATTTTCTATATATATAATCATATCATCTGCAAATAGATACAGCTTTACTTCTTTTTTTCCAATTCTGATAACTTTTCTTTTTCTTGTCTGATTGTTTTAGCTAGGAATTCTGGTTTTATTTTGAATAGGAGTGGTAAGAGTGGAAACCCTTGTCTTGTTCCTGATCTTAGAGGAAAAGCTTTCAGCCTTTCACTATTGAATATGATACTGGCTGTGGGCTTGTCATATGTGTGGCATCAATTATATTGAGATATATTCCTTCTGTGCCTAATTTGTTAAGGGTTTTTTTTTAATCATGAATGGAATTTGAATTTTGTCAAATGCTTTTTCTGTCTCTGTTGAGATGATCATATGTTGCTTTTCTTTTATTCTATTGATGTGACGTATCACCTTGATTGATTTGCATATATTGAACCATTCTTGCATGCCAGGGATAAATCCCACTTGATCATGGTATATAATCCTTTTAATGTGCTGCTGCATTTGGTTGGCTAGTATTTTATTGAGAATTTTTGCTTCTATATGTATCAGGGATATTAGCCTACAGTTTTCTTTTCTAGTATTGTCCTTTTCTGGTTTTGGTATCAGAATTATGCTGGTCTTGTAAAATGAGTTTGGGAGAGTTCCCTCCTCTTCAGTTTTGGAAGAGTTTGAGAAGGATTGGTATTGGTTCTTCAAGTGTTTGATAAAATTCACCATTGAAGCCATCTGTCCTGGGCTTTTCTTCAGTGGTAGATTTTTTTATTACAGATTCAACCTCCTTTCTAGTAATTGGTCTGTTTAGATTTTCTATTTCTTCCTCATTTAGTCTTGGTTAGTTGTATGTTTCTTTCTTTTTTTTATTTTTTTAATTTTTTTTTATTCTTATGTTAATCCCCATACATTACATCATTAGTTTTAGATGAAGTGTTCCATGATTCATTGTTTGTGCATAACACCCAGTGCTCCATGCAGAATGTGCCCTCCTCAATACCCACCACCAGGCTAACCCATCCTCCCACCCCCCTCCCCTCTAGAACCCTCAGTTTGTTTTTCAGAGTCCATCCTCCCTCGTGGTTCGTCTACCCCTCCGATTTCCCCCCCTTCATTCTTCCCCTCCTGCTACCTTCTTCTTCTTCTTTTTTTTTTTTTCTTAACATATATTGCATTATTTGTTTCAGAGGTACAGATCTGAGATTCAACAGTCTTGCACAATTCACAGCGCTTACCAGAGCACATACCCTCCCCAGTGTCTATCACCCAGTCACTCCATCCTTCCCACCCCACCCCCCACTCCAGCAACCCTCAGTTTGTTTCCTGAGATTAAGAATTCCTCATATCAGTGAGATCATATGATACATGTCTTTCTCTGTTTGACTTATTTCACTCAACATAATACCCTCCAGTTCCATCCACGTCGTTGCAAATGGCAAGATCTCATTCCTTTTGATGGCTGCATAATATTCCATTGTATATATATACCACATCTTCTTTATCCATTCATCTGTCGATGGACATCTTGGCTCTTTCCACAGTTTGGCTATTGTGGACATTGCTGCTATAAACATCGGGGTGCACGTACCCTTTCGGATCCCTACTTTTGTATCTTTGGGGTAAATACCCAGTAGTGCAATTGCTGGATCATATGGTAGCTCTATTTTCAACTTTTTGAGGAACCTCCATACTGTTTTCCAGAGTGGCTGCACCAGCTTGCATTCCCACCAACAGTGTAGGAGGGTTCCCCTTTCTCTGCATCCCCGCCAACATCTGTCATTTCCTGACTTGTTAATTTTAGCCATTCTGACTGGTGTGAGGTGGTATCTCATTGAGGTTTTGATTTGGATTTCCCTGATGCCGAGCGATATTGAGCACTTTTTCATGTGTCTGTTGGCCATTTGGATGTCTTCTTTGGAAAAATGTCTGTTCATGTCTTCTGCCCGTTTCTTGATTGGATTCTTTGTTCTTTGGGTGTTGAGTTTGATGAGTTCTTTATAGATTTTGGATACTAGCCCTTTATCTGATATGTCATTTGCAAATATCTTCTCCCATTCTGTCGGTTGTCTTTTGGTTTTGTTGACTGTTTCTTTTGCTTTGCAAAAGCTTTTTATCTTGATGAAGTCCCAATAGTTCATTTTTGCCCTTGCTTCCCTTGCCTTTGGCAATGTTTCTAGGAAGAAGTTGCTTCGGCTGAGGTCAAAGAGGTTGCTGCCTGTGTTCTCCTTTAGGATTTTGATGGACTCCTGTCTCACATTGAGGTCTTTCAACCATTTGGAGTCCATTTTGTGTGTGGTGTAAGGAAATGGTCCAGTTTCATTCTTCTGCATGTGGCTATCCAATTTTCCCAACACCATTTGTTGAAGTCTTTGTTCCATTGGACATTCTTTCCTGCTTTGTCAAAGATGAGTTGACCATAGAGTTGAGGGTCCATTTCTGGGCTCTCTATTCTGTTCCATTGATCTATGTGTCTGTTTTTGTGCCAGTACCATGCTGTCTTGATGATGACAGCTTTGTAATAGAGCTGGAAGTCCGGAATTGTGATGCCGCCGGCTTTGCTTTTCTTTTTCAACATTCCTCTGGCTATGCGGGGTCTTTTCTGGTTCCATACAAATTTTAGGATTATTTGTTCCATTTCTTTGAAAAAAGTGGATGGTATTTTGATGGGGATTGCATTGAATGTGTAGATTGCTCTAGGTAGCATTGACATCTTCACAATATTTGTTCTTCCAATCCATGAGCATGGAACGTTTTTCCATTTCTTTGTGTCTTCCTCAATTTCTTTCATGAGTATTTTATAATTTTCTGAGTACAGATCCTTTGTCTCTTTGGTTAGATTTATTCCTAGGTATCTTATGGTTTTGGGTGCAATTGTAAATGGGATCGACTCCTTAATTTCTCTTTCTTCTGTCTTGTTGTTGGTGTATAGGAATGCCACTGACTTCTGTGCATTGATTTTGTATCCTGCCACTTTACTGAATTCCTGTATGAGTTCTAGCAGTTTTGGGGTGGAGTCTTTGGGGTTTTCCACATAAAGTATCATATCATCTGCAAAGAGTGAGAGTTTGACTTCTTCCTTGCCAATTTAGATGCCTTTGATTTCTTTTTGTTGTCTGATTGCTGTGGCTAGGACTTCCAATACTATGTTGAATAGCAGTGGTGATAGTGGACATCCCTGCCGCGTTCCTGACCTTAGGGGGAAAGCTCTCAGTTTTTCCCCATTGAGAATGATATTCGCTATAGGTTTTTCATAGATGGCTTTTATGATATTGAGGTATGTACCCTCTATCCCTATACTCTGAAGAGTTTTGATCAAGAAAGGATGCTGTACTTTGTCAAATGCTTTTTCTGCATCTATTGAGAGGATCATATGATTTTTGTTCTTTCTTTTGTTAATGTATTGTATCACATTGACTGATTTGCGGATGTCGAACCAACCTTGCAGCCCAGGGATAAATCCCACTTGGTCATGGTGAATAATCCTTTTAATGTACTGTTGGATCCTATTGGCTAGTATTTTGGTGAGAATTTTTGCATCCATGTTCATCAGGGATATTGGTCTGTAATTCTCCTTTTTGATGGGGTCTTTGTCTGGTTTTGGGATCAAGGTAATGCTGGCCTCATAAAATGAGTTTGGAAGTTTTCCTTCCATTTCTATTTTTTGGAACAGTTTCAGAAGAATAGGTATTAATTCTTCTTGAAATGTTTGGTAGAATTCCCCTGGGAAGCCATCTGGCCCTGGGCTTTTGTTTTTTGGGAGATTTTTGATGACTGCTTCAATTTCCTTAGTGGTTATAGGTCTGTTCAGGTTTTCTATTTCATCCTGGTTCAGTTTTGGTAGTTGGTACATCTCTAGGAATGCATCCATTTCTTCCAGGTTATTTAATTTGCTGGCATAGAGTTGCTCATAATATGTTCTTATAATTGTTTGTATTTCTTTGGTGTTGGTTGTGATCTCTCCTCTTTCATTCATGATTTTGTTGATTTGGGTCATTTCTCTTCTCTTTTTGATAAGTCTGGCCAGGGGTTTATCAATCTTGTTAATTCTTTCAAAGAACCAGCTCCTAGTTTCGTTGATCTGTTCTACTGTTCTTTTAGTTTCTATTTCATTGATTTCTGCTCTGATCTTGATTATTTCTCTTCTCCTGCTGGGTTTAGGCTTTATTTGCTGTTCTTTCTCCAGCTCCTTTAGGTGTAGGGTTAGGTTGTGTACTTGAGACCTTTCTTGCTTCTTGAGAAAGGCTTTTATTGCTATATACTTTCCTCTTAGGACTGCCTTTGCTGCATCCCAAAGATTTTGAATAGTTGTGTTTTCATTTTCATTGGTTTCCATGTATTTTTTTAATTCTTCTTTAATTTCCTGGTTGACCCATTCGTTCTTCAGTAGGATGCTCTTTAGCCTCCATGTATTTGAGTTCTTTCTGACTTTTGTCTTGTGATTGAGCTCTAGTTTCAAAGCATTGTGGTCTGAAAATAGGCAGGGAATGATTCCAATCTTTTGGTACCGGTTGAGACCTGATTTATGACCTAGGATGTGATCTATTCTGGAGAATGTTCCATGGGCACTAGAGAAGAATGTGTATTCCGTTGCTTTGGGGTGGAATGTTCTGAATATGTCTGTAAAGTCCATTTGGTCCAGTGTGTCATTTAAAGTCTTTATTTCCTTGTTGATCTTTTGCTTAGACGATCTGTCCATTTCAGTGAGGGGGGTGTTAAAGTCCCCCACTATTATTGTATTGTTCTCGATGTGTTTCTTTGCTTTTGTTATTAATTGGCTTATATAATTGGCTGCTCCCATGTTAGGGGCATAGATATTTACAATTGTTAGATCTTCTTGTTGGATAGATCCTTTAAGTAGGATATAGTGTCCTTCCTCATCTCTTATTACAGTCTTTGGTTTAAAATCTAATTTGTCTGATATAAGGATTGCCACCCCAGCTTTCTTTTGGTGTCCATTAGCATGGTAAATGGTTTTCCACCCCCTCACTTTCAATCTGGGGCTGTCTTTGGGTCGAAAATGAGTCTCTTGCAGACAGCATATCGATGGGTCTTGTTTTTTAATCCAGTCTGATAGCCTGTGTCTTTTGATTGGGGCATTGAGCCCATTTACATTCAGGGTAACTATTGAAAGATAGGAATTTAGTGCCATTGTATTGCCTGTAAGGTGACTGTTACCGCATATTGTCTGTGTTCCTTTCTTTTTTTTTTTTTTTTAAAGATTTTATTTATTTATTTGAGAGAGAGAGAGTGAGAGACAGAGAGCACGAGAGGGAAGAGGGCAGAGGGGGAAGCAGACCCCCCGCTGAGCAGGGAGCCCGACGTGGGACTCGATCCCAGGACTCCAGGATCATGACCTGAGC
This sequence comes from Neomonachus schauinslandi, assembly GCF_002201575.2. Classification (NCBI taxonomy): domain Eukaryota; kingdom Metazoa; phylum Chordata; class Mammalia; order Carnivora; family Phocidae; genus Neomonachus; species Neomonachus schauinslandi. The sequence goes on from NC_058414.1 coordinate 70,850,927, forward strand.
CGAAGGCAGTCGCTTAACCAACTGAGCCACCCAGGTGCCCCTCTGTGTTCCTTTCTGGTCTATGTTGCTTTTAGGCTCTCTCTTTGCTTAGAGGACCCCTTTCAAGATTTCCTGTAGGGCTGGTTTTGTGTTTGCAAATTCCTTTAGTTTTTGTTTGTCCTGGAAGCTTTTTATCGCTCCTTCAATTTTCAATGACAGCCTAGCTGGATATAGTATTCTTGGCTGCATATTTTTCTCATTTAGTGCTCTGAATATATCCTGCCAGTCCTTTCTGGCCTGCCAGGTCTCTGTGGATAGGTCTGATGCCAATCTAATGTTTCTACCCTTGTAGGTTACATATCTCTTCTCCCGAGCTGCTTTCAGGATTTTCTCTTTGTCTATGAGACTCGTAAGTTTTACTATTAGATGTCGGGGTGTTGACCTATTTTTATTGATTTTGAGAGGGGTTCTCTGTGCTTCCTGGATTTTCATGCCTGTTTCCTTCCCCAAATTAGGGAAGTTCTCTGCTATAATTTGCTCCATTATACCTTCTGCCCCTCTCTCTCTTTCTTCTTCTTCTGGGATCCCAATTATTCTAATGTTGTTTTGTCTTATGGTATCGCTTATCTCTCGAATTCTGCCCTCGTGATCCAGTAGTTGTTTATCTCTCTTTTTCTCAGCTTCTTTATTTTCCATCATTTCATCTTCTATATTACTGATTCTCTCTTCTGCCTCATTTATTCTAGCAGTTAGCGCCCCCATTTTTTATTGCACCTCATTAATAGCCTTTTTGATTTCTACTTGGTTGGATTTTAGTTCTTTTACCTCTCCAGAAAGGGTTTCTCTAATAGCTTCCATATTTTTTTCAAGCCCAGCTAGTAACTTTAAAGTGATGATTCTGAACTCTAGATCTGACATTGTAGTAATGTCCGTATTGAGTAGGTCCCTGGCGGTCGGTACTACCTCTTGTTCTTTTTGTTGAGGTGATTTTTTCTGTCTTGTCATTTTGTGCAGAGGAGAATAAATTAATGAGAGAACAAAATGCTAGCAGAGTAACAACATCCCCAGAAAATATACTCTAAACAAATCAGAAAAAACCTGAAGCAGTGGGAAAAGAAAGGGAAAGAGAGAAAAAAGAAAAAGAAAAAAAAGAAAAAGATAAAGATAAAAACAAAAACAAACAAAACAAAACAACAACAACAAAAAAACCAGAATGTGATCAAATATGGTCAGGCTGGTATATAGATCAGTGCCACACACTAGATTTGGTGTGTATTTTGGTCTTTTAGAAGAACGTGCCTCCCAATATTTAAAGAAAGAAAAACTTATATATGTACAAAAATAAGGGTTGATATGATGAAGGGATGGAATATGACTGTAAAGATGGAAATTATAAAAAATTTTATAAAAGGAATTGATAAGAAGTTATTTGAAAAAAGAAAGAAGAGGATTTAAAGAAAGAAAAAAAAAAGGGAGAGGATGTGATCAGGCAGGGGAATAGAAAACACCATATACTAGAGATTTAGGGTATATTTTGATCTGTTAGAAGAAACTATCTCAAAATTTTAAAGAGAGAACAACTTATATATATAAGCCAAAAATATGGGTAACTACTATGAAGGGATAGAATATGACTCTAAAAATGAAAAATAAAAATGTTTTTTTTTAAAAAAAAAAGGGATTGATAAGATGTTGGTTGAAAAAGGGAAAAAGAAAAATTCAAAAAGAAAAAAAAAAAGAAAAAAAGACAGTTAAAAAAAAATTAACTTTGAAAGACTACAGAATCATGGTAAAAAAGCCATGAATTCTATGTGCAGTAGTCCCCTAGAGCTGGAGTTCTGCCGTTCTCATTGATGGGTAAACTTGGTCTTGGCTGGCTGTTCTCGCTGATCTTCTGGGGAGGGGCCTGTTGCCGTGGTTTCCAAATGTTTCTGCCGGAGGCGGAATTGCCCCGCCCTTGCCCCCTCCCGGCTAAGTAATCTGCTCAGATTTGCTCTCCGGGGCTTTTGTTCCCTTCGAGCTTTCCGTACAGCTTTGGAGGCGGAGAGTGAAAATGGTGGCCTCCCAATCTCCGCCCCGGAGGAGCCGAGAACTCGGGGCCCCGCTTCTCAGTGAGCCCCCAGAGAAAAGCCGTCAGTCACTCCCGTCTCCAGCCGCACTCTGTGCTCACCCGGCCTGTGACCGCGCGTTTCTATCTCTGGCACCTGACCCCGGGTGGAGTCTCCAAACCCAGCAGATCCCTGCGGTGCACTCCCGCGCGGCTCCTCCCAGGGGAGGAAGGTGAGTCTCCCCGGATCTGCCGCTTGTTGGGTCCCTGCTGGAGGAGCAGGGGCCCGACTGTGCCGCGGATCACGGTTTATGACAACCCCGAGCTGAGAGCCCGCGCCTGGGCTCCGCCTCTGCAGCCGGCTTCCCCGCTCCGATACCTGGGAGCTCTGCCACACTCAGGCACCCCCGGTCTTTCTGTGACCCCGAGGGTCCTGAGACCACACTGTCCCGGAGGGTTCCACCCCCCGCTTAGCCACCAGAGTGACATCCCTCAGTGGAGCAGACTTTTAAAAGTTCCGATTTTGTGCTCCGCGGCTGTATCACTTGCCAGAAGCGGCCGCCGGAGGCCCCTCCCCCGCCGTCTATCCTCCCGAATATCGCCTCGGATTCACTTCTCCGCACGTCCTACCTTCCAGAAAGTGGTCGCTTTTCTGATGAGAGAGTTGTTGCTCTTCTTTTCTTCGATCTCCTGTTGAGTTTGTAGGTGTTCAGAATGGTTTGATCCCTATCCAGCTGAATTCCTGAGAGGAGATGAAATCCAGGTCTCCTACTCCTCCGCCATCTTGCTCCGCCCCCCCTAGTTGTATGTTTCCAAAATTGTTCTATTTCTTCTAGGTTGTCCAGTTTGTTGGTGTAGAGTTGTTCATAGTAGCCTCTTATGATCCTTTGAATTTCTATAGTATCAGTTGTAAGGTCTCCATTTTCATTTCTAATTTTGTTGATTTGTGTCTTTTCTCTTTTTTCCTTGGCTAGTCTAGCTAATGGTTTGTCAATTTTGTTTATCTTATCAAAGAACCAATTCTTAATTTTGTTAACCTTTTCTATTGTTTCTGTGTTCTCTGTTTCATTTCTTTATTCTCTAGTCTTTACCATTTCCTTTTTTTTCTGCTAACTTTGGGCTCAATTTATTCTTTCTCTAGTTACTTAAGGTGTGTTATAGTCTACTTTTGAAACTCTCTATTGAATTCTTCAGGTCAGTTGTTATATTTTTCAATTAGGATTTCTGGGATTTTTTGATGGGTGCTATTACCTTGCTAAACTTCTCATTTTTTGCATATATTGTTTTCCTAATTTCACTCAGTTGTCTGTCTGTCTTTTCTTGTAGTTCACAAAAGTGCTTTAAAGAGATTATTCTGCATTCTTTGTTTGACCGTTCATAGATCTTTATTTCTTTAGGGTCACTTATTGGAACTTTATTAGTTTCTGTTGGTGGTTCACATTTACCTAATTTTTGGTGATCCTTTATTCTTTATGTTGGTATCTGTGCATTTGACTAATAGGGCTCCTCTTCTAGATTTTACAGATTTGCCTTGGCAAAGACAATTCTACACCAGTCAGCTGAGTTGGGTTTCTGTGAATATCTGCTGGTAATGTTCTTGGTCATTTGGGCCTGCTATTATGGTCTATTTTTGTGTTAGCAGTTGTTCAGGCTCTAAGGATGGGGATAGGGGTGTTGTGCCACTAGCTGAGAACAGCTGGATAGGATTACTGGCTTTGTTCCCTACCCAGGAGAGGCTGTAGGGTGGGCTCTGTGGTTGCCTCGGTTCTCTGGTCTGGCTTACTACATGGTTGGGACTGGGTACTATATTCAGTAATAAATGGGATTATGAATTAGCTTTCCTGCCCTCGTGGAGTTACAGGACAGAATTCAGGGCCTATACAGCTTGTTGTTTGGGTCCTGAATCAGATGAGATTATGTACTGAATTCCCTGGTCAGATGAGGCCACTGGTTTTGCTCTGCAGACAGAAGAAGCCACAGGCTGTGCTCTCTTTTCAAGTGTCACTGTTATGTAGGCCTGTTGAATAGGCCGTGCAGCTTTCCATCTGCTCTGCTTAGGTTCCTTAGTTGGACAGGCTGAAGGCTTTATTCAGTGGTGAGTGAGGCTACAAATTAGATTACCTGCCCAGACAGAGAAGGAGAAGCAGTTCTAAGACTGATAAAACTCTGTTTGCTGTCTTAACTAAAGTCCACCCATATCCCAGTTTTCCTCACTGAACAGGACCACTGGCTTTGTTTGTATACTATGTATGCTCTGCCCAGCCACCTCTTAGCTTGAGTGCTGCTGGGCTGCACAGCTTCTAGAAGTTGTCTCCAGCCCTTCTGGTCAGATGGCACTGGGGACACACTCTACAACAGGAGGGGCTTTTTCTCAGATCCTCAGGAAGGGGAGGGACCTCTCCAGGGTATTCACAGTTTCTCAAACAGACTCTCTGGTTGGGAGGGGCCAAGAGCTACCCTCAGCCTTCGCCTGGTACTGCCTCTGCTCTGGGGGCGATCAGCTCTGTCTGCTCCCTTCTCGGCTCCAGTACTGCTGAGCTGCACTGCTTCCAGGGGTGGTCACCAGCACTTCTGGTCAAATAGGGCCAGAAGACACTTTCCACAGAGGATGGTATTATAATTAAGTTCTTTGTGTGAGCCTGGGCAAACTGTGCTCTAAGGCCAGCAAAATTCCTTGTTTGGGGATCCAAATGAGGTGGGCCTGCATCCCATTGAATTGCCTTGTCAGAATACACCGCCAACTTGGTTCTGCGGATGAACAGAACTGCTGGTTGGGATTACTACTTGGGCACCACAGGTATGAACTCGGTCTGCCAAGATCTGTGTGCTGGTTGTTGCAAGCCCCTGCCTCCTTCTCTGTCAGATTCCCAGTGGTTGAACCCTGCAGATTTCCCTGCAATCCTAGCAGTGTGAGATCAGAGTAGGGTCTCCTGTAAAGTGACCCACAGTCCTGGGAAAAGCTGGTTCAGAGATAGTTATTAGAGTTAGAGCTCATCTTGACTTGAAGTTAGATTCCCCCCTCCCCCTATCTCAGACTCTGCTGCTGTCTCCTTAAAAGTGAAATTTTAAGGGCCGCCTGGGTGGCTCAGTCATTAAGTGTCTGCCTTTGGCTCAGGTCATGATCTCAGGGTCCTGGGATCAAGCCCTCCATCGGGTCCTGCTCAGCGGGAAGCCTGCTTCTCCCTCTCCCTTGTGTTCCCTCTCTTGCTGTGTCTGTCTCTGTCAAATAAATAAAATATATTTTTTTTAAAGTGAAATTTTAAAACCTTAAAATGGCTCTGTAAGACCACATATAATCTGATCTCCTATCTTACAACTTCTTCTCTTCTTCCTTCTGTTCTTGGCCACATTAACCTTCCTGCTGTTTCTCAAACACACTAGGCGTGCTGACTTTTCAGGGCCTTTGCAGTGTCTGTGCCCTCTGCCAGGCTTATTCTCCCTGCAAATACCTGTATGGCCACTCTGTTGCCTCTTTCAAGTCTTTGCTTAAATGTCACTTTCTCAATGAGGTCTTCCCAAACAATCCTATTTAAACTTGCAGTTCTCCTGCCACATTGACTAATCACCTTCATCCTTCTCTAATTTTTCCCATAATATTTATGACCTTTTAACATTCTATAAAACTTACTCTTTTGTTTTTTTTTTAAAGATTTTATTTATTTGTTTGACACAGAGAGAGAAAGACAGCAAGAAAGGGAACACAAGCAGGGGGAGTGGGAGAGGGAGAGGCAGGCTTCCCGCCGAGCAGGGAGCCCGATGCGGGGCTGGATCCCAGGACCCCGGGATCATGACCTGAGCTGAAGGCAGACGCCCAACCAACAGAGCCACCCAGGCGCCCCAAAACTTACTATTTTTTAAACTCAATCTCTCTCTTAACCCCCTGGAATATAAACTGTTTGGAGGTCAGGGGGCAGCTTTACTCAGGGTTTGCTTTTTTTTTTTCCCCTCTTGAAATGCTTCCCTAGATCTAGACCAGTTTGAATCCGACCCATGATTCAAGTTCCAATTCAAGTATTTAGGTGAATAATTCCTGGCAACTTTCCACCCATACCGTATTTTCTACTTAGCACAGTGACTATCTTTGTACTACCAAAATATATGCTCATTTTAGTAAGAAAATCAATAAAAATCTGGGTATTCATTATTTCGGCTCCTGGTAACTAGTTCATTTGGATTTATACTGAATTAAAAGAGCACTGTCACAATGATGATTCTAATTTGTACATCTTGTATTGTGTTTTATAACTATTCACTTGCTAACTTATTGCACTGCAGAGCCTAAAATTGGAATCTTTAACGTTGAGGTAGATATCCCTTAAACAATCTCCTTGTTTCTGTCACTGATGAAGATTTCAAATTTGGAATCACATTGGAATTCTAGATGAAAGCATCCTATTTCTTCCTGTTTGATAGAAGAGTAAGTTGGAATCTCCAGAAGATTGTTAAATATCTTGAGTAGTTTGAGTCCAAGACTTGCATCTAACCATGAGCTCCTGGTCTCATAATACATACTTCATTGAGTCACTATTTTTCAGCACTTTGCTCCCTTTATTTAAGTTATATCACTTTTGATTTGTTGGTTGCATTTTACTTGCACTGGATTACACATCATCTCCTGAATACATTATACCCTTCCGTGAATTTGCACTTATTTTCAGTGCTCAGTAGATCCTCCCCCTTTACTCCACCCTCCCTTTATTACTTCAGCCTTCAAAATACTGCTTAAAAGTCACCTCTTCTTTGAAGTCTTCCCTGATTGCAGCCAGGTAGAATTAATCCTATCACCTCTGTGTTCTTGTGGCATTTTGTATATGCTGCCACTACTAGAGAACTATTTATTAGTGAAGTTACTTTATTCTGTGTGTGTGGGTTTTTTGTTTTTGTTTTTTCTATTTCTCTGCTCCCATTTCACCAGATTGTGACTTCTTTGTTCTTATATACCACATTCAGTACTGATTACAGGGACCTAAAAGACTTAGGGGCCCAAAACTTTCTAGTTATTTAATCACTCCGTCTTGTGTAGTAGGAAGGATTTATATATTTTCAAAATATTTGAGGAGCCTTTCTGAGCTTCTCTCATGAGTGCTCAACCCAACTGTTCTACAGTCTGTCTTTGTAGCTGCTTGTTGTACCTTTCAGCCCTGTTCTCGGGTTACCTTGAACAATCTTGTCAGACTCACACAAAACACAGGCTACCTCTCTGCACAGATGCTGCAGCCTTTCTAGTCCTACCCTGAGAAAACAAACAGTTCTAGTTTTTGGCAAACTTGGGACCTAGGACAAGCATACGGTTGGAGAAGAAAGAAGGAAGGGCCAACGCAACCTTCACTGGTGATCTAAAGATCTCTGCTCCCTAGAGGCTGTTGTACTTTTAAAGGCAACATTTATTTTATTAAATATGAGATTTAAAATTCTAAGGTGAACAATTTGCTTTGAATTATTTCACCACTTCTTCAGACAAAGAAGGACTATTTGTTCTACATTTGTGTGACAAAAGGGATATGTTGAGGTCCTCTCTCTCCCCACAATAAGTAAGTGAATGAGTGAATGAATCAGTGAATCAATAAAATTAAAAGAGGGTTGGTGGCTCCTTGCTTTTGGTGCAACCATGAATATCTAGTAACTTTTAAATAAAGTTTTCTCATTAAAAGTAGTTTTCATTCTGCTTCACCAGGAATTCTGCAACAAATTGATCCTTGGAGCAGGATCTCATAATTCTTGGGCATTATTCTCCACTTCCTTTTTTTAAAGCAAACCTATATGTACAGGCACAGTGGATAATAGAGAAGTGTATAAAAGATAATTTTGACTCTCAAGATGTTTTTGCAAGCTGGTTGGGTCACAATGACATGCATATAAAAGAAATTAAAATTTATTGAGCATTCATTCCAGCTACTTTTTTGCTTACATTATTTCATTTTAAATTTCTCAAATAAGTTTCAAAATAAGTACTTTTATCCACAATTTGCACATAAGAAAACTGAAACTCAGGTTACTACATCTAGTAAATGGAGAAAGCCAGACTTAGTCTGTAGGCTTTTCTGTATCCAAAGTCCATGCTCTTTTACTACTGTATGTTGATGATTTTATCATTAATTAAAAATAAATGCCATAAGAATTTCAGAGAATTACTCTATATAAAACATTATTTTTAAAAACATACACTTTGCTCCTTTATACAACATTAAACCTTAATAACCCTATTAGGTGTGTATTATTGTTTTCAATTTTACAAACAAGAAATCTGAGACAAAGAGTGGTTAAGGACAATATCAAAAATTTACAAATTTTAAATGGTATAGTCCGTATTTGAAACCAGGTCTTCCTAAGGCTAGAGTCAATATTCTAAGGAATGTGGTTACTTTGTGTTTTACAAACCTAGTATTCACATTTGTCAGTGACAGATGGTGAAATGTAGGGTTTATTGTAAATTAACGATTTGTGTTGTGTTATTTATCATGTACTGATTTGACTGTGTGATCATACGATATTAATTTGTTGTATGACATACATGTTCATTTGTGTCTGAGGAAGATTTAGATTATGTGTGGCTGTTCCTCATATGTGATTTCCTATTTAAACCAAATTAACTTTTGTTCTCATAGATATCATCACTATGTGTGTGCTGAAAGGCATGGGTTCTTTGGAAGATTGATATCTAAATCATTAATATCTTTAGTTTGTTGAAATTTTATATTTGATTAAGATTAACTTCTATATGTATTAGTTCATGTAGAGTATTTATTTCTATATATCAGGACATGTCTGTGTATGTGATTTTGGGGCACGTTTTCACCACCTATGAGTGTACTCCCTAGTGGATGTAAACACATCAGAGCCTCTCTGCATGCAATTACAATCCATTATCTATTTTAATTTTACAACAAATATTTTCAAAACGGAATGATTCCTATTATGGGAGGTTAACTATAATTTGAGTTTATCTGCTTCAGTCTAAAATCAGCACAGCAGTACATCGCCTTTGTGATTCTATAAAACATTGCTAAATCTTCTTTCCCATTGGTTTTCTGCACAGAGAAATCCATTCCTTTTACAAGTATGGAAGAAATGAATTTTATATCTATTATTTAAGTATAGAAGAGAGAGGGAGGATGCATAATAGATTTAAATATGACACATATGTATCCAGTGGGAGATTGGGTTGCGGAAAAGTCTTCTCCTCACTAGGAAAAGGTGATCATTCCAAGCAAGAGTGACAGTGACTTGTCCCTCCTACATCAGAGCTGTGCCATTGCAAAAGGGAACACCTACCAACTTCCTAGTTTATCCAATTACTCACTCTTAGAAGAGGTATTATTTTCCTACCAATTGGCCATTCAAAAAGAATTGTGTTTCAGTATTCTTGTAAGCCAGTTTTATTTAAATAATATGAAATGCCATTGAAGAACTTATAATTTTCCTTCAAAGAAGAAGTGCAATATAAAAACTCTGATGCTGTTGTTATTTTTAGAATTTATCTTTATTTAGCATTTTACTGTCTCAAGTGGCTTCATGGCTATTACAACTAGGAAACAGACTAAGAAGTTCTCACTTTTCTAGATTAAAACTAAATGTTATATGTTAGAGCTGGAGTTATTCTCCAAGGTGTAGAACTGTAATTTTTACTTAAAAATCTTGTCAATCCTTATGCCTATCAATATTTTGGAACTGAGGGTTTTTTTCTCTATCACCATATGTTTGATTTTCAAAGCAGAGATTGTGATTTTGGCCTCATCACAGTCTTTACACATAGAATATGTTGTTGGAGTTTTTTGTCACTAGAAACTTCCCTGTTTTAAATTCAGCACCATAAATCCCTCTTATTCTTTCCCTACAACTCCTCATTTTCACTTTTTCTTAATATGCTTTGGAAAGGTGTTTCTTCTGTTCACGTCTTTGACCATATCCCAATCTGTCTTTATGTTCAGATACCATGCTTCATACTCTTCGAGTGAGTCTGTGCTCACTGTTTATTTGGGTTTTCTGCATATGTCAAGCTTTCTTACTTTTTACTTTTTCAGGAAAATTTGTACTTGCCTGTCATTGGCTTCCCTCTTCCATATTTTTTTACTAGATTATTGTTTGCTGATATTGATGAGCCTTTTTGTCCTTATTCACCAAGCAGTTTCCCATCCCTTGCTTTGTCTACAGTTGCAAATGAGATCTGTCTGCCCTCAAAACATTACCTAGTCCCAGTAATCAGAAGATAGGAAAGCAATTCCTCTTGGCCACGATTGTCTATGAATGGGGTTTAATAACTAATCCTCATTACAGAAATGATACTATATACTCATCACATTACCTTTACGTTGTGTCAGCACATTTGTTTAGGAAAATTTTAATATTTATTGTTGTATTAATCTGCTCTTTGCTCTTTACCTGTGCTAGTAATTATTTTATCATAGATTATAATATTCATTGGTAAGAAGGGATTTATATGTTTTTACATTAAACTTCCATGTATTCAACATTATGTACAGAAACATTCAGTTAATACTTTAAAAAATGTAATGCTGATGCTTATAACAACAGTCTATAAAGGTTTCCAACTTAATAGAAGGTTGTTCCTCATATTAAGGGTAATCGGAGCATTGGACAACAGAGAAGTTAAGTACTGAACTTTCTTGTTTCTCATACCATTTACTCAAACTCTTCAAGATGTAAGTTTATAAAATGATTAGTATATGAAATTCCAGATAGGCCCCCAATTTTGTTTCATTGTAGTCTCTGAGGTCCTTTCCTTCAAATTGAGTTAAACATTTTTGCTCTCAAGAAAACACAAAATGCATGCAAAAGTGACATTTTTGTTCTGGGTCATATAGCAATTTCAAACTGTAGTAGGAAATAAAGAATTAAAACACCAATAATCAAGATGGGTAATGAAAGAACACTTGAAGTTTTTTTTAAAGCAATTTTCTCAAAATACTCACATACCTGTAAACATTATATTTCCCTTAACTTAAAGAGTTTAAGTTACATTTAACTTAAAGAGTTATAGGATTTTATATATTTCATCATTTCAGAATGGTTTTAACCAATTTAAAAGCATGGTAGTAAAGGATAGAATAAAAATAAGAGAAAATATATGGGGGAAAACAATAAAGCCCTGGTAGGATTAGCTCACAGAAATATTTTCTGTATAGGCCTTTTAGTTGCTAGGATTGGCCACAAATCTGCCTTTGATCTATTTAGCAACTAAATTAAAGGAGGCAGCATACTTATACTATAAGATGAGTACTGTTTATTAAAAAAAAAAAAGCAATTTCTAGAAGAAATCCTAGTTTCTTCAGGTACTTACACCTGTAGGAATTTTTTTTCCTGGTCCTCATGAAGGCACACTGTGTACTCTAGTGGATAAGTAGTAACCCTGTCTGAGACACAATAAAGCCACCTCTTATAATATCTGTCAGTATATGCCAAATCGGTAACTCCAATGTGAAGTTGGATAAAAGCAGTTTTAAGAGGTGCTAAAGCATTACGTTTGTAGTTAGAATTAGTTCATTCATGGTCTGGTCGGATTGAGATGTAAAATTTAGACCATCTGGCCTAAGTAATGGATGCGCTGTATGTCATTTAGGCAATCCTCCATAAATATTATTTCTTTCAACTAGAATTTTGATAAGGATTAGATAGCAAAGAGTACAAACCTTGTACTCTTTGGTAAGAATGTGAAGTTCAGAAATCGTACATGGCTTAGACGGATTATCTAGAGAGAATGCAAAGTGGAGGTTTCTGTAAAATAAGGTGCCTAAATGAGACCGCGTCTGAAATGACTCCTGCCTCCACCTAGTCATGGGAATGGGCTTAGAAAGGATGAATGGGAAGAACGAAAATCTTCTGCAAAAACATTTTTGAATTCACTCCAAAGGAGATGATTAGGAATTTAAGGCCTTGAAGTTTATCTCTCTGGAATGATCTGTAGCTTCTCATATATTGGCTAGTACTTATTCGGGGGCTCAGGGACTGTGCTGTCATTGCAAGGTATTTGTGAATCCAAATATTTGTTCTCCAATGTCTTTTGGTCAATAATAAAGCCGGAATAAAGACTGGCACACTGTGGCATCTTTCATACAGTGTTTCGCCAGATAAAGATACTCTACACATTTTTTTTTTTTTTGATCTTGGCCATGATAATCATTTTGTTCATGAAAATACCCAAAGCAGTTGTTTGCAGTCACCTACCATAGCCACAGATAAAAGTTGAAAAAGATTTCAATAATGTTTACTTTTAAGCAGTTTAGCTCCCTCCTGAACAGGTTAAGGCACATGTTTTTAATGGATCAAAAAAAAAAAAAAATTAGGGGTGATATGGTCAGCAGTTTTTACTAACCTGGATAGAGAATCTTTCAGACGGCCTACATTGCTCTCCTTTCTCAGAGGCTTCACATAGGCATAGATTACTCCTTCCTGTACGTCACACCTGCTTTATTAATGCCCTTTCATTCTTGGGGTCAGAGTTCAGAGATTCACTTCCTCTAGAGAGCCTTCTGACATCACAGGCTTGATTAAGTCTTCCTGATCTATGCATCCTGAGCTTCCTTTCACATCAGTGATCACACTTTGCAATTATATATTTGTGTGATTATTAATTTTTGTCTACATACTTCATGAAGGTACTGTGTCCATTCTTCTTCTCTCATCTAGGTACTTAGCAGTAGCTGACACATAGTTATTCAGGTATTTGTTGAATGAATACGTGAATGAATGAGCACACAAATGAAGTGTCACTAAAATTCTCATCTAGTCCATCAACCTGTGATTTGTTAAACTTAGTCATCATTTAATAAGTGTTTTGATTTTTGGAGTTATTTTGTATTTCCTGATATTATACAGGTTTTTAGTACATTTATAGCAGATTATTTTATTTTATTTTGTATTTTATTTTCTTTCCATCACATTCTGTTTTTATTTTTGGACATGAAATAATAATAATTCTTATGCCTAGAGGTTAAAATTCAAGGCACTTGAAATAATTAGAACAGAACTATTAACTCAGAAGCAAGCAGGCAAGCAAGCAAAAAAAGAAATACAAAAAGTTTCTAATTCATGTCTTACATTCCATTACCTTTATAGTGGAAGTGATGCTCTGTTCCCCCCATTGTTTATTTGACTTCCTAGTCTACTTGCCATCTAATTCCATTAAAATCCCTTGAAATAATGCACAGATTAACCATGTTATACTCTCTGTGTTCATTAAGTGAATGGTGAATGGCCCTGCATATCAATGGCCCTGCATAATTACTATTTTAGGACATTGTTCTGATGACCACAGTAGGAAGAGATCAAGCTTTTTGGGTGAATTTGTATACCTTGAGAGAGAGAGGAACTATATACATCAGTAAGGTATTTTGAAATCATGAGCTTCCGTTTGATTTAAGTGCTCCTACAAACAGGAACATTATATTTTTGGCCTATGTGAAAAGCTGGATTATGTAGTGATTAAATGGTGTTTGCCTTTAGCTACTTGGAAAAATAAATAACTTGTAGCACTTTATTCCCCATGATAATGGATAAATGAAAGCATAGATAATAAGAGTTCTCTGAGAAAACATATTTCATGAGCAGCGGCCTACCTCTTCACTTTATATGAATATATAACAGTGATACATGCCCTATCTTTCAGTATTTGGAGCCTAATTTTTTAATTGCCTCAGTTTTCTTTTAGGTTGTTATGTATGGAAAGCTTTTCTTTATTTCAGTAAAACTCATTTTGATTATTTTAATTCATCACAATGAATAGTTCTTGTTACTCTTGATTCTGGCCTATAGATTTTTTTCCTCTGATAATATTTTAATAAATATTATCCCAGTGTCATGATGTTTATGCTTTCATATTACTCATTGAAAAATAAAATTAGACTTAAACTTTAACCAGGGATGGCTATTTGTGAATCTATTCCTTTGTTGAGCAATTTATATTCTATCATTAAAAAGTTTCATTCTGAAAAAAAAAAGTCTTATTCTGACTTATGAGGCATATGTGAAACATGGCAAAGATAATGAAAGTTTATAACTGAAGGAAAAATATTATATGAATATACATATGTCTGTATGAATATCTATGCATGAAGTTTTGGCAGAATGGTTCTAGAAGCAAATGTTTTTAACTCTGAAGAGATTTATATGAATTATAAACATAACGTAACTTATAGGAGGGCAAATTATTAAAGGTACCCAAATTAGCTTTGAGGATAGCCATTAATATTGGTTATTTATTGTCAATAAATATATGCTTTTTATATAAAGAAGAAATGATACATTTGACAAAAATTTCTGTAGATATTCCCCTCACAATACCAAATAAACTAAGATAGCTATGCAGGCAATGTAAAGCATTGTTTCTAATAACAGCAAAAATACAAATAATCCGTTTATTAACAGTGAATAATGATTGGCAGCCTTTTTTAAAAAAAGAACAATATTTCTATTAAACATTATTACATTTTTTTTACTGGACCAAAAAAAGTAAAAAAAGAGATTATATTAAAAAAACAAGATTGTGTATCTGTGTTCTTGAGCATCTCTGTTACAGGGGTATATATGCAAATGCCAGCTGTTTAAGAAGAAGAGAAAAATATGACTCAAATTTTTAATGATGGTCACCTCTGAGGGACAAAGGGGTAAAATTAAATGTATAGAGGCATTTCTGTATATATAATTTTTTTTTTAAATGGGAGTATGAAATGGTGGTTGGAGTTTTGTTTTGTTGTTTTGCATTTTTTTTCCTTTATTTTTAAGAATTTTTTCTTTATTTTTTTTAAAGATTTTATTTATTTATTTTCAGAGAAAGAGAGAGTGTGTGTATGTGAGTGGGGGGGGGTGGGTGGAGAGGAGCAGAGGGAGAGGGAGAATCTCAGGCTCACTCCAGGCTGAGCCCTGAGCTGACAGAGGACTCCATCTCACCACCCTGCTGTCATGACAGAGCCAAAATCAAGGGTCTGAGACTAAACCGACTGATCCACCCAGGTGCCCCTTTTTCTTTTCATTTTTAAAACACAAGCCACAAAGATTCAGAATGTAGGACTGGCATTATTTAACATTTTAATTTAGGTTTGATTGTGTCCTATAAAGGTACACTATGGGAGTCAAAATTTTTCTGAAAAGACACCTGTAGTCTACCAGGAAGCTGAACTAATGGGCTCCTTGAAATCAGTGCCTTTGAAATTGTGACTTCTAATGTCTCACTGGACAGAAATGGGCCTCAGAGTTCATTATGTCATTATTGAAGACAGAAATAAATGGCTATCCATTGGTTAAGCGGGTAAAGATCAGTTTGGTGGAAATTTGGATATATTAAAGTCATGTAATTCTGTTGTTTAAAAAATCCACTCTTGGGACACCTGGGCAGTTCAGTGGGTTAAGCATCTGACTCTTGGTTTCATTTCAGGTCTTAATTCCAGGGTTGTGAATTCAACTCTGGATTGGGCTCCACGCTGGAGTGGTACCTACTAAAAAATAAAAAATCCACTCTTTATTTGACAGTTTATATGAGTGGATACACATTGAAGAAATGACTGGAGTAAATTCTTAAAGTTTCAAAATTACCCTTCTAATTTTATAAATGCCCTCTCTATACACCATATTTGCTCTTTGAAAGGTAATATTTTGAACTTATGAAATGTTTTATTCCTCAATCCAATCTCCTTCTATACCTATCTTAGATACATGACATATGAATGCCAAGAACCTAACCAAAAATTACAAAGTTTTTCTATAATTTGTTGTTGAGTGAGACTTGTCTTTGCATCCTCTCTTCTTGTGAAGTCCTTGGGTGATTCTGAAGTCCATCATGAAGTTTCTTTATTATATCTTTATTAAATTGTCATCACTTGTTATTTAAATAACTGGAATACAAATCTCAGCAAAACACAACCTATGAAACACTTTATGATAAAATAGGAAAAATAAATCTCTTAAGGATCAAAAATAGTTCGCAAACTGTAAAAAATACACATTTGAATTATAGTTTTATATTTATATATACTACCTGAGCCAGTGATAACATCCTATTATAATGTGTTTTTCAATTCCGTTACTGGACATAAGTCTCAGGCTGAAGTGATAGGAATAATGGTTAAAATAGGAAAGGACATTATAGTGATCAAATATAAAGAGGCTCTTTCAATATGTATATATAGCCATGAAGGAATTAAAGAGTGTGTCAGCAGTAATAGCTAAGATTAAACACAAAGATGAAGCATGAAGAAGAAGCTTGATGTATAAAAGTTAATATTCTAGGCTACTGTGTGGAGAAATGTGAATTGATCATCGGATTGGCTGTGGAAGAAAATTTGTCACCTTCTACTCAGGCTAGGAAGGCTTTGTTCATTTTCTCGAAGGAATAACATTACTTTCTTATAAAATGTCAAATATTCTTAACTAGAATAAGTGCATCAAGTCCTTTCTTGACATTTTCAACAGTCACGTATCATATGTGCAACCAGTGACAACTCTGTATTAACAGAAAGGCATACCCACCTACTAAATTGCCAATAGTTTGATTAATCCCAGTGAAGTTCACCAGATTGTTTACGCTCTGTGCCTGTGTGTGTAGACGTGGAAGTGTGTGGGTGGGTGGAAATGTTAGAGCAGAATTGCAAGTTCTGGAGGTAAAAGAAGTTTATTTTTTATTTTTTATTTTTTATTTTTTTAAAGATTTTTTATTTATTTATTTGAGAGAGAGAGAATGAGAGAGAGCACATGAGAGGGGGGAGGGTCAGAGGGAGAAGCAGACTCCCTGCCGAGCAGGGAGCCCGAGTTAAAAGAAGTTTAATGGACTGAATACGGACACATGCAACGTTTACTGTTATTCAAATAATTTAGTAGACAAAATATCTATTTTTCCCCATTAGAAGAGAAAAATTCATTACCTTACTTTCGGATGATTTGTTTTTTTTTTTCTTCATCATGAAATGGGTTTATACTTATGTAACAAACTGGCGGTTGGGCAGTTAGTAACAAATTATTATTATTTTTTTATCCTTAGAACTTATTTATTTATTTTTAATTTAATTTATTTTTTAAGTTTTTATTTAAATTCCAGTTAGTGTACAGTGTGTAATATTAGTTTCAGGTGTATAATATAATATAATATTCAACACTTCCATGCAATACCCAGTGCTCATCACAAGTGCACTAAATAAGTGATGGGGATTAATTAGTAACGAATTATTGCTACGTAGAGTTCTACCACAATTTTTAAGTGGGGGATTGTTCTTAATGTTTCTTAAAGATACAACTATATAAAATAGAATTTATGTCTTGATTTGTACTTTGTATCTGTCAGTCTTTCTGGAAATTACTGTTTCACATATCAGTAGCACATACTTTGTCTTTTCTGAGCAACTCCTTTTTATTTTCTTTCTTCTAGCTGCTACTCTGGAAGAAAGAAAAGTTGAGACTTAGATATAATGTTAAAAATAAGAGTAGATTGGGTCAGCAGTTCATTGCCCCAGTCTAACTCTGTCAGTGCTGTTGCCTAGCTTTCTGTGGTTTGTGAGACATCAGTGAGGAGTGAGTTTTCAAGAGTTGGTAATGCTGGCTCTTTTTCCACAGCTGAAAATAAAGAAGTATCAATGATAAATCTTACCCTAGAAGGAAAAACATGTTACATTATTGAAAACCATCAAAAGTCTTCTGTTTCTTACTTCTCTGAAAGAACTATTGAAAGAGCAGGATCAGTGCAGGTTGGAAGAACTGAAGGATTTATGGAAGATGCATTTCATGAAGAAAAAAAAAGGGTACTGCAGTTTCCTCTTTCCCACAAGGCAAAAGTTGGCATACCAGTTTTGGGAAAAAGAAAATGTCTCTTCCCAGAGGAAGAGCAGTATTTCCAAATAGAAATTCTGCCAATGAGTCCATGCCTCATGTTATTTGGGGAAAGAGTAATAGTAATAAGGGCATCTGGGTGGCTCAGTCGTTAAGCGTCTGCCTTCGGCTCAGGTCATGGTCCCAGGGTCCTGGGATCGACCCCGTATCGGGCTCCCTGCTCCGTGGGAAGCATGCTTCTCCCTCTCCCACTCCCCAGCTTGTGTTCCCTTTCTTGCTGTGTCTCTCGCTGTCAAATAAATAAAATCTTAAAAAAAAATAGTAATAATAATAAAAGGTTTTAGGGTAATCCCCAAGCCCACCGTTCTTCCAGAAAAGATTATTCATTTGAAGAGTTATTCAAGGATTGGTAGATTCCATTCTAGTTTAGTTTAGAGAGGAATTTTTAGAACCAAAGAGTTTAATAAGTCACATTTACCTTTACCTTTTCCTACTGTTAAAATTTTCCTCACTTAATTTTTCCAGTGAGTGTAATTAAATTCTCCTCAGGCTTCTGTGATTAGAGGTTATTTTCACCATTCACAAAACAAGCAGCTACACTTATGTGCTTGCATGAATAAAAATTTTGTCAAGATTTTTCTTCTTTTTTTCTTTAAATGAATTTCCATGAAATTTTAAGTATTGTGTGGCAGTATGTTGCAAAGGATATACAAAAGGATTAGATTCAGGGTCATTATTTAAGAACTGTTCCTTTAGAGTTATCAATATTTTTAAATCTTGCACTGTAGTTTAGTTTTCTCACATCTTGATAAAAATATGAAACTGAAATCCCTTGGATTATGTGTATACTAAAATGAAATGTGCTGTAGATCAACCATGAGTCATTAAAATTAATAAGCATTGATTCATTGCTCATGTTCTAATGTTGGGTTAACATTGTATATATTAGTGTTTGAATGATACCCACCTGGCCTTAAAATGTAATTCTATATTTGTATGGGATTAAGTCTGGGAAGTAAGAGAATAGCTCCCAAATTTACACCTCACACTATAAAAAAAAAAAAAGCAATTTAAAAAAAAATGAAATGAGTTATAAGAAATACAGCAGGGTCATTAGTGGTATAAATTTTCATATTTATGCATGATTAGTATGGATTTCTGAATTTAACATAGTTCTCAAAGCTTATTTTGAAATTTAAATAAATAATGTAACTCCTCCTGAACGTAGCATTTTAGTTTGTGGTGGTTAGTTCTTAAGTTAGTGGAACAATATGTCCCTCAACTAAATGAAAAAAAAAGCTGGAGAAACGGTTTGAATTTTAGACATAAGTTTTATTTGGGTTGAGGTGGATATTTATGTTCCATCTGAGTTTTTTCCCTTCCCCAACAACTGGCTTTTGCTAATTAAAATAATGAATTTACTCCATTTATGAAGTGACACTTCTTTGTTTTCAAAGATTGAAATTGATTGTAAATGCAGAAGGTTTTATGAGCTAGAATACACAGTAAGTAGATTTTTAACCAAGAGTGATTCACTGTGTGTATACACAGATGCAGGTAGACTTTATACGTGTTTATCTTTGAAGAATTGAAAGGTGTTCCTAATTTTTTACACAAAAGCATGAACACTGGATGTGGTTGCAAAATACTGAGCAATGAATTATATTGCCACTTTGCTTTTCTACAAACTCTTTTATCTGTGTAGTAGCTATATGCTCAGACTTTGAGAATATAAGAAGTGAAGTACCCTGAAAAGTATCACATGATGGCACTGTTTCCATTTCCACATCCAATATTATGAAATAAAGCTATAATAAACTGGTATTAAGAATGGGGTGTAATGCCAATGTATTTTGTATAATTTATGTAAAATAAAAATGTAACCACTAAGGTTATTAATACAAGTACTGGAGTCCTAGATTTTTCACAAAGTATTTTGTAAAAGTTTGTGTTTTTATCATGTCTGTAACTTAGAGCACACACAAAAAAATTTATCTAGAATGCTAGAAATTTCAATATGACGGAAAGCAGTTTCATTAAATATTTGAGTTGCTTTATGAATTATTTTTTACAAATAGCATAGTATATTTTGTATTTCAGTTTTATTTTGGAAGGACTAATGTTGTATCACACATGAGATTTAACAGTGGTAAATATGACTATTCACACAGAAATATTTCTGAGGAATGCAAAGAAAGTGTGGAAATAAGGCTCACATGAAGAAGGTACATGGATCAAAGGTTGAAGGGATCGGAGCATAATTTTAGAGTGAACAAAATTCAAGTATGGTCAACCTGAATATTTAAAAGGTTCATTAATCTGAAGAATGTAGATGTTAAATGGTGTGTGATTTCAAATACCATATTTTATTATGGTAAACAGTCTCTCCTAAATAATAAGCATGTGGAAAATGGCATTGAGTAATTATCATTTCAAGTATGAAAGTGCAATAATTTTCTATTCACAACAAACAAGAAAAAAGATTGATCAAAACATGATGTAATATACATTGAAGTATAACTTATGTGGAAGTGTATATTTAAAGATTAACCAAGCATCAGGATTTTAACAAGTTTTATCCTTAATAATGAATTAACAATAGCAGATATTGATGCATCTTGCCAGTGGTATGATATATAAATATAAAGCTGTGAGAAGAGGAAATGATGCCCCCCTAGTGATGAAGAACCTAATGGGTAGAAATTAGAGAAGTGCAGCAAGTAAGTGCTTTAAGACTATTTTAAATTGTTGTCAGTTTTGTTTATTTTGATATGACAGGAAAAAACAGACTTTGCACAATTTTCCTTTTACTTAAGCTATGAACTTGACTCAGGGAAAAGAGATGTATAGGAAGTTTTCCTACTGTTGTTCTTTTTAAAATAAATATCTAAAATCATCATGCATGTAAGCAAACTGCACATATTTATCTTAATAAAATGCCAAAATCTTATGTGTGAGGCAGAAGCCTTAAACCTTTAATCATAAGAGAAACAAATACCTCCTACAAAAGAAAATGTCTATGGAATATAACTAATTGCTCTGATATATTATTGCTTTAAATTGTTTTTCACTTTTAACTTTAAACAAATTGTTACATTGTCATTATGGAGATAATAAATATCTTAATAATCCATTTTAAAATAAGGGATTCTCATACTTCATAGTTTTAAGGCTACATTGGTGTCATATCACCTCTTTGTGAGAATGGCAGTTTGCATAATATTTTTCAACAAATGAGAAAATTTTAAATTGTGATATTGGGAAATTGTTAAAAACTTGCTTAATGATACAGTGATAAAAAGTATTCATAAATCTGTACTGGAAAAGAGAAAATATCCACTGCAACAATCTGCTCATTTGTCTTATATAAGAAGGGGGGGGAAACCCCAGCATACCGAAATAGGAGATTTCCATGTTCACTGTATTGCACCATGCAAATTACTTGCAATTTCCAAATGCCAGTGTTACTTTTCAGGACAAATTTCACACAAAAGGAATTCAGTGATTATTCATCCAGTTTAATTAATTCAATTAAATAAGTCTGATGCTGTCAGGTGTTCTTTTAATAATTGAATCAACATGCAGATACATAATAAGCATAAAAGCGTTTCTATGGCTGCAGTTAATTTAGATCCAAAAGAATCTGCTGTTCCTCTACATTTGATATAGATTATTCTATAATATTTCAGTAATGGGTTGCACAAAGGCTGGCTTTTAATTCTTTGCTTTCTCGAATGTCTTTATATATAATGGTTTAAAACAGAAGGTGTTCAAGAGAGGGTGACCTTTTTTCCATTACCATGGTTCCTGTCATTAATGCATTATAATTTTCTTTAGAAGTCTGGAAAAAATGTGTATATGTGCAGTACATAGCAGGTACGAATCAAAGCATGTTAGTGAAAGTTTAGAATTGTCTGTTATTACTTTTAAAAAGAAAAGATTCATAGGACACATTTTATTGTTCTCAATATATATTTATTTTTCTTACTAAGAGCAGTTAAACTGTTTTTACATATTATTCTCATCAGACTTAAAAATTTGGTTTTCATATAACAATAGTCATCTTACTAATATTCCTAAAATATGTATTGTAACTAAATTTAAACCAAAGAGGAAAATGGTTCTTAATTTTGATTTTTGCATAATGGTAACCTTATATACAGCATTAAATTATAAAAGGATGTTAATCATATATAAAGAAGAAAGATTGGGGTAAATGATTTACTTGGAGTTCTCAGCAGTGCTTGATGTCATAATTATTGTAAATATTAATTGCTGTGCTAAAAATGTAAGCAAGTCGATTTTGTATTAGATGAAAAATGAAAATAGACTGTGTACTGGTAAATAGATAATCATACAAAAGTAATTGGGGTTTTAAAACCCCAATCTATTCTGCCAGCATGAGCTCGTTTGCATGTTAATCACAAGAGTGATTTCCTACTTCACAAGAAAGTCCACACTCTTTCATAACCACTTTTAATTGCATTTAAAATGATTCAGGTTTGTAACATTAGAAATGAAGGCGTATCTGTGTCAAATTAATAAAAATGTCCCTGAAAATCTTTATAGACTATAAATACTCAAATATTTTAAGGACTTCTGTTTTTAATTGGAATATGTAGAGGCCTATTACATATTTTGAGTGCTATTAATGATAGCATAGCTATGGTATAATGTGCCAATTTTAAAAGATCACTCAAAAATAGAGTGTTTTATGATATTTTCAATTATGTGGAATTTTCTCTAATTTTAATATGCAAATACACTGAGACTTAATTTTAAAATTTTACAATAAAATGTGAGTTTACACTAAAAGAATGTACACTGATATTTTGTTACTTTTTTTTTATAAGTTCTTAATGGCAAGTGACTTCATTGTTCAGTCTTCTTTAGATGCACACATTCTCAATATTAAATTTTTACTAGCAGTAAGTTTTTCAATAACAATTTAATGCTTGAAGTTAACTATTTTTAGCTGTGTTGTATTATTTTAGTACTAACTAAAAAGCATTTTATTACTGACAGTAAATATTAAAACAGTTAAAACTATTATGGAATAAGAAAATATGTTAAATCAAAAATATTCTGTAACTTTTAAAAATCATTGGTGTCATTTGTTTCCAGGACCAATGCAAATGGGAGTTTAGTGTTCACATCATGAAATGTCTCTGATTTAGTCTGTATTATGCAATAAGTGAATGTCAGAGTTAAGGCATAATTATTTATCTGCAGAACATAAGAAAGGACTACACTTTTGGTAAATTCACCAAGATTACCCTCTTACCAATCACACAGGTACAGAAACTAAATTCTAGTCGGGATGTTTACACACACACACACACACACACACACATCTATATACATACCTGATGAAAAGTTTGATGATTAAAGAAAAAGCCCTCACAATTTAAAAGAGCGTATATTCGCTTTCATCACCAGGTGTTCTTTCTAATATAAATGACCAAGATGATGTTTCCATAACATAGCTTGAGGTGCTCTGGAGATTAAAACTACCAAAACAGATCTATTAAATTTTTCATGGAGAGGGTCCACAAGGGATAATAAGCCAATATTTCTTGTCCCATATTCCAGATGTTTTATGTAATTCTGCATCTTTCTAAACTAAATCATAGCTTTTCCAGAAGAAAATGTACTATAGAGACGGAGATGAAAGGCAAGAGCTGTTGAAATGTTAATTTTACTATCTGCTGTTGAGGACTGCTACCATTTTGTATTTTTTTTCTTACTCCCAGTAGCTCAGTTCTGTTTTATGAATGTTGTGGTATTTCAGTTGTTTGAAGTTTAGCAATCTAGGAGCATGACTCTGGTGTAACAAAACAGAATGCTACACTTATATGAAAATGTGGTAGATGAACTTTATCTTAATGATGCCCTCTTTCAACTTTAGTGTATTAAGCGTGATCTAAACACTGTGGTGACCATCAGAAATATAATAATGAATATAGATTTCTTTTGCTTTTTGTGAGCTTTTAAAATTATTGACAAGTGATTAACGAAGAAAATGACTGATGAAAATGACCCTGTTTCTTTCATGTGCTTAGTTTTTGCTTTAGGTTTTGTTGTCACAATTCTCTGTCATGGGTTCAATGTAGAACATTTCCTGAAGTTTTACTTTCTTTCAGCATTAGCTGGGTGAGTGTTAGCACCCTTTTTGAGATGATAGGCCGGGCGGGGGGATCTCTTTATACTCTAGTAGCAAATCCTTGCTTTACTATAGGTCATGTTATAACATTTTAACTCTTACATTCCTTTTGCTGGGCACATAACGACTTGTGTGACTGTGTGCATTTGCACAATTCTGTCTAAAAAAGAGTCCCTTTTCTTCATTTTTGGGGAATGGATTTCTCTTTACTCAGAGTAAGATGCTGTTTTGTTTATGATTAGCTGGAATTCAATTTACACAAACCTCCTTTACAAATGAGCATTCTTATACTTTTTTTATATCTTGTATAGTAGGTAAATACATTTGAGTTTATCTTTTTGAAATAGTTGGATTTTGCCTCCCAGCGATAGCCTTGGATTTTTTTGTTTTTGTTTTTGTTTTTGTTTGTTTCCAGCAGGTTGCTCACAGTCAAAAGAGGAATGGCCTTGGTCTTCTGAATCTAAATAGCAACTGGTATTTGTCTGCTCTCCCTAGGCAATTTAGTCAGAAAACTCTAGAAACTGCTTCTTTATCCTCAATACTATTTAAGTAAAACCATGTGAACCCAATGATTTTATTAAAGAAACACTAGTAAAACTAACTTTTTATTTGTGTTAGGGCTCTTAGAAGAAACTACTGTATACAATGATTTCTTCAGATCCCACAAGGCCATTTTATATCATTGCTTGGTTTCACTTGAATTTGTGAAGATGGTAACTCAGTAAGTTGGGAGACTGAGTAGCATGTATTACGATATCTATGTTTTGCTATATTATCTGGAAAATGTGTGACTCATGATTGCATGTACAGATGCAATAAGAAACAGAGAAACTAATAGCTATTGTATTGTGACCAAAAAAATGTGTCAAAATGTATGACGCATATATTTTCTTTAATTCCTTTCCATATCACCTAATGAAATGCTTATCATAGGTTGGGCTTAATTTTGGACTCAAGTTCAGGTATATGATTCAACCTTGCCATCCTGGGTTAATGCTTACAGCCTTTTGGAGAATGTCATTCTGCCACGTGCCTCATGCGCCTTTGTATGCTGGGTTTTTCCTAACCACTGAGGTGGGATTCTATAGTCAGTGGCTTTTGTTTGCTATGCTTTTTGAAGTTTAAGGTTAAGAAAGTTGATTTTTTTCACATTAATTTCACAATTAGGTTGTTACTACTTTGTGTTTGCATCCTTAACTGTGTTGCAACACCACCCTATGGAATTCAACTTCCGCAGCTTTACTTTTTTTTTAAGATTTTATTTATTTATTTGATATGGGCGAGAGAACAAGCACAAGCAGGGGGAGCAGAGGGAGAAGCAGGCTCCTCGCTGAGCAGGGAGCCCGATGTGGGGCTCAATCCCAGGACTCTGGAATATCACGACGGGAGGCAGACGCTTAACCGACTGAGCCACCC